>NC_062286.1:119996051-120299081 GCF_902655055.1 Lutra lutra | reverse complement strand
ATATTCAGCCTAGCAAAGGGATATAATAACTGCCTTCAAATATCACAAAATAGGATTACTTTATGTAGCCCTAGAAAACAGAAGGAAAACCAAAGGAAGAGGATTGAGTGGAGAGAAAGTTATAGTGAGGGAATATATCTAAGAACTTTGTAGCAGAGATGCCCAACAATGGGACAGATTGTGAATGAACTCTGTGGTCTTGGTAGTGTTCCAAAATCAGAATGATCATACATGGAGATTGTTGGGGATGAAGATATTGGGGCTACAATTCCTGCTTTGTTTAGGAAGTGGACTAAATGACCTCAAAGGAAGGGCACACTCGGGTTACTCAATCGGTTAAGCATCCACCTCTGGCTTGGGTCATGATCCTGGAATCCCAGGATCAAGTCCTATGTGGGGTTCCCCGCTCAGGTGGGAGTCCCCTTCTCCCTTTCCCTCTGCTCCTCCCCGTTTGTGTTCGCTCTCTCTCAAATAAAGAAGTAAAATCTTTTAAAAAATAAAAAATAAATAAATGACCTCAAAGGATTAGAACTGAGAATCTCAAATTCTCAGAGGTTTAAGGTATCAGACACTGAGGATCATTATCAGTGTCCAGTTTCTCTCAAACCAAAACCAAGAAGGAAGGCCCATCCTCATCTCCATGCCTTCTGTACTTAGAGTTTGTACCGTAAGGCAAGAGCCCATGCTCCCACCTGACTATCTGCTACCTTTAAGAGACAAAAAGTCACCACTGGGTTCCCACCCTACCTCCAACTTCTCCCAGTTGCCCTGTCACTGCAGTTCCCCACATATGGGACAGCAATTCTAACGGTCAGCGCTAGAAGTAACTTCAACAAGTATCCTGTTCATCCCCTACAGTTTACAGGTGGGAAAAAGAAAGCTCAGAGAAGGGCATTACCTAAAGCCATTCTCCTCACTGTTTACTAAACACACTGGTATAAGAATTCAGGCCCAGACACAAACTGAAGAAAGTTGACAGGAGCTCAGGACACTAAATCAGGCTTCAAGACAGTTTCCATTTATTACATTCTCAGTATCACATATGTTAGCATATATAATAATATACTAATCTAATAATACATATCTATTATTCATATCCCACCTACTTCTAAAAAGTGACCAGTGACTTGGACAATACAGCCTACTTGTCTCATTTTTACCACTTCAGGGAAGAATTCTTTAAGGCATCAAGGGTCATGAAACTCAGGGAGAAGTGAAAGAGACCGATTAGAGATTCACCCTAAACATGAAATCCTGCTGCCCTCCTCCGCGATCTGCCTACCTGATTCAAACGGGAGAAAGTCTGTTCCCAGCAACAGTTATTTCCTCACAAACCTCCACTGGCTGAAAGTGTATGCTACCAACACTAGTAGGGCCCCCAGGCAAGGGGTACAGACTCTCTACCTCAGCCCTTTCACCCCCAACCTTCTGAAATCCTGCCTTTATTTCACCATCTCCAACAGAAACCCAGCCCACCTACTGAGTCACCATAAAGTCCCTATAGGTTGCATCAGAACTTCTAAAAACCACTTCCTCTTCAGAAACAATCATAGACTCCTGAACTATAAGAGGCAGAAGAAGGACCTTGCAGAATATCTATAGTTAATCCTCCACAACTCCCAAAAAGGGAAGGCCCAGAGAAGGGAAGAGATGGTCTGAGGCCATCTTCTTTCTTAAGTGTTTTTCCATACCATGTATATTTTAATTAGTAAATACACCATTGTGAAAACAGTGAAGACATAGAGGGAGGACAAAAAAGTCCTTCCCTTCCCATATCACTGAAAGGAATTCCAGGACATGGACCTAGGTAATTAACAGAGCCCTTCCATATGAATGCTAGGACAGTACACACTTTGGGGTCTGGCTTTCCGTATCACCTTGACAATCTTCTCCCTGTCAGAACATGGGCTTATCTCACTTTCCCACCTTCTCAAAGACACATACACATACCTCACAGGTATCTGGAGAATTCTAAATATCACACTCTGGAATTCATACTTGGGAGCACACAGGGATTCTAAGAGCAGAGTTTCTGTCCAAAGGTCACTCCTAAAGTCACCTGCCTCTCAGAAGCAGTTTCTAAGGAAGAATTAATAATAGCCCGAGGCTATAGGGCAATGATTTAGCGGAGGATGAGAAGTAAGAAGGCACAGAGATGATGACAGCCAGAGGCAACTGAAAACAAACAGTGGAAGAAGGAATGGACTATACTAAATTTCATGTGTTTTGAAGACTGTGGTCCTCTTCTGGAATAACCTAGAGATTTAGCAGTTAGTATAAATTGCCAGAATAATAGCCATCGACCACTCTTTCCCCCTTTCCCCACAAACCCTTTAATTAATCCGCTAAATCTTCTACGGTCCCCTAGTGTCTCTTCAACTAGCCAGTCCCTACTCCTTGCACTACCCCTAACATCCCTCACTGACTATCTCTCCCTGAGTGTCTATTCCAGTAACTTTTGTCACTGATCACCTTCTCACACAAATGCATTAAGCCCCTACTAACACCTCTAAGGCCACACTAGGAGGAAGAAAGTACAAGAGAGGTTGAAATCACTTATTTAGAGGGCAAATTTAGCTTTTGGATCAGATGAGCATGTGTCTTTGAAAAAGGTAAAATGTTATATAGAGTAAAGGGAATGTTGACTCTTCACAACTTTGTCTCTCCACCAACACATGAAGTTACCTATGTTTTTTCTTTTCTCCAAATTACTTTAAAATTTCATCTTTCCATTCCATTCCCACCAGCAGTAACCCATTTCAGGTACCTCTATCCTGGATAATAAACTCCCAGCAATCTGGCTTCACACTCCCATTTTCATATGTATCCAGATTAATCTTCTTAAACCCAGTTATGACCACATCATTCCCCTGCATATAATCCTTTCACAGGTCTCCAAAAAATAGTCAAGATCTCCCATTCCTGGACCTCATCCACTGTTGAAGATAACCTTGACTCCTCTTTGTCTCACTCCTCACATCCAATCCAAGTCAGCACATTCCATGGGCTCTTCACTCAAAATAGATCCAGATTTTGACCACTTCTAACCATCTTCGAGATACTACTATGGTCTAAATCACCAACATTTGCTCATCTGATTTCCAAAATAGCTTCCTAATTGTCCTCTCTGCTTCTACTCTTGCCTTCTATCTATTCTCAACACAAAAGACAGAAAGATTCTAAATACATCAAATCATTTTTGTGCTCAGTCCAGTGGTTCCCTATTTCACTATAAATAAAACCCGAAAGCCTATATTGACTTTCAAGCTTCTATATGATCTAGTGTCCTGCTGACCTTATTCCTAATATTCTCTCTTTTTCTAGTTCACACTGTTTCAGCTCCACTAACTTCCCAGCTAGTCTTCAGCCAAGCAGCAGCACATTCCTACCTCAGGGCTTTTGCACTTGCTCTTCCATTACTTGGAATATTTCTCCTTCCCAACCCAACTATCCACATGGCAGACTCCATTTCCTTCCTAAATGTCTGCTCAAATGTCACCTTTATCAGACAGTTCTTCCCTTATCAACCCCCACTCTTTGTTGCCATTCCCTTTTCCTTTATGCCATGCTGTAGTTTTCTATAGCACTTATCACTACCTGTTATATATTTACTGGCTTGTTTGTTTATTGTCTCTCTCCTCAAGCTGAAATATAACCTCCATGAAGGCATGGATATTGTTCAGAATAGTTCCTGGTATGTAGCAAGTTCACAAAAGTATTTATTGAACGAATAAATTGTTCCCTCTATGAACTCTTCACTCCAGACAAATTTGGTCTTCTCACTGTCCCAATATAATAATAATGATGGCTAATACTTTTTGAGTGCTTTCAATGTGCCAGGAATTGGACACATCAGTTTATTATACTATTCAATCAATAATTCTATGAAATGGAAACTTTTATCCACATTTTACAGTTGAGGCTAAAAGGGATTAAATAATTTATACAAAATCATACAGCTATTTAGTGGCAGAAACAGGATTCAGGTTAGCCGGACACCAAAACTTATTCTCCTGTTATCATACTGCCTCCTTACATGCTTTCTCCCATCTGTGAACTTTTTGTGTAAGTGGCTCTTTGCAAGTTGGGCCCCATAATTGCTTTGCACCTGATTTATGTAGGCCCATTTGGTGTTCCAAAGAGAACATCAATTCCATGACACCAAGATCTGGGCCATTAACACGTGATAACACAATTTATCTCATATTTGTAAGCATATGAACTTAAAGTTAATTCAAATTAATTAGACTAATACGCAAATTACTCTTTTCAAATGTCACAGCCTAGTGTTGGACAACTTGAATAATGAAGTAGGATCATACGGTGAAGAAAAGAATAGCAGACTAGGAGTGAGGATATCTGGAGACTGGTCTCAGCTCTGTCTCCAACCAGGTATATAACCCTTAAGCAAATCACTAAAGCCATCCGGGTCTTTAATCTATCCATCTGTAAAAAGAATTGGCCTAGATGGAGTCTAAATGGTCACTTCAAGTTCTAAAAATACTATTATTCCACGAACATCTACGTGTCAAGCCAAAAGTAAAAGGCCAAATTCTTCCTTAATATAGTTCTAAGAGCACTATTTCCTCTGTGCATTATTTCAGAGCATACCCCAAACAAGCAATGAGCTATAAATGTGGTTTGCTAATGCCACTAGAGCTATATAAATGACATAGTTTAGGTTGAAAAGAAAGTCATATTGTGGCACCCTAAGAAGTCTATCAACTGGAGTAAATCATGGAAAAGATGTCATTTTAAAAAGCATTAATAAGGGTGCCTAAGTGGCTCAGTCGGTTAAGCAACAGACTCGATTTCGGATCAAGTCATGATCTCAGGGTTCTGGGATCAAGCCCCATATCTGGGCTCTGTGCTTCAGGATTCTCCCTCTCCCTCTGCCCCTTCCCTCGCTGTGCATGCAGGCACTCTCTCTTTCTCTCTCTCTTAAAAAAAAATAAATAAAACTTTTTTTTTAAAAAGGGAATTAATAAAAATTTGAGCAGGAAGAAGGCAGACTCCAAAGCAAAAGATTTTAGGAGAAATGAAGGACTTCAAAGAATAAATGATATGATAGAGAGTTTGAAAAGTATTGAGAACATGATAAAGGCAAATGCAAGTAAAAAATGGCAGGCAATTTTAAACTGCAGAGAAAACAAAAAAGGAAATGCATATAAGGGAATGCAATCATAATATATTACTCTTATGTAAACACTGGTTTTAAATTAACTAAAAAACTGAGCTAGATAGATGAGAGAAAGAAGTGGGAGTAATATATAAGAAGCAAATTCTTATCTATCATAATAGGAAGTCATGCTTTCTAAAGTATGCAGTATAAACATATTACTTAAAATGTGGAGGTAAAAAATGGGAAATAGCCAAATATCTGGCCTATTTGTACTTTACTTTTTTATAACAAATGTGATTTATTTATAGCTTGGTTTTACTTTATTATTAACATAAAATAACTGAATAATAATGTCCCATGTGGTACTTGTCTCATATTCCTCTACCCCTATTTCCATAATACCTAATACATGACTGACCATCCAAAATCTTTAAAAATTCTTGTTGGTTGAGTGACCAATGTAAAAATGGGTGAAGATGTCTTGTTGTGGGAGTCATAGAATTTTGCACTAGATGCAAATTTAGAAATTATATAGTCCAGTGCTTCCCAAATTGGTATCCATGGAATACTGCTTCTTATAGTATTAATAGCATGCTGCAAAAAATGTCTGGAGCTTGAATAAAATTGAGTAATACCATGTTTAAAAAAATTAATCAGGCATCTTTACTGTAGGAATTCTTGGAGGCTTTACTGTTAATACACACTGGGAATCCCACAAAAGCAATTTATTAAATAGTGTTTCTCAGACTCATTTGTTTCAAGAATTAAACCCCTGCTATTATCTCTAGTAACGAGTAGTTTCTGAAGCATTCTTTAGAAAACACTGATCTAGTCTACTACCCTTGTTTTACAAATGGGGAAAGAAAAGCTCTCTAGATCCTGTTCAGGCCTGGATGGTGGGAGAACTAGAAAGAAGGGCTTCAGGATTCTGGAGCAATCTCCAGTACCTGAACAAGTCTGGCCTATGTTTTCTCAGCCTTTCATCACACACCTGAATTACTTCAAACCAGGAAACATCAGACACAAGCATCTCCTTTACGTATCTTTAAAGATTTTCTGATACCTAAGGAACTTAGGAGGTGAACCCAGTGTCAGCAGGAGCTCAAGCCATAAAGTCCCAGGACAGGAGTTAAAGAAAGTCCCAACAGACATTAAAGACTGAGTTTCGATGGCAAAGTAACCCCAAACTGAGCAACGGCAATGTGAACAGACCACTCACATTTGTACAGTGTTTTCCAATAAGTAAATAAATGCTTTCACGACATCATCTCATTTGATTTTCATAACAATCTAATGAAAAAGGACAAAGGTGAAATTATTATCCCCGCTTTATGGAAGAGGAAATGGACTCTCAGTGAGTTAAATGCCTTGCCTGTGTTATAGTTGAGCTCAATATGTCAAACAAACTGGGCAAATTTTGACTAAGTACCAATGAACTCTCCCATGAAACATCCAAGCTGCTCCTACTGGCTCACTTAAAAAGAAACAGATCAATTCTCAAAGTACTCAGGGATGGAGGCAGAAACAACACCCCAAATACTGGAACTTCAAGGTTCTATTTGGGGGGCTCTCTGCTCAGCAGGGAGCCTGCTTCCCCCCATCCTCTGCCTGCCTCTCTGCCTGCTTGTGATCTCTGTCAAATAAACAAATAAAATCTTAAAAAAAAAAAGTTCTATTTGGGTTCAGTATAGTAATACCACTTATAAGCTATATTGCTGGAAGAAGGAGGTCTTGAAAAGTTCCCACTGAGCAGGGGGAAACCCGGGTGCATAGGTAGGTTAAGCAGCTGACTCTTGATCTCAGGTCTTGGGTCTTGGGGTCGTGAGTTCAAGTCCCATGTTAGGCTCTGCTAGTGTAGAGCCCACATGTGTAGAGCCCACAAAAAAAAAAAAGTTGGGGCACCTGGATGACTCAGTCGGTGCAGCAACTGACTCTTGGCTTCAGCTCAGGTCATGATCTCAGGGTTGTGAGATCGAGCCCTACATCAGGCTCCATGCACAGCACAGAATCTGCTTAAGTTTCTCCCTCTCTCTCTGCCCAGCCCTCCCTCTCCAACCCCACGTTAGTGCACATTCTCTCCCTCAAATAAATCTTAAAAAAAAAAAGTTCCCACTGGGGAGGCAGCATAACTTAGTGTTACCAACAAGGAGCCACACAGACTTGGGTTTGAATCCCAACTCTACCACTTACGTACCCTATGACTTTCTTCATTATTTCAACTCTCTGTGCCTCAGTTCTTCACCTATATTGCAAAGCTACTGAAAAGCTAATGTTAAGAATTAGAGGGATAACAGTGTCACAGTTGTGAGTATAAACTCTGTAACTGTACTACCTGGGTTTGAATGTCAACCCTACTTCTTACTAGCTGTATGGCTTCAGATAAGTCACTTAACATCTTAGAATTTGTTTTCACACCTGGAAACTGAGGAAAACAGTGCATTCTTGGTTGTTGTGAGTATCAAATGAGATATTTGCTAAGCATTTGAGCATAGTGTCTGACACTACTGGGGAATGTCATCGAAAAGATGTGAACGCTGATTTACCTGACTGACCCATGAGTTGGACCTTGGCACTTGGAGACTTCTTACCCCCTTCCATGTCCTTGGAATGTGGGTTCCACTTGCCTTTCACGCTCCCAGAGGCTACTCCAAGTACACAGCCTTACAATGTAGTATTGAAAATACCTGCACAGTACCAAGTCCACTTAGGACCTCTTTACAAACTTTTAAGATTTGGAGGGCACGTGCGGTGATCCATTCATCTTGCTGCTGCCCCAAACAAGCTTAGTATGTAAGTTCTCTTTGCTTAATAAAACTGCCACCTACCAACCCGGAGTGGCCTGCCTCTTTCTTCAGTCTACCCCTGCCCTCTGTTAATGGGAGCCAGTTTCACATTACACCAGGGAAATTCCAGAAAGGACTATGAACCAACAGGTACTATAGCTCACTCAGAGATAATGATGACAACAATGGTCCCAGTAGCGAAAAACTCAATATCCATTTTGTCCCAAAGCAAAATGAGAAAGAATGATACTCAGTCCTGTTTGCTTCCATAGACCCTCTCCCCTCTTTTCTCTCCCACTACAAGCCAAGAATACTAGAATAGAAATCAGGACACTTGGTTCTGAATGTCAGTTCAGTCACATACTAGTTAAGTGATTTTGGGGATGTCATTTAACTCACTTGAGGTATTTTTCCTCATCTGAGATTAAATTAATGATACTTTACCTACTCTGCCGGGTTGTTGCAAGCATCAAATGAATTAATAGATTTTAAAGTACTCTGTGAACTATGAAACACTATATAAATGAGGGGTTACTTTTTATCTTTCACAGACTTCAAGATATATGTTTTTACCAGTAAAAAGCAACTTTATCTCCAAGTTTTTTCTCGTGGACAATTCGATCCAGTACGTTGTAGCAGATGTTAGTGGTTGCTCCTTTCATCCACTCAATGAAGATTTTTCCTTTAGTTACATCAAAATTGTACTGGAGGAATGGACCAGGACATGAGGTCTTCCAGTAAAATTCCTTGGCAATGTCTCCCCAAAACTCTGCAATAGAAAGGAAAGCCCAGACATCACTAAGATTCTCGGACATATTTATTCTCAGATGGTTTACTAGTCTATGGTAGGAACAAGTTACAACTTCTCTGCCCTGTACTCTAGTACCCACGGTCTAGATCCCTCGTCTACCTGTCTAATCTTATCACTAATACTTTCCTAACCCACATATTTCCATGAGCTAATTTTGACTCAAATACCTTCCTTCTCGCCTCAAAACTGCCATTCCATTTTCCATCATTTATTCAAATCATAGCCACCCAGTGCTATCACAATGCTTAGCATATTGTGGTTAACCAGCAAATTTTTTAACAAATTAGTTAGTGAAAGGAAGAAATCTTTTGCCTACAGAGTCTTCTGATATACATATCTTTCTTTTAATTTGTTCCTTCACTCTCAGCAATGATTTAATGAGTACCTCTTTCTCCTACTGCATCTTGCCCAAGTGTTACTTGCTATGTGCCAAATGTCACTTTCAGCTCTTGATATGTATTATCTTATTTAGTCTTTACCACAGTCATGAGAGGTACACTTCATTTTCATTCTCATTTCATTGATTTAAAAATCAAGGCTAAGAGGAGTTAAATAACTTGCCCTAGGTTATACAGTTACTTAATCAAGATGTGAATTGCCCTGAGGAAAACATTTTTGCTAAAATTTAAAAGATGAGTAAGAGTTTTTTCCCACTTCCCCGTCAGGAACAGAGGTCCATGGGATAGAAAGGAACCAAGGGTATGGGTTCAGAGGAACTCCTTGAAGCTGAAGCACTAAGAATAAGAGAAAGAATAGCAGGAATTGCTGCATAAAATGGGCAGATCATGCAATCCTTCTGGGCATGATAAGGAATTTGATATTTATCCTAAGAGGAATGGGAAAGCCACTGTAGGATTTCAATGAGAGCGACACGATCAGATTAATAATCTTAAAATATTCCCCTGGCTATTCCAGAGAAAACGTATTCAACAGATAAAATATAGTAATTGCAGAGCACTTAGGATATTGTCAGTACAGGATCAGGAGCTAGAAGGGAAAGCAGAGACACTCTTAGAATTATAACAATGAAAGGAACACTTTAGAGATTATCACCTCTTCATTTCACCAATAACAAACCAAATTCATAAAGGTAAAGTGACTTGCTCAAGGTTACATGATTCAGTTTATACAATCTAATTGGAAAGGTAAGACGGACGTATGAAATACTTCTGAACATGCAAAACAGAATATAGCTGAAAGCTAAATTATATGATGTACAACTTGCAATCAATTCAAGAAATCCAAATTAAGTCATTCCCAAAGTGCCATTATGTACCTATAAAACTAACGAAGATTTAAAAAATAAAAAGATAAACCCAGTGCCAGAGTGGCACTGTAAAAGAGATACTCTTATATGATAATGGCATTGTAAGAAATTGTCATAATCTTACTGGACACCAGGGCGATGACTGACAAGAGACATAAAATTTTTTATACCCTTTCATCTGCTAACTCAATTTTGGAGAACACACTATAAGAAAAAAATGCCAAAGAAAAAATGAAGTGATTGTTTATAGTAACACTATAAAGTAAAGTAAACACTATAAGTAAAGTAAACACTATAAAGTAAAGACATGTTTATAGTAACACTATTTATAACAGTGAAATTGGAAACAACCCAAGAACCCAACAGTTAAAAAAAAAAAATACCTGATGAAAACTAGTAGTACTGGTAGTAATATAACAGAAGACTAAATGGCCACTAAAGAGAGCAAATGGGAGGTGGTATGCCATTCCTGTACCGGGCACTGGGCTAATCTCATCGAATCTTTTTGTCAAAAAGATTTTCTTTTTAAGTAATCTCTACATGCAAGGTGGGTCTTGAACTCAAAACCCCAAGATCAAGACTCACAGGCTCTACTGACTGAGCCAGACATGTGCCGCTCATTGAATCTTTTTTTTTTTATATTAAAACACTCATAATTGAAGGATTTTTATTTTATGTAAATGAGTTAGCATTAAAATAGTTATCCTGAATATTTGCAGTTAAGGTAGGTATCTTGGATGACCCATTCAAAGAAGCTTACTTAATCCAACTTAATGAAGCTTATATCCTTTGTGTATTGATGGAAACACTGGCAGCCCATATTGAGGCTGTGTTGCCCAATCAGAGCATGATGTTATGAGCATAGGCAGCAAGGAGAACCCTGACCAAACTTCGTAATATGGCTCCAGGAGAGCTGCTGGGATTCATCTTTTTCTCTTGGATGCAATAAGGCAAAAGGCCTCATTAAATTTTTATATGGCCCCAAGAAATACACATTATCCTAATTTTATAGATAAGAAAACCAAAGCTCAGGAAACAGAGAAAACTCTCCCAAGGACCACACAGCTAGAAACCAGTATACAAAATCAGATCTGTTGTTAAAACTACATCAAGTAGGGCCACCTGGGTGGCTCAGCGGGTTAAAGCCTCTGCCTTCGGCTCAGGTCGTGATCCCAGGGTCCTGGGATCGAGCCCCACATTGAGGGCCACATCGAGCCCCACATCGAGCCCCACATCGGGCTCTCTGCTCAGCAGGGAGCCTGCTTCCCTCCACCCCCTCTCTCTCTCTGCCTGCCTCCCTGCCTACTTGTGATCTCTGTCTGTCAAATAAATAAATAAAATCTTAAAAAAAAACTACATCAAGTACATGCATATACTCAAAAATATTTTTAAGTGATAAGAGTAGGCATAGATTATGTAAAAGTATGAACCACATTTATGTGCATCAATAAGGATGAAAAAACTGAGTTTTACGATCACTTAGTTTTGTTTTGTTTTGGTAGCGGTGTTGAAATCTGAAAGTTTTGTTGACACAAATTCTAAGTACAGAAGTTGTTGAAAAGATTAAAAGATGAGCATGGACTAGATGATCAGGGAATGCTGCGTGGAGTTGGTGAAGTTTGACTAGGTAGACAGGAACAGAAGGAGATGGGAAAAGGCAAAGAAATGGGAAAGAAACCTTTGTGTATCCAGTATATCAATGAGAATGACTTGTTTAGAATAAAGGGTACAGTAGGGAATAGCGGGAGTTAAGAATACAGAGGTGGGTGGAGCTAGTTATCCAGACCTTGAAAGAAAAGCAGAATTTTAATTTGAAATTGGAAGAAAGAGAGAACTACTGGAAGTTTTTAAAATGACGTATGAGGGGCGCCTGGGTGGCTCAGTGGGTTTAAAACCTCTGCCTCGGCTCGGGTCATGATCCCAGGGTCCTGGGATGGAGCTGCACATCTGGCTCTCTGCTCAGCGGAAAGCCTGCTTCCTCCTCTCTCTCTCTCTCTCTCTCTGCCTGCTTCTCTGCCAACTTGTGATCTCTGTCAAATAAATAAACAAAATCTTAAAAATAAATAAATAAATAAAATGACATATGAAAGCAGTGTTTATTTTGGATATCAATCTAATAGTGCTTATTTTAGATAAGTCTATGAGAGAGAGCGAAGGTCGGTGAGACTAAGGAATGGGAGAACCAATTAGGAGGCTGCTTCCTTGAATTAAAAAGTTCTGTGGCAATGGAAGAAAAGGTAATCAGAGACATTCTGAAAGAGTATTTAATAACTTTTTGAAGATTTTTAAAAATTTATTTATTTGACGGATAGAGCACAACAAGTAGGCAGAGGGGCAGTAGAGGGCGAGGGAGAAGCAGACTCTCTGCTGAGCAAGGAGCCCGATGTGGGGGCTCGATGCCAGAAATCTGGGATCATGACCTGAGCTGAACGCAGAAGCTTCACTAACTGAGCCACCCAGGTGTCCCTTGAAAGAGTATTTAACAGAATTTGGTGAAAGGCAGACTGTGGGGTCAGGGAAGAGGAAGAGTATAGCTATCAGGAGTATAGATTCTGTAATCTAGACTACCTTAGTTCAAATCCCAGATCCACTGCTTTGTAGCTTTTGTGACCTTGTCCAAGTTAGTTAACCTCCCTACATTTCAGTTTTCTTCCTTTTATAATGGGGATAACAGTCTCTATATCAAATCAAACAGGATTTATGCTCAATAAGCAATAAATAATTTTGAATGAGATATATAGATAGAAAAGATCTATGGTTGACAGATCTTATTAGAGGAGAGGATAATGAAAGAGATTTAGTTTGGGATACTGCCATTGACAGGGATAAGAAAATTAAGGGGAGAGTAGGTTTGGGAGGGAAAATTGGTAAATCCCACTCACAGTCATGGTACATATGGTATAACATCAACGTGTGTGAATAAAATGGTCTATAGACCTATGAGATCTGGGACCAGGGCGTAAGTGGGATCCTGGGCCCAGGGCCAAATATACAGACGTTATTATTGTAGAAATAGATGTAAAACAGATGAACTCATGATGGGGAAAAAATATAGAGAAGGAAGGGAAAGGAAAATAGGTCTGAAGATTCAAACTTGGACACTGCCTATAACAATGAACCACTCTACACTTGATTCAATCCTGTCTTGCATTATTCAGTAATCGCTTTGTCCATGTTATTCTTACTGTTATCAAACTAACCACCATTTATTGAATGCCTATTGTGCATCAGGGACTCTACAATGCACACTTACCACCCGCTTTAGACCTCAAACAAACCTAGAAGCAAGTACTATTAGCTGTATCTTACAGAGGAAGAAAAGTAATCTCAGACAGGTTTAAAACTTTGCTTAAGATCATGCAATGAGGTGGCACCTGGGTGGCTCAGTTGGTTAAGTGACTGCCTCCAGCTCAGGTCATGATCTCATGATCTCGGAGTTCCCGTATCCAGTCCCACATAGGGCTCCCAGCTCCGTAGGGAATCTGCTTCTCCCTCTGACCTTCTCCCTTTTCATGCTCTCTCTCACTCTCTCTCTCAAATAAATAAATAAAATCTTTTTTTAAAAAAAGATCTAAATCTAGATTTTTGTGGGTTTGATTCATTGCCCATGCTTATCCACTGCCAAACATAATGCTGCCTCCCAACTCAGGTACAGTTTTGACACCTTAAGCAGACTGAGGGCAAAAGTAAAGAATTTTCCCTACACATTACTAAAGACATGTCTATCTTTATTTCTTATCAGAATTTCTGAGTTATTACAATCCCATCCTAACCTTAAAAAAAAAAAGTGGCATTTTAGTGACTTGTTCAGTCTTACATTGTGTAATTTCCACTGGGATTTCTGAAACATGAAAAACAGATCTGGGACTCCGTTACTAATTTGGGGTGGGGGGGTCCCAGGATGGGAACCAGACCGGTTACTGTCCCTCAACAGTGGAGACTAAGTCACAGGGTAAAAGGTGTCAGGAGGTAAAGGTTGACTTGGCGCGAAAGAGAACAAAGTTTTGTAGCTCCCCTCCCCTGAAGGTGCCCCTTCACCTCCCGAGAACCCATCCTTTCACGTGAGAACTCTCCTTTTCTCATGGAACTTTCACTATCCTTAAGGAAGCCCCATCTCACGAAACCGCCCAAGGAACTCTCCAACTCTTAGGGAACACTCATCTCCACACGGAACCCTCCTTCTCCCCATAGAACCCCCATATACTCCCGGAACTCCTTTTCCATCTCCACTCCCCATCTCTTCACGGACGCTTCAACCTCCCAAGGGAAACCCCAACTCCGCCAAGGAACCCCGATCTCCTCACGAAATCCTCGTTCCCCACGCCACGCGCACAATTTCTCACTCATCTGGAAACCCCCACTTCTCTGCTCGCTGACCCCGCCCAGGGCCTCCCGGGCCCGGCCTCACCTCGCGGTTGCTCCACTGAGCGCCGGTGCAGCTCGCGGTAGCGTTGCAGCGACCGGACGTGCGCGGAACGGCTGACCTCGGGCGGCGGAGACCAACTCCGCACCCGGTTCCGGGCTCCAGCCTCTTCTCGCTCCGCGCTCCCGCTACCGCAACGGCCCCGCTCCTCCGGAAGCCCCATCGCGTCAAGTTCCGAGCGCCTGAGCAGCCTTCACTGTCGCTCCGGTCGCCCAGGCGGGGAAAACAGGCTGACCGAGGGGCGGGGCCTTACGGGAGGAGGAGAGACTGGGTTGGAGGAGGCGTGGCGCGGGCAAACGGGCGGAGAACGGCCCGGAGGGGCGGAGCCACGCCCGATGGAGGCGGGACCAGGGTTAGCAAAGGCAGAGGGAAAAGTCAAGTGTTGCCGGAGGCTTGGGGGCGGAGCTGACTGCGGAAGGGGTGGGCCCGCAGAGTGAGAGCAGAAGGGGCGGGGCCGGGCGTGATAAGAAGGGATGAAATCTTGGAGGGGAAGGGCCAGGCGTGACAGTTGAGGAGGTGGGCCCTCTTCTGTCCCGGAGCGACTGGGAGTGACGAGGTTGGATACGACAGAAGAGGAGGATGATCGAAGTGACTGTGGTCGGGTGGGGTCTTGGAGTGACAGATGAGAAGTTGGGTTAGGGCGGGGTTCGAGCGGGAAAGAACTGGGCAACCGAGAGGAGTTGGATCAGGCCCATAATGGAGTCGCCCCGTGATCTGATTGCACAAGCCTGTCACCCCACCGAGTTGGAAAGCTAGGTGGAGTAGGGTCCTTTGTGGATGACACACTTCCCCTCAGCACTATTCCCCAGTTCTGAGTAAACCCCTCCCTTCTGCCCCCAGGAAAAACTCCTCCCACGACGCTGAGGGCGTCCTGGGGACGGGATGCCCTCCCTGCTAACCTTGGGACCAGCTCAGATTTTCTCCCACCCCTGAAGATATGTCTTCACTCTCCCTACCTCCACAAATTTCCATCCAGATCTAAAGTACAAGACTGAAGTGAAGACTAGGAGGTGATCCAGGTCTTTGTTTATAAACCCACCTCCTCATTACACAAATGGTAAACTCAGGAAAAGGAAACAATCTGTGCAAGGTCACAGAGCAAACAACCAGGTTAGGGCCAAACCTATGTCTCCTGACTCCCCCTCCTCTTCAGGCTGAAGGTAACATCTGTAAAATACTAAAGTCTATGCAAAATAGGAAAAATTGCTCACACCCTTCTTTTCCTCTCAATCTCTTGATTTCCTCTCACCTGCCACAACCAGGTTCAATTACTCTGGCTTCCCTCCAACTCTTCCACTCCAGAAAGGAGAGGCCAGGAAGGACCCTCTATCTCCCCTTAAACTCACTACCAAGAAGATCCCCTCCATCAGTTCACAGAATAGATTATCAAAGCAGGAAATCTCCTTAGATAAGCTCCAGGGGTGATTCTGAGGGTCAAAGCAGGCAATCCCCACCTTCTGAAACCTACTCAGGGCTTGTGACCCCATCTGGCCCAGACTTTCTTCCCACCTTCTCTCTTGTTCTTTGTCCCGCTAACCACAAGCCCAGCACACCCTAAACTGAAAACAAAAACAAAAACAAAAACAAAAACAAAACACCTCTCCTGGGTCAGATATATTATCCAGAGCCTTCCCAATTCTGAAAGGAGAGTCTCAGGGCTCCAAAGGAGTCCAGACCTCATGGACTGGGCAGATATTTCATTGAGAAGGCATTAACCGCACTGAAGGCACACACACTATACTGAAGGCATTCCATTAAGGGAGCGCAGATCTTGCTAAGGGATCTCAGATTTCAGTGAAGACCTCTGGACCCTGCTAATAGGACATAAAAATGACATTGAAGTTCTGTGATTCTACTGAGGGGACATGGACTTCCTCCTAGGAATTACAGAAAATATAGACTTTACTAAAGAGACATGGACCCCACTGAGAGAACGCAAACCACCAAGGGGCCTCTCACTACACTGAGGAAATGGACACCACTGAAGGAGCACTGACCTAGTGGAGACAGCCCCATACGTGTGCGTGGGAGGGGGTCAGACTTCACTGAAGCATAACAAGCCTTACAGACTTCACTGAGGAGACAGGAACCTCTGTGTAGGGAGGAAGGCACAGGCAATGGGCACACAGTCCTAGTATAGACAGTCATTCTCTTCCGCTTCCTCCCCTCCTCAGGCCCCAGCTCTGGGCAGCCCTCTCCTATTCTCCCCCCTTCTCTCCCCAAGCCCTTCTTCTAAGTACTAAAGCTGTTCTCAATACACTGCTGCCTCCTACTGTCTACAGGTGGCATTGCAGCTGCTGGGCCCATAGTAGATTTTCAAACAGTCCTGGTTATTACCTCTGAGCCTAGCTCCTGGGTTTGGAGAAGGAGAGGATGTGTACCCAGGGCCTTGATCAGACCCCTCCCTCTGCCTGTGCACTGTGCAAAGAAATTTGGGCAAGAGGCCTCACAAGAGAGGGAGCCCCCCATCCTTAGAGATGGGGTAGTAATGCAAACTATCGTGTAGCTGGAATTCCTCAGGGTGGGAAGAGAACAGATTGCGTTCGAGGAAATGAGAACTCACTAGATTAAGGAAATAATAATGATAATGATAATAATAATAATAATGGCATTTATTAAGTAGGTGCCACATACTATACTAAGCACTTTCCAACATTTTATTTAATCTTTGCAACTATCTGAAATGAATACTATTATTTTCTCATTTTACAGATGAGGAAACTGATACTCAAGGAGATTAAATGTCTTGCCTAATATCGCACCGTTCCTAAGTGGTAGAAGAGGGACTGGAACCCAGACACCTAGACTACAGAGACCCAATCCTCTCCCATTTATCAACCCCCCAACAAACACACACACTCCACCCCACTCCTGCCATACCTCAACACCGTTATTTCTCTCCAAGTGTCCTTTCCGGAAACACATCTAAACCTCTTAAAATGATGGTAAATATCCAGATTCCAGAAGCTTCATCCCAGCCTACAAATCATGATCTCTAGGGTGGAATCTGGGGATCTGATTTTAAAGATTCTAACACAAACTCAAGTTTGGACTCACTGTCCTATGCTGATAGGTCAGGGGTCCCAAAAGAGGTTGATTGAAAGAGGAATCTGAGAAGTGCTGGAGGTCGGGGGATAGATCTGGTGTCTGAGGAGAGACACCCTAGGAGGTATCTCTAAGTGAAGAAGCAGTGTGGGGATGAAGCCGGGGTGGGGCTGAGGTTGCGCGGGAAGGCGGGGTCTCTTGAAAGAGGAGTCTGGGGTCGGAGGAGGAGTCTGAGATCAGAGTAGGATCTAGGAGTCCAAAGAGGGGCCTGGGGTCCAAGGCCAAGTTTGTGGTCCGAGTTTGGGATCAAAGACAAGATCAAAGGTCGAGGCCAGATCTGCGTTCAGTGGAAGGATCTGGGGGTTGAGGAGAGAGTCTGGGGTCTGAGGCGGATTCTAGCTCAATCTGGAAGGAGGAAGGGGTTTGGGCCCCGGGGCTGCATTAAAGTGTCCCAAGCCACTAAGGTCGCGCTTGCAGCGCTCTTCTCCATCCCTCCCCCACAGCCTCCGCGCTTTCTCCTGGACCTGCCGCCCTTCAGGTTCTCGGTCCACACGGCACTCCGCCCACCTGCCGGTCCACTGCAGGCTGACAGCGCTACGCGGAGGGGTTTTCAAGCAGAGCCGGACGCCAGCGGGGGATGTGGTGAGGCGCCCCCTCCTGGCAACCCAAGAGCTCAGGCCCCGCCCTCCACCCGCCCCCGCTCCCGCCCCCGCCGGACCACTTCCGGCAGGCGCTGCGTTGCTGGGGGGCGCGGGCGAGGATGGCGGCGGAGAACGAGGCCAGTCAGGAGAGCGCCCTGGGCGCCTACTCGCCGGTGGACTACATGAGCATCACCAGCTTCCCGAGGTTGCCGGAGGACGAGCCCGCGCCCGCGGCCCCTCTGAGGGGCCGCAAGGACGAGGACGCCTTCCTGGGAGACCCCGATACCGGTGAGGCCCGCGGGCCCCGTCCCTGCCCCCTGGGACGTCCCCGGTCCTCCTCCATCTACGCGGAGCATCACCTCCAGCTTCCATCTCCCTAATTCATCCCCTTCCTCCTGGACCTCTCCCTCCTCCCTTGTCTCCGTTAGTTATCTAGTGGGGATGAAGATGCATTTCTGCCTTGGAGGCTTAGGATGCGACAAGGGTGAATGATGCCAGGAACTGCAGCAGCAGGGTTTGGGGTTGCCTCTGGGGAAGAACCAACTAATACGGAAGGAAGGTTGGAGGGGAGATGCTAAGGAACAGCTGTGATCACCCAGAAGAGGCCGTCCCTTAGTCACAAAGAACAGGGTTGGAGAAACCAAGTCAGACTGCAGCAGGATGGGTAAGGTAGGTCTTGAGAAGAACTTCCCCACAGCCAAGGGTTGTGGGAAGGAGAGACCTTAGCTAAGAATCTCTTCACATCCCGGGAGGGGTAAGGAAAATATGATTTACATCTCTCTGTAAGCGGTGGATATTGGGAGACAGGGGGATGGACTGCATGACCTCTCAGAGTCCTTGGGGACCAGAGTGCCTTCCTTGCCCTGTGGATTACCTCACCCCTCCCGGAGCCATGGATCAGGCCAGGGTGTTAGTAAGGTACCCTGCCCCCTACGAAGCAGGCTCTAGAATTTTGCTGTGTTCTCAGCCTTTGAAGGGACTGCAAAGGGTGGGAGTAGGGAGGGGGGCACAGGGCTTGGGGCAGACCTAAGGGCCAAGAGCTCTCTGAGCATTTCTTCCCTAGGGCTCTCCCTCCTATCCATGTGCCCCAGCTCTATCCTCTTCTCCATTTTTCATGCTCCATCCCCCATCCCTCTTTCCCTCAACGTCACTTCCTGGCATTAGAGCATCCCTGTGCTTCACTCTTCCTCCCGGTGCCTACACTTGAGCCCTCTCCCTTACCAGCCTGGCAGATCGTGCTTCTCTGACCCAGCCTTCTCTAGCCTGGCCCTTCTGTAGCTATTCCCAGCCTGACAGCCCCAAACTCTTTCCCCCTTCACAATTTTCCAGTCATCTGGCCCTTACTAGCAGCCCTTGCCAGCCTAACTAGACTGTAGCCTACCTGGAGGGAAGAGTAGGGAAGGCGGGGGAGGCTTATGGGTATCAGATATCCAAGCTGCAGGTCAAAACTTCTTTTCCAAAGAGAATAACCCTGGAATAGGGAAAGTAGTGGAAAGATGTGTCCTGGTGAATAACAGCCTGAAACCAGGACCTTTTTCCAGGGGTCAGGATGCTACTTCTGGTTCCAGCACTGCCTTGACTCACTGTATGACAGTGGGCACATCTACCCTGACCTGGGCCTCAGGTTCCTCTTCCAGCTCTACTGGGAATGCCTATCTCTCCTAACCTAGAGATTGGAAGCCCCTGACGTGTTTTCTCCTGGCTCCCTATAAATGACCTAGCAATTATCAAGTCTGTGATTATTTGAGCAATCAAGTGGTTACTCCATGTCTCTAAGTCCTATGAAGACAGGATTGTGACTGTTTTTTCGCCATCCTTTCTCCAATGTCCAGCACAGTGCTAAGTGCTCAATAAAAATTGTTGAATAAATAAAGGCATGAAAGAGATCTCAGGATGAAAGAATAGCAGGGGAGGGAGTTCTCAAGCCTCGGGGAGTACCTTGGAGAATTACGACAGGTTCTGCTCTCATCTTTACAAAACCCAGCAGAGACCCCTGTCTCCTGAGTTTCTGGGAATCTGCACCTTATGCCACGGTTGTGCACTAATGTTCCGAGGACCCTTACCATCGTATCTATGTAGTCATTTCAAAGCTATGTCTCAGACCACTACTTCTAAGCCCCAAGGTTCCTTTAACCAGCTGGACTAGCCTGTTGACTGACATGATCTCCTATGTTCTCAACCTGGAGGTACTACTTACTAATGCTGCCCTATCCTCTTACCCAGTACCTTGGTTGTGCCCAGCTAGCCTTTAGCCTGCCACTCCCCAGAACCAAATGCCAGCTACCCCACAGGAAATCCTCTGGAAAATGGTGACCACTTCAAAGTTGGGGAGATTCTTGACTCTCTTCTGAGCTCCAGGTCCATGAGTTCCTCTCTGTCCCAGGCATTGGCCTCTAGATGCCCTACAAGTGCCTCACCTTCAGGAGGTACTATGCTGAATTCATCTCATCCCCAAACCTGCCCTTCCCCCAGTGTCATTCTCAGTTAATAACACTGCCATTCATCCAATCTCCAAGGTAGAAGCCCAGGAGCTACCCATGACTTCCTTCCTTCCTCTTACTTCCCAAAGTGATCAGATGCTCTCTGTCCTCCTAAGTATCTTGCAATCCATCTCATCATCCCTGCCATCACCACTGGAGACTAAGACCCCATCCTTTCTTACCTGTATTACCCATAGGCTTCTAGCTACTCCCTGCCCCCTCCCTGCCCCTCCCCACCAACCCCAATCTATCCACCACCCTGAACTTCTGATCATGTTATTCCTTAGTTCAAAAAAGTCTTTAATGATTCTGCCCTTAAGGGAATAAGCAAGCCAGGGATGACCTCAGTTTCCAAACAAGATCTCTCTCCTTATCTCTAGAATTGCCAAGGCAACTCTGTTCAGGATTCTTCTGTCATAAACTCATTTAAAACTGACCTAATCTTAAAAGAGAATTTTATTGCGTAGCATAACTGAAAAATTCAGGGATGCGGGGCCTGAGGCATAGCTAGATCAAGGTACCTAAAAAGGAATTGGCTTTTGTCTTTTGCTTTGCCTTCCTTTTTATGGTCTTCATCTTCAGACCTTTCATTCTATAGGAGCAAGATGCGCCCAGTAGCAGCATGTTTACACCTTACCATTTTAATAATCTAAACAGAAAGAAAGCATTTCTCTTTCCCATTAGTTCCAGCAATAGAACTAAGTTTGAGTCTCACAGACCTGGTGCTGATCACATACCTGTCGCTGAACCAGTGACTGTAGAGAGGTACCTGTTATGGGCTAGGCCTAGGTCATATACTCACTCTGGACAGGAATGAGTGAATAAGAAATGAGAGAGAGGAGATAGTGTTTTGAAATGGAAAATTGATTGGAAATGGCATCTAATCAAATAAAAATCAGATGCATACTAGGCCAGTTGTTTCCAGACAACTCCTATTGGTGTCCCACAAATTTAGAATTACCAAAATTAAACTCATCGTCTTTCTCCCAAAAGACTTGTTTCTTCTGATTCCAAACTCACCTTTTCCCAGTGTCCTGCTGTTGCTTTTACACATCAGTAAAATCAATGGTATTATTGCCCTAGTGCTTACACAGTAGAGTACTCAGTAAATATTTTTGTTGAATAAATGAATAACTTAATGATTGACTGATGGGATAAAAAGTCTTGAATAGGTTCGGGGCGCCTGGGTGGCTCAGTGGGTTAAGCCGCTGCCTTCGGCTCAGGTCATGATCCCAGGTCCTGGGTTCGAGCCCCACATCGGGCTTTCTGCTCAGCAGGGAGCCTGCTTCCTCCTCTCTCTCTGCCTGCCTCTCTGCCTACTTGTGATTTCTCTCTGTCAAATAAATAAATAAAATCTTAAAAAAAAAAAAAGTCTTGAATAGGTTCAACTCTGATAGAGCCATATCACTTCCCCTCTTGGTCCCTCATGGCTGATTAGAGAAAACAGATTTAAGGACAAGTACCTGGAAGTATCAGCTAGAATTAGCTTGTAAGGTTGGTTTTTGAACGTGGAAATGACTCCTGATACCTTGTGGAGCAATGGAAGACAGGTTTTGAGTTACTTTTGCTTCTGCCATTTATTCATTTTATGACGTTAGATGGGCAAGATCGCCTTTTCCAGCCTTAAATTTCCTCATCTGTAAAATGGAGAGAATAGGCCTATTTCAACAAGTTATGGGAGTGCTTCAATGGGGGGAATGTATGGAAAGTGTTTGGAATATAGTCACCATCAATAAATGTAAGTTCAAAGCCATTTTCTGCACTTCTTTTGAAACCTCTAGGGACCAAGGAGAATTCTTTGCCTGCAGTAGGTATTTAACATGTTTGTTGAATGAATTCCAGTTTTTTTATAGACTGTGTGGTGCTGAGGGGTAGAGGCAAGCATGATCAGCTGAGGGAGGCTTCCAGAAGACAAGTTTCTTTTTTTAAATAAAAATTTTAAAATAAATTACATGTTTATGGTTCAAAGGAAAAAAAAAGAGAGAGAGAGAGAATACAATGAGGAAAAGTAGAAGTCCTCTTCTCCATTCTTATCTGTGCGCAATTTTTCCTCTTTATTTAAAAATATGTGTGTTAATTTGGGAGCGCCTGGCTGGCTCAGTCTGTGTAGAGTACAACTCTTGATCTCAGGGTTGTGAGTTTGAACCCCATGTTGGGTGTAGAGATTACTTAAAAAAAAAAAAAGTTATATATGCATTGGTTTTGGAAAAAAAAAAAAGAAAATATATGTACTAAAATTTTCAAAGAAAAAATTCTCCTACCCCATCTCATTCCCACCTTCAGTATCTTTCCCCAAAAGTAACCACCGTAAATATTTTCTAAAAGTTCTCTATATATGTATGTGGCATATATGTATGTGGCTTCTTAATTACACAAAAGAGGGGAGTGTGGATTATAAAGGGCCTTGAATGCCAGGTCAAGGAGCTTGGATTTTTATAATGTTCGTATTGATGAACCATGATAGTATTTCAAACAGGAAAATCTAATAGTCAGTTTTCAGCGTCATCCTACAGACTTTTTAAAGGGGTTATATTCCTAGTGTATAGTAGCAAGTGCTCAAAAAATATTTATTGAATGAATGGACTTTTTAAAACACATTGTACATACACAGCAAGGGTATTAAGGTCAAGGTACCAGACGATTTCTTTACTTTTCACAAATACACAGAACCTTTAGAGAACTGGTTTCAAGGCTAATATAACCCAGAGGAGGGAAACTATGGGAGGGAGGGAAGAGGGTCTCAGCCCTGGCCAAGGTGGAAAAGGAATGGAAATAACTAGAGGGTGTAGGTAGACATCGTCTCACGGAATCCTTACACCCATTTGGCCAGTTAGGGATTAGCTCCAGTATTAGGATGAAGAAAATGAGGCTCATGACTTGAAGTGACTCATTCATAGTCACCCAACAAGTAAGGGGCTTTGAGGTCTCCCCTGTCTCCACTCTTACTGTCCTTAGACTCATTCTTCAGAGAGCAGCCAGAGGGATCTTTTTAAAATACAAAACAGATGGCTTCTGGTTCTTGCTTAAAACTCTGAAATACCCTTCCATGGCTCCTAGGATTAAATCCAAGCTTCTCACAAGGCCCACAGGGCCCTGTGCACCTGGCCTAGCTTCCACCATACTATTCTTTCTGCTTGTTCACTACACCAGAGCCACCCAGGCCTCAGTTTTGTTTGTTTTTTTCCTATTGCACCAAGCTTATGCCTACCTTAGGGCCCTTTGCACCTACTGCTCCTTCTTTCTGGAACACTCTACACACTCACTTCTTGGTCTACATATGGCTAGCTCCTCATCCCTTAGTTCTCAGCTTAAAAGTCACTTCCACTGAGAAGCCTTGCCAAATCCCTGCTAAGCAGCCCCCGACACACACCTATTATTTTCTGTCGTTCTATCCTTCTTTTTCTTCATAGCATTTGCTGCAAGTTGTAATGATATACTCCTTTGTTTATGTTTTTCTTTTCTTCTACTGGTCTGTGAACCTCATGAGGGCAGAAACTGTCTATTCCTTTCTCCTAGGAGCTAGCATAGAGACAGACCCATAGCAGGCCCTCCATATTTGTTGAGTGAGTGAATGGACAAGCCAAGCAAGATTGGAAGCCAGGGTCTGTCCATTCAGTTTATGTAGCTATTTCCTTGCCACAGCAGGCTGGGCCCCAGCTGGAGCAGGATCTGGTTTCTAGGGAGGGCCCAAACCCCCTCCATTCCAGGAAGTGTTTGTCCTAGGTCCTGAGTGGGTCTCAGGTCTCAGAAAGTTTGGCATAGGGGCCAGACATCCAGCCCCCTGCCTCGCAGCTGAGGGCTCCTGTCTCTACTCAGCCAGGACTTCCCCCGACCTGTTCTGGGGTGCGTTGGGGAGACACCAAAGGGCGAGCCGTACTGTCTAGTGGGGTTTGCTTAACCGGGCGGGGAGAGGGGGGAAGCCAAACAGCACAGGGGTGGGTGGGCAGGGCCAGGTAAAGTGCCCAGACCCACCTGTTTGCTGCCGGCAGACCCGGACTCCTTCCTGAAGTCAGCGAGGCTGCAGCGGCTGCCATCCACGTCATCAGAGATGGGCAGCCAGGACGGGTCCCCACTGCGGGAGACGCGCAAGGACCCTTTCTCCGCGGCAGCGGCCGAGTGCTCCTGCCGCCAGGACGGACTCACAGTCATTGTCACAGCCTGCCTCACTTTTGCCACGGGTGTCACTGTGGCGCTGGTCATGCAGATTTACTTCGGAGACCCTCAGGTAAGGGGGTTGGGGCTGGCGGACAGGTGAAGGAAACTGGAGAAGAGGGAGGGGGAAAGCTCTTGAGACCGTGGGAATTGAATTGCTTGGATTGCAGACTGGCTGAGTGGGGGAGGGAGCCAGCAAATGTTAAGGAGAGAGGGCAATGGGACGGGAGAGGAAGGTCCCAAAGGGAGGAGCTCAGGGTATGAATGGGACAGAGCAAGGAAGGGATCTGATCATGGAAGAGGGACTGGAGGCGATCTAGGAAGAGTTGTAAGGGACAAGAAGGCGGGACTCCCACCCCCAACACCAGTGGAGGTTCTGGGGTTGGTGGAGGTGCCTTAAGGAGGCAGAGGTCTCCTACTGCCCCCACCTGGTCCACTTTCCCTTCCCAGATCTTTCACCAGGGTGCCGTGGTGACTGATGCCGCCCATTGCACGTCGCTGGGCATCGAGGTGCTCAGTAAACAGGGATCTTCTGTGGATGCCGCTGTGGCAGCAGCCTTGTGTTTGGGGATCGTGGCTCCGCACAGTTCTGGCCTAGGCGGGTAAGGCGCTCCCAGCTGTGGAGGTTGGGGTCCCCCAGGCCTACTTCTGTGTCCTGGTCTGTAGGCCTCATGTGGGGGTCTTCGAGTTTGACCAGAGGGGCAGCTGGGCCCTAACTCCTTGCATTTTGTCTTTCTACACCCAATTTTACCCCCTTCTCCTTACATGGAGTCAGAGGAGGTGTTTTCACAAGCTTGTTGTTTGTTTGTTTTTTCCTTAACTCGGTGAAGGCTTTTATAAACCATAAAGTAAGGTGCACAGGTGGGGGTATACTGTCACTAAGGCAAGAATACTTTAACTTTTAGGGTTTACAAATCCTTAAAACAAATCCTGTGAGCATGATGAAAGCACATCACAGGCTGAGAACTCTTAAAACAGATTATAAACCAGCCACACATAGACCATACCTACCATACAGATTAGTTTGGTTTCCACACTTATAATTTTATATTAAAAATTTGTTTACTATTGTTAAAAAGTTGAGAATTTTCATAAAAATCCAGATTTTTAATATCTCTGGAACCATCTGAAGACCTGGTAACACTGGGCCCACATTCCCACATGGCTGCAATTATCTGGAGCTGAATAGCATGACGGGACTTGTGCTGTCCAATTGGCCATAGTTCCTACCACTCCCTATTGTTTATCTGTCCTGCCTTCCCTATTATGTTACTTGGCCGCAGGCCAACCATCTCAGATGCAGCTCCCATCTTGGATGGAAACAAGCCACAGAAAAGGGACAAGCTGACAAAGTCCGTATCTTGGCTCCTACAAGACCAGCCCTGCAGGACCTACCAAAGAAGGTCCCCTTTTGGTTGTATACAGTCCATCCTTACATAATTCAGTCCTGGGAGAGGGAGCTGGGGCATATGGTGGAGGCAGGTGCAGGAAGCTGGCCAGGGTCCAGCTGTGGTCTAGGGTGGGGACAGGAGGTAGAACATCTTGCTCTTCCAGTCTCTGGGTTTTTCCCTAATCAGGGATTAAAGTCTCCAGTAACAGGCCAGAAGAGGTCCATGGTCTCTGGGCCTCCAACCCCCTTGATTTCATTCCCTACCCTCATATAGTGGCTAAGTCTCCAAATCCCTGCTAGAAGGGGCTCAGACATCTGACTCCTGTGACAAACAGCCTACAGCCATCACCACTGGGGATGAAAGAGAGGCAGGTTAATTGTTTAGAGAGGTAGTACCTTATCAACCTCTCCTTCTGTGTCTCTCCCCAGTGGGGGCGTGATGCTGGTCCACGACATCAGAAGAAATGAGAGCCACCTAATTGATTTCCGGGAGTCTGCACCAGGGGCCCTCAGGGAAGAGGCCCTGCAGAGATCCTGGGAAACCAAGGTGGGGACCCTGGTGAGAAGAGAGAGTCCAGGGGTGGTCTCCCTTCACTGCCCTTCTGCTAACCCAAACATTACTTTGCTGAGTAATTATTATGGACGTGAGGAAAAGAGTGAAGCAAGACACTCTTAAAGCTATGAAGGAAGTAGGCAGTCCCCCAGATAAAATAATGAACCAAAAGATCTGTATGGTTGATAACGGGCAGTACAGTAGCACCTTACTTCCCTGGCAAACTGGCCTATCATGATGTCTGAGCAGCCTGAGAGATTGCAAAGTTCCTGCACCATAACTCACACATTTCATTCAAAGCCTGTTGACCATAACTTTCCCAGCACACAGCATATTGGAAGATTAAGGAGGAACTGCAAAAGACAAACCCACTATCCAGAAGAAATAGAATAACTTGGAAAAATAGATATTTGCTGCAGTGGCAAAAGCCAAACACCTACCTGAGTTATCACAGCTGAGTAATGGTGATGTGATCATGGAAAGGTTAAATGAAAGTCCCTTGTCTATTATTTTAAAAGGTAGGAGTAGATAAAATCCAATGTAGACAAGTTTCCATCTAAATTGGTCACATCTTGGCTCTTAAAAGGGTTTGCTTAATTTATAAATCGCTCAACTATGATAGATAAAGGAAGCCTTTCTGCATTTGCTGATAGTAAGTCAGGGAAATGGGAGGGATGCCTGCTTGGGGAGAGCTTGTCCCTCCTCTGGGATACTTGGCCTGTGTCTTTCCCCTGTGCTAGCCCCCATCCCTGGCTTGGGGCTCTGCGGAGTTCAGCCCAGCCCCCCCCTTCCAGTGACCTGGTCTCCTCTCTCCCTCGCCTGCCCGCCTTGCCCAGCCTGGGCTCTTGGTGGGGGTCCCCGGAATGGTGAAGGGGCTACATGAAGCTCACCAGCTCTATGGCAGGTAAAGACCCTCCCCCTGGGGACCAGGGACCTCTGCCTGCATCTCTCCTTGGGTGGCCTTTTCCTACCATCCTGGATTCTTTCCTTCCCAACTCCCCCTCCTAATATCCCCTTCCCTTGCCAGGACTCTCCTTCCCAGGAACCCCCTTTCCCCCAGGACCCCTCCTCCTCCCCCCAGGATCTCCTCCACCCCTGCTCTCCGGCCCCCCCAGGCTGCCATGGTCCCAAGTCCTGGCCTTCGCAGCAGCTGTGGCCCAAGATGGCTTCAACGTGACCCATGATCTAGGTCAGTGGGGCCTGGGGGTGGGGGAAAGGCATGAGGTTGATGGGAGGTGGAAGGGGAACCTCTAAGATTTGGGGCCCAAGCCAGAAAGCACCTCTCTTTCATTTGCTCCTTTAGCTCCCTCCCCACCCATCCTACCTCACAGGGATGCAGCCTCAAATGAGGGGATATGAGAAGGGCCCATATACACCCCCCACCTCCCCCATAACATGCTCCTGGGGGTGCTGGAGCTCTTAGGGCCAGCCACTCAGCCACCTCACCTGTGGCGTATCTCAGCCCCCTGCCCAGCTTCCCGTCCTTGCTTACAGCCCGTGCCCTGGCTGAACAGCCTCCGCCCAATGCATCTGAGCGTTTCCGTGAGACATTCCTGCCATTGGGCCACCCGCCACTACCGGGCTCACTGCTGCGTCGGCCTGACCTGGCCTCAGTGCTGGATGTGCTGGGCACCTCCGGCCCCGCCGCCTTCTACGCAGGAGGCAATCTCACACTGGAGATGGTGGCCGAGGTGAGCACTTGGGGAGCCCCCCTGCCCTGAAGGACCCCACTGCAGGGACATCTTCTTCCCTTTCCTTCCCTCTCTGTCTGTCTTTCTACATAAATGTACTGATGATTCCATTTACTTAAGATTCTCTAATGGACAAAACTAACTTCTGGTGGCAGGAATCAGATCAGTGGTTGTTTGGGGTGGGAGCAGTTGACAGGATGCAGCACAAAGGACCCCAGGGATGATAGAGCTGTTCTATCTTGACTGAGAGAGGTGTCCTTGGGTCTCTCAGGGCTGGTGCCAACCTGTGCAGAGCCTTGACCTGTCCCTCCCGGGCCTGGCAGAGACCCAGGATCAGCCTCAGTTTTCCCAAGCCCAGAATCCCACCCTGCTCTTGGGTTCACTAGGGACTGAGGGAAACCTTCCTTCACTGGTCACTATCGGGACTGGAGATATTAACACAAGGGCTTACCAAACAACCCCAAAGACTCTTAATCTGAGGTAGTAATGGGTTCTGAAAACTGTTGTCAGTAATTCAAAACTCCAAATGGAAAATTATTTTCAAGGTAAGGATACACGAACCAACTCTGTGATTCTCTCATCTGTACCATTGGGGTAATTATATGTTTCTCTGCCATATGGTTGTGGGAATTGAGTTGGTCCATCATTCATTCTACATTCACAGAGTGCTGTTCTAT
The DNA here is from genome assembly GCF_902655055.1 of Lutra lutra. Classification (NCBI taxonomy): domain Eukaryota; kingdom Metazoa; phylum Chordata; class Mammalia; order Carnivora; family Mustelidae; genus Lutra; species Lutra lutra. The sequence goes on along the minus strand of NC_062286.1, from coordinate 120,270,046 downwards.
GTCAGAACCTATGCTGAGTCCTAGAGGTATGGCTATGTGATAAATGCCCATCTCAAATGGACTTAACTGAGAAGTCCAGCAGAGTACTGGCTGTAGGTCTGCTGGGTCCAGAGCTCCATCCACATTGCCAGGCTGTGGTCTGTCTCTCTCTCTTTCTGCCATGACTCTACTTTCTTCTGTTTGAATTCACTCTCTATCAGATCCTCTCCACACCTGCTCCCCACCAGCCATCCTTCCAGCAAACCATCCCAGAGAAAGAACATTTCTCATTCCAATAGTTACAGCAAAAACCTCCAGGTTATGTCTCATCAGCCTGTTACAGGTCTCGTGACTATTCCCAAACTTCCCAATAGGTCTCATGACTATTCCCAAATCACTGGCATGGAAAAGGAATGTTCTGATTAGCCACACCTGGATCTTCTGGAGAAGGGGGAGAAGGAGACTTAAACAAAGACTATCTAAGCTTTAAAGGAAAAAAACAAAAACAACCCAAAGTTGAACACATATGAGCTAAGAAATGCAGTGTGTAGTTCACTGTGGGTGGATTAGAAGTCAGGGGTTTCAAGTACCAAAAAATTTAAAAAATAAAAAAAAGAGAGAGAGAAAGAAAGAAGATTCCTAGTGGTTATGCTAATTTAGAAATGAAAATTACCATGCTGGAAATGATGAGCCCATCGATTTGTACAAAATTGGTTCATTGGTCAGTAGAGTGCTTAGTTATATCCAATGAGAGTCATTCCTATCAGGATCATCCAGAGTTCATGGTTTGGGAGTGGATTTAGTTAATTGTAATGAAGTGAAGAATCCAGTTTTGATATCTTACAAGCAAATTCTGCTGTAAGTAGAAAATGTTCCTTTTTCTTTTTCAAGTAATCTCTACGCCCAATGTGGGCCTCGAATTCAGGACCGCAAGATCAAGAGTTGCATGTTCTACCAACTGACCCAGCCAGGCATCCCAGAAAATTTTCCTTTTACATAGGCAGAGAAGGTAGTATGTTCAAGGCCATGGAGTCATGTGTTCAGAAACTGTAGATCACTCCAGGTGGCTGTACCGAGCTCACCGGAGAATAGCAGGACATGAAGTGGGAGAGGTGGTGGGGGCCAGATTACAAAGGGCCTTGGATGCCGATCTAAGGAGGTCATTCAAAGAATGTCTGATACATAGCAGGTGCTCAGTGTTTGTGCTTTTTCCCCTTCCTTTTTCCCGGGGTGCCCAGGGCTAGTGGGGTCCCTAAAGGCCATGATGGAAATTGCAGAAAGCACAAAAGTTACAAACATCAAGTCTGTCTTTGATTCAAACGTATACCATAGGCCAAGCCCACATGCCCACAGTTTTGGTGTGTGGCTCACAGCTGTGGTGGGTCATTCTCGCCCCTGCAGGCCCAGCATGCAGGGGGTGTCATAACTGAGGACGACTTCAGCAACTACAGTGCCCTCGTGGAGAATCCCGTGTGTGGCGTGTACAGAGGTGACCTCTCTCTCAGCTATCAGGGTCCCTGCTCAGGAGAAGCCTCCCAGTCCATGGCCACCTCCTTTTGGCCTAGAGACTCCTCCCCATTGTTCAGGAGAGAAACTGAGGCAGTGAGCTTGCCTGGGCAGCCAACTGTTGAAGCAAGCCAGAGCCAGCCCACCTTCTAAAGTAGTTGTGGGTCAGTTACCCCAAGTATTTAGGATATGGGGTGGGAGGTCTAGTCAAAGGCTCAGGCCTGAGAGTTGGGGTTCTGGTCATAGGTTTTCTTGATTTGGGCTCTGTGTTGCCTCAGCCCCACTCCCAATGCCCTGTATTTCCTAAGAAGAATTCATGAGTCCATCTAGCTTCATATTGAACAAACTTTTCAAGACAATTATAGACCTGTCCCCTCATTGTTTCAAAGGGAAACTGAGGCCAAAGGATAGAATGGAACTTAACCTAGCAATCTCAAACCAGCGAGGAGCCCAGAAAGCTAAAGTTTTGACATGGGTGAAGTCCATGTTTGTTGAACCCAAAGTGGTGGGTTCCTGGGTCCCTCAGAAGGTTCCCAGGTTCTCAGATTCTCTCCTCTCTAGGAGGTCTGGATGACTTCAAGCCCCAGAAAAGTTCCCCTCTGAGTTCAGGTTTCCAGTACTCAACCTCTAGCCTGATTATTCTACCAGAGGTGATGGTATATGGAACAGAGGAAAAGCGTAGCTTTGGAGCCAGGAAGACCTGGGTTTGAGTACCAGCTATCCCATTTACCTTGAATAAGTCACTTTCCACTCTGAGCCATGGTTCCCTCCTGAAAATGGAGATAATAGTGGTGCCTACCTCTCAGGACCCCCATGAAGATTTGAGGAAATGATGTTGAAAGCTGCCCTGACCAGAGTGGATACTGAATGCTTTTTTGATTTTACGTTTCTCCTCCCCAGCCTGGGTTCTCTTGGCAATGCCAGTACCTTGAGTGCTCTGGGTTCCCTTTGTCTCCTGTAAACTTGGACCAGCTGCGTCTCTGTGCCTCACTTTCCTCACCTGTAACATGAGGATGATAACACTACCCATTGTGAGGATTAAATGAGTTAATTAGTTAACGTTATGCATCAGGTATTATCATTATTTACTTCAATGTCCAAACATTAAATAATAGGAGCCTCAAATAGGAAGAGGAGGTTGTCACCCGCAAGAAGTTTTGGGGGTCATGGGACCATAAGAGGCCCTGAATAGTATTCTGGCCTGTGGTGGGAGCTAAAAGGAGACACATGATAGGCCAGGAATTTAGACATCTGGACACCTGTCCCTGTTCTGGCTACAGTGTGACTCTGAGCGGACTACAGTCCTCTTGAACCTTAGTTTCCTTGTGCAGAAGAGAAAACTGAAGGCCAGTGTTCTAGGTTGGAGTCCTGGCCCTGCCCTTGACTTGCTGAGAGAACTTGTGTGGGTCCCTTTGCTTCTCTGTGCTTTGCCTCTCAAGGCAGATTCCTTGTCTGATGAGGGGCCAATGCAGTAGTCTCAGTCTACGTGATGGTGGAATGTGGAGATGCTTTGACCCCTCCCCTGCCATCCAGTCATTTCTTTTTTTTTTTCCCTCCAGGCCACCTGGTTCTCAGTCCCCCTCCCCCGCATACGGGTCCTGCCCTCATCAGTGCTCTCAACATCCTTGAAGGCTTCAATCTCACCACGATGGTGTCCCGGGAACAGGTTCTTCACTGGGTGGCAGAGGCAAGGCCAACCCCTCCATCCTGCCCTGGGTCTTGGTATACTGGGAGTGGGGGGATGGGCTACTGCCATGGGACAGGACTAACCTCCAAGTTTTCTCACATGAGGATCATTAGCGTGGGTGCTGGGAGGAGCCTGGCAGCCTCTTCCACACTCCTGTTACATTTCCAGACCCTGAAGATTGCTTTAGCCCTGGCCAGCAGACTGGGAGATCCTGTCTACGATTCTACCATCACTGAGAGCATGGATGACATGCTCAGGTGGGTCCCAGGGCAGGACCCTCAGCGTGGCAGAGGTGGTGGTGGGTGTGAGGAAAGGATCAGATGAAAAGCAGCTGGTACAGCAATAAGATGTGGAGACCCAAGTCAATTTCAGCTCAGTTATACCTCAGTGTGACACTGGTTGCCTGTCACAGCACTTACCTCAGTTTCCCCATTTGTATGATGAGTTAGTATGCATCACTTGGCTCTTAAAACTTTCTGACTCTAGCAGGGCACATATCTGGGCCCACCTGTGCCCCCTTTTAAGTGGAAAAAGAAAGCTTAAGAACAATGAAAAGTCTCCAAGCAAATACCTGAGGTGATGAGGATTTTTACCATAATGTCTCCACATTAGCAGCATAACACTATAGTAAGATTGTGGGCTGTGGTCAGACTGACTCAATTCAGATCCCAGCTTCATGATCCACTAGCTAAGCAGCATTGGGCAAGTCACTTAAATTCTGTCTCAGTTTATACAAAGGGGCCTGACAATAATGGTGCCAACCTCACGAGGTTGTGGTAAGGACAAAATAAGGTCATACGTGCAAAACACGTTGTGTGGCACATAATAAATATTCAACAAATAGTATTAGTAATTGGCAATACGGGTAGGTAAGGATGGTTGCTATTTGATTGCTACTCTGACTGACTGAAAGGCTAGCTAAGGGCAAAATCAGAACCCAAAAATATAGTTAGCATAAATTTGTAGTATTACTCAAACAACTCTATGAATAAGTTGAAAACAATGAAACTAAAATGAATAGGTTATAATTAAAAAGCAAAAAAAGCAACAACCAAACTAGTAAGTAGTTCAAGGTCACAAGGATAAGGGCTAAAATCAAAGCCTCTGTCCCCCCACCCAATCCACTTGAAACAAAGCCCCCTCTGTACCACTTCTGCTTGGCCTCCACAAAGTTTGTGGTTGAAAACGGAATGAAAGTCTTCAGTAATCCGTGGTAACTAGTCACTCTAATGAACTAGAATCACCAAACTAACAGTCATTAAGTAAGAAACCCTCAGCCAAAATTTAAAAGATCTGGAGAATTTCATGTTGTTTTCAGCCTAGCTCTAACACACACACATAAGCGCGCACGCACACACACACACACACACACACACCCCTATATTAAATTCACCCAAGTAATTCTTCCAATAGTTATTAAGGGTTTACTGTATGTCAAGTCTTCCTGTGCCTTGAAAAATAATTCTAATAGTAGATAAGATCCCTGTATACAAAACCCTCCTCTGACTAAACTCTTTTTTTTTTTTTTAAAGATTTTATTTATTTATTTGACACAGAGAGAGAGAGATCACAAGTAGGCAGAGAGGCAGGCAGAGAGGAAGAGAAGCAGGCTCCCTGCTGAGCAGAGAGCCGGATGTGGGGCTTGATCCCAGGTCCCTGAGACGTGACCTGAGCTGAAGGCAGAGGCTTAACCCACTGAGCCACCCAGGTGCCCCTGACTAAACTCTTCATAAAACTTCAGTTCGAGGGGCACCTGGGTGGCTCAGTTGTTAAGCCTCTGCCTTCAGCTCAGGTCACGGTCTCAGGGACCTGGGATCAAGCCCCACATCGGGCTCTCTGTTCAGTAGGGAGTCTGCTTCTCCCTCTCCACTCTGCCTGCCGCTCTGCCTACTTGTGCACTTTCTATTTCTGTCAAATAAATAAAATCTTTAAAAAAAAAAAAACTACTTTATTTCGAAACTACAAACATTAGGTTAAATAAATTCTGTTTGTTCATTCAAAACAAATATTATCTGAGCATCCACTATGCCCCAGGTACTTTCAGAGAGAAGATTAAGTGAGTAAATAAAGTCAAATAACTAAAGACTCTTGATTTAAACACGAAATAAAAGTTGGCTCTAAAAGAGAATCTGGATAACACCTAAACGAACCCAGTCAGTTCAACAATGATTTCCTGGATGTTTCCCATGTGCTCAGAATGAGAGATTTTGCTCTCACAGACCTAATAGTTCCGGGGCAGGGTGTGGGGGAGGGAGACGTTAATCAAATAATTGCACAAACAGACATCACAGTGTGGTAGGTGAGGTGTAATAAGAGCCTGCTGTGTATTAATCTCCTACCCCTTGTCTTTTCAGCAAGGTAGAAGCCGCCTACCTCCGGGGCCACATCAATGACTCCCAGGCGGCCCCTGCCCCACTCCTGCCTGTCTACGAGTTGGATGGGGCTCCCACAGCGGCTCAGGTGCTGATCATGGGTCCTGATGACTTCATTGTGGCCATGGTCAGGTATGCCAGCTCAGACACAGAACCCGGCACTGGAGATCATCTGGACCAGGAAGAGGTGGGAGCCAGATGGGAATGAGGGTGACCTCAGGGCTTACCTGGCTCCAATCTCTATCCCCAGCTCCCTGAACCGCCCTTTTGGCAGTGGCCTCATCACCCCCTCGGGGATCCTGCTCAACAGCCAGATGCTAGACTTCTCGTGGCCCAACAGGACTGCTAACCACTCTGCGCCCAGCCTGGTAGGGCCTTGCATCCCTCCTCCCCGGGGGACCTTGAGGCTAGGTAGGAGGTATAGCAGTATGGCTGCTCCTCTAGGAACTTCTAGTATAAATAAAAGGAGCCTAAACAAAGTGTCTCCTTCACCTGCAGCCCAAGTCTGGGGCTTGGGCCTGAAGAAACCCCATCCCATTCTGTCCCTGTCACTGTGTGACCTGGGGAAAGTTTGCCCCCGCTCTCTTGGCCTCAGTTCCTTCATCTGTACAATAAGGATATTAGCCCTCATCTGATGCTTTGGCACTTTTCAGTGTAGTGGTCTATGATTTTGTGATGGTGAGCTGATTGGCCTCAGCCCTCTTGTTAGTCAAGGGAGGAAGAAGATAGGAATTCTGGTCTAGTTGGAGGCCAATACTCTTACTCTCAGGGCATGCTGGGGCCCTGCCAGGACAATGAGAGATAGGGATGACCAGGGTGGAGATTATCCTCTTCTTCCCTTTAGCCATTTGTCTTGGCTTGGTACCCTCCCCTCACACCCATAGTAGCCCCATAACAACTCAGTGGGTCCACATCCACCCCAGTTATCCAGGGACCCTGCCTGTTTCATAGACAGCAAACTGTGGCCTGGGAAGGGACCAGTCTCCCATGAAAAGCTGCCCTACCTGTTATCTCCCTGTGGTCTCGGTGCTCTGACAACAGGAGAATTCGGTGCAGCCAGGGAAGCGACCACTGTCTTTCCTGCTGCCCACCGTGGTCCGGCCAGCGGAGGGACTCTGTGGGACCTACCTCGCCCTGGGGGCCAATGGAGCTGCCCGGGGCCTCAGCGGACTGACCCAGGTGAGGTTTCCTCCATGGTAGGCACTTTGTGGCCAGCAGCCAAGCTGTGGCCTAAACTGTAGGTGCCCTCGTGTCTCTGGCTTGGTCTCATCCCTAGCTCAACAAACATAGGCGGAGGCTGCTGTGACAGGCCCATCCTGGGTACTGGGGGCATAGGCTGTGCTGAGTTTCTTAGCCAAAATGGAGCCCTGAAGCTCCCTGTCCTCTAGGTTGGATGGGCAATCATGGGTTGGTGGAACTAAGAGGTGATTTAGCACCTGGGCTGCCTAGGTCTGTCAACTTCAAGTCCCATGATGCCTCTGCTCAGCATCTGAAGAGACAAGCAGCCCTCTTTAGAGTCTGATTTTGAAAGGAAGTGTCTACTCTCCAGAATGTCTCACAATAGTTACACGAACGTTTTGAGCACCTGATATATGTGCCAGGCACTTACATTGGCAGGTGGTGAGTTAATTAACCTGAGCTTTGGAATCAGACAGTCCTGGGCCCCAACCCTGGTGCTGCCAATTTCCAAGTGCATGATGGGGCATTCGCTTAACCTCTCTGAACCTCTGTCTCCTCATCTGTAAAATGGTTGTAGTAACAACAGCTAACCTTTATGGAGTTCTGCTAAGCACCAGGCATGGTGTTACATGTTCTTGCTCTTTTAGCCTTCCCAACATTGGGAGAAATCCTTATTTCCATTTTGTATATGAGGAAACTAAAGCCCAAAGAGGTTAAGAAGTTAGGTCCAGTTGAGTAAGAATGGGCGGAGGGTTTGTTTTGAGAGCATACCCACACTCCTAACCTCTAAGCTAAAAGTACCCATGCTGTGCCCTAGACTACTCCAGCTGTTAACCCTGTCCTGGCCAGGGAGAAGGGAGGAGAGCCCCGGGCCAGATACAAGAGACTGACTGCCAGTGGGTACCTCTTCCTTGGCTCTCTCTGAGCTCTAGAGTGAATTACTTTCCCTTTCTGGCCCTCATTTTATCCCTGTATGAAATGGGGACAGTCATTACAGGCCTGCCTGTCTTGAGGCTGTTCAGATAATACTCCTAGAATAAAGGTTCCAAAGAGTAAGAAGTCTGGCCCAGGGGTGAGATCTGGGGAATCCTGAATCCCCATCCCTGGGGCAGCCCTGACTTCTACCCCTTGGCTGCCCACAGGTTTTACTGAATGTTCTGACCTTGAACCGGAACCTGAGTGACAGCCTGGCCCATGGCCGTCTGCATCCAGACCTGCAGTCCAACCTCCTGCAGGTGGACAGTGAGTGCAGAGCAGAGATCCCCATGGGGTGGGCAAAAAGCTGGGTAGAGAAAGGGGCTCCTCCCAAGGGTGTCCCTGCCTCCACCAGCACCACTGCTGCCAGTGAATCTTCAGGTTCTTCCAACTAACTCCTTTGGGACGGTGAAGGATCTGGGGACTTGAACCAGATCTGTCATTTACTGGTTGTGTGGCCTTGGGAAATTAATGTCTCCACTCTGAGCCTCAGTTTTCTCATTTGTAAAATAAGATACGGTTTTCATTCTGCAAACCATTCATTCATCAGTTTGTATGGAATACCTACACTGTGTGCCAGGCATTATCTTAGGTGCTGAGGATATGGCATTTACAGACAGAGAGGGAAATAAATAATCAAAGCAATATAAGAAAGTAAAATAAGTGCTCTGCAGGCTGACATAGAGACTGACTCAGTGACTAGGGAAGTCTTCTCTTTGGTGACATTTAAGCTGAGATCTGAAGAGTAGGAGGGAACCCACCGTGCAGAGAACTGGGGCAGGTTTTGTAGGCGAAGGGAACAGATGCAAAGAATTCAGGGCAGAAATGGGCTTGGCATGTTTTAGGAGTAAAAAGTAGACCAGGGTGAGTGAGAGTGAGATGAGGCCAGAGAGGCAGGTAGGGGCCAGGTCATGGACCTTGTAGATTACAGTGAGAAAATAGACTTTCCTCTAAGAAAGGTGCCTAATTTTAGACACAACTTAATTTTGTAAATGGGAAAGTATGTACAGCTTTGAGGAATTTTTATTACAACAGACAATGTATTATGCAAGTTCAAAAGGGATAGAACATTGAATGAGACATGGTTCTTGCCTAGTTGGTATTATCATCCACATTTTACAAAGAAACTGATACGCACAGAGGTTAAAAATCAGTCAGTGAGTGGCAGAATTGAGATTAGAACATATACCTAGCTGATACCAAAGACTCAATTTTTTAACCGCTTGTCTCCTAGACTGAAGCACATTAGAAGTCACAGACCTAAATCCTCAGCAGTCACACCCTGTGGTCTGGCTGGTAACACTCTGGATCTGGCGTGATGATAATGAGGCTATCCCAACTAATAACTTCTGATCTCTCCTGAATGTGGGGCTCTATGATGCTAAGTTACTTGGGCCAGTGTAGGGGGGATGGTTGGATTTGGTTCATCCTAGCCTCCCTTAAGGAGCTCACAGTCTAAGACAGGAACATGAGGAGTAGAGGCTTAGCGAAGGGAAAGTTCATCCACTAAGGGCTATGGGCTGGGTCTTAAAGTATGATTAGTTATTTGGCATGTCCAGAACCCAGAACATTCTGGACAAATTGTCAAAAGCCAGAAAGAATGGCTCAGAAAGCAGCCAGGAGGCCTGCTGGCTCCTAGAGACAATGTTTCCTAAATTTCAGAATTTATCCAGCACCTTCATGAATTTTGCCACATTTACACACCATCTGAGCCATTATTTACATATGTACCTCTATAAATGGACTTCCTTTTCAGTGTAAGTATATTTTATTTCTTTTTTTTTTTAAAGATTTTATTCATTTATTTGACAAACAGAGATCACAAGCAGGCAGAGGGGCAGGCAGAGGTGGGGGGGGGGGAAGCAGGCTCCCCACTGAGCAGAGAGCCCGATGCAGGGCTCGATCCCAGGACCCTGAAATCATGACCTGAGCCGAGGGCAGAGGCTTTAACCCACTGAGCCGCCCAGGTGCCCCATAAGTGTATTTTAAAGGTAAATCCAATATCATAATCACACATGGAAAAATAGCATCATTTGCCACAAGTAAAAGATAAATAGCTACTACAAGGCAACTGTTTGTAGATCTTCCGTGAATATGGTGCGCACAGAAGGCTCTGAGCCCTGCTCTCTCTATTGACGAAGGAGGTTAGAAATGTTAGGGTCCAGACTAAAACTTAGTCCTTGCCATCATCTAAAGGATTGAAAATGAACTGTAAAGGAAAAACATATTTGACTTGGTGATTCACTGCTATTCAGTGTTATATCTTTACCTCAAGAACTACCCTAAATTACCCCATCTGCAGAAGTAAGAAGGCCAGATCTTCATTGAGGAGCAGTAAGAGGTAAGGTTACAGGGCTTATCCTGGAGGTTCTTGGTTAAGAAGCATGTGCTTATCCACTTGACTGGAGATGGGATAGACCTGAAATGTTTTATTTAGGGGAAATGGATTGAAGGGGGGAGAATTTAATTTGGGGAAACAGAGGCAACTAGGATAAAGGACCAAGCAAGAAATGGCGAGGGCCTGAACTTACATAAAGAGGGTGGGGATTTCTTCATTTATCCATGTAAAGGCAATGAGGATCAGTGCCAACAAGACAACATCCTTGCCTTCAAAACGCTTATAATCTAATGGAGAGGGACATAGTAAATAAATGAATAAGTAAACAAGTAGTGATAAGTAGTGTACTTGGAAAGAAAACAAAGCAAGGTGAGGATGACAGGGCCGCCATTTTAGATAGCGGTCAGGGAAGTCCTCCTCGAAGATTGGAATGAAGTAAGGAAGCCGGTTTTGTGACTTTCTAGGAGGAGAGCATTCCAAATAGAATTTGTGCAAAGCCCTGAGGCAGGAGCATATTTGGCCTACCTGAGGGTCAGCAAGGAGGGTAAAGTAGAGTTAAGGGAGAGAATGGAAGGAAGTGAGGAGAGGAGTTTAGGGAGGTAGTGAGGTCCCAGATGATGTTGTGCCTTAGACGCCTTGGTGAGGACTTTGGATTTTCTTCTAAGAGTCATCAAAGATGTCGGAAGTTTTTGAGAAGGGGAAGTGAGTGGTCTGACTAATGGCTTAAGAGGATCCCTTTGTCTCTGTGTGACTAGGCTGCAAGGAAGCAGGACTGGAACCAGAAAGACCAGTCAGTGGGCTATGCAGTAATGGCTGCATTTTGGCTATCCTGGCAAGTAATGATGGCAGCTTGGCCTAGGCATGTGGTGATGAAGAGCCCATAGCCCTTTCTTTCAATATTAAGAATGAAAATATGTTATTGATCACATACTATATGCAGCATTCTGATCTCTGTGCTTTCTGTATTTTATCTCTTTAAATCCCTACAACAACTTCATGTGGTAGGTTCTCATATAATCCACATTTTATGCATGAGGAGGCTGAGGCTCAGAGAGGCAGAGCAGTTTGCCCAAGGTCATACAGTGGGCATCCAGGACCAAGACTCAGGTCTGACTATGGGACTCCTGAGCCAGTGCTCCGAACACTCTGAATGTGTATATGTTGGGGGGATGGTTTTCAGGTGAGTTCACAGAGGAAGAGATTGAGTTCCTGGAAGCCAGGGGTCACCATGTGGAGAAAGTAGATGTCTTATCCTGGGTCCACGGCAGCCGGAGAACCAACAACTTCATCATTGGTGTGAAGGACCCTCGGAGCCCAGACGCAGCTGGAGCCACCATCCTGTAGAGCAGCGGGGTGGGGCGGGGGTCTCTGTTCCCCCGCTTTGCATGTTCCTAGAGTCCCTCCTTCTCCCAGGTTTGGTCTCAGGGGGACCCCAGGGATGCCCTAGATCATGGGCCAGAGGGGATACTTAACAAACCCTATCCCAGAGTAACTGGAAAATTCTCTAACCAGAAGCCTGTGGTGGTGGTGGTGGTGATGGTGGTGGTGGCGGTGGTGGTGGTGGTGAGTGTCAGTGTCTACAACCGGGCAGACAGTTCCTTGAGGAGTCAGGCTGTCTGTCTGTCTCCTTTCCCTCAGCCATGCTGGCCCTGAGCTTAGGGATGTGCTTGCAAACCCTTCTCAAGGGTCCTCACAACCCCAACATCTCCAGTCTGGCCTGACCTGGACCTTGTCTTCCAGCTCCCTTCTCCTGTCCCCAGCCTCATTTCTTAAATGACTAGGATTTTTTTTAATGGACCATCCTGGGGAGGGGGTGCTCCTCTCTTCCTCCCACCAAGTTGAAGTGGGGCCTTGCATCTGGGGGGGGCAGGTTGTGGATATGGGTGGGGGTGGGGACCAGCTCAGGGGCTTCCATTTGCAAAGGGGAATTAAAGAAAGACTATTGCTTAACCACGGCTCTGGATTGATTTGTTTGGCTATGTTGGGAGTGGGAGCAAGTGAGGTGCTGCAAAAGCAGCCAAAGCCATTTGTTTATTGTTTCTTAAACTGGATATTTTGGGTATTTCCTTCATGTTTTGATTAAGATATGAAGCTTTCTGATTTGAAAACTTACTACGGGGGTGCTGGCTGTCTCAGTCAGTACAGCCTGCAACTCTTGACCTTGGGGTCATGAGTTCAAGCCCCACATTGGGCATGAAGCCTATTAAAAACAAGTAAATAAAAACATAAATTTTTTTTAAAGTGAAAAAAAATAAACACTTAAATCAAAGTTACAGTATTTAGAAACAGTCTGGTACTGGCATGAAGCTGAACATACCATTGGAATAGAATTGAGAGTCCAGAAATAAACCTAGATATCTATGATCAATTGAATTTTGACAATGGTGCCAAGATCATTCAATGAAGAAAGAATAGTCTTTTCAACAGATAATGCTGGTACAATTGAATATCCACATAAAAAAAGAACAAAGTTTGACTTTTACCCCATATCACGTACAAATAGTAGTAACACACAATGGATCAAAGACCTAAATATAAGACCTAAACATAAGAACTAAAACTATACAAGTCTTAGAAAGAAACATAGGAGGAAATCCTCATGACTTGGATTTAGCATTGGTTCTAGATATGACACCAAAAACATAAGCAACAGAAGAAAAAATAGATAAATTGAAATGCGTCAAAACTAAACACTTTTGAGCATTAAAGGGCCCTATCAAGAGGGTGAAAAGACAACCCCCCCAAATGAAAGAAATATTTGCAACCATGTATCTGATAAGGGTCTAGTACCCAGACCCTTATCAGGGGTGTGCTTATAAAGCACACTTCAGTTCAACAACCCAGTTAAAAGTTGGGCAAAGAATTTGACTACACATTTCTCTAAAGATATTCAAATGACCAATAAGTCCATGATAAGATGCTCAATATCATAAGTCAAGAGGGAAATTCAGGTCAAAACTACAATGAAATAAATACCACCTCACACTCACTAGGTTGGCTATAATAATACTATTTTAAAAATCTTTTTTTTTTTTAATTTATTTGGGAGAGAGAAGGAGAGAGAGAGTGGGGAGAAGGTCAGAGGGAGAAGCGTCACTCCTCGCTGAGTGGGGAGCACAATGCAGGACTCGATCCCGAGACTCCAGGATCATGACCTGAGCTGAAAGTCAGTTGCTTAACCAACTCAGCCACCCAGGTGCCCCTAAAAATCATTTTTAAAGGAAATAAGTGTTGGTGAGGATTTGGAGAAATTGGAACCCTCATAAATTGCTAGTGGGAATGTAAGGGTGCAGCTGCTGTGGAAAACAGTTTGGCATTTAATGATTAGAATTATCATATGACCCAGCAATGCCACTTCAAGTTATATACCCCCAAAGAATTGAAAACAGGTGTTCAAAACAAAACTTGTACATGAGTGTTCCTAGCAGCACTATGCACGAAAGGCAAAAGGTGAAAACAACCCAAATGTCCACCAGTGGATGAATAAGCAAAACGTGATATATTCATACAATGGAATATTATTTAGACATAAAAAAGTAATGAAGTACCGATACATGGTACAACAGGAGTGAACCTTGAAAACATTATGCTAAGTGAGAGAAGCCAGACACAAAATGTCACATACTGTATGATTCCATTTATATATGAAATATCCAGAACATGCGAATTGGTAGATACAGAAGGCAAATTAGTGGTTTTTAGGGATTGGGGAATGGGGGATTGGGAGGAAGGCGATCTCTAAAAGGTACAGGTTTTCTTCTTGAAGTGATAAAAATTGGCTGTGGTGATGGTTGCACCTGTGATTGTACTAAAAAGCAGAATTATATGCTTTAAATAAGTGAGTTGTATGGTCTGTGAATTTTATCTCAGTAAAGCAATTTTTAAAAGACAGGATTTGGGACGCCTGGGTGGCTCAGTTGGTTAAGCCACTGCCTTCGGCTCAGGTCATAATCCCAGGGTCCTGGGATCGAGTCCCATATCGGCCTCCTTGCTCAGTGGGGAAACTGCTTCTCTCTCTGCCTCTGCCTGCCACTTTGCCTGCTTGTGCTCTCTCTCTCTCTCTCTGACAAATAAATAAGTAAAATCTTTAAAAAAAAATAAAAGACAGGATTTGGCAATATCCACTAGGGCTGAACACATGCAAATTCTATGACCCAGCAATCCTGGTCCGAAGTTTGTGTGTATATATATATATATATATATATATCCAGCAATATCTCTAGCAGAAAAGTCTACAGATGTTCATCCAAAAACATACAAGAATATTCATTGTAGCACTTTAAGAAATTGACCTAAAGTGGAAATTCACCATCAGTAGAATAGATAAATTGCAATATATTCAATTAATAAAATGTTAGGCAGCAATGAAAAGAACAAACTACAACTATATGTTAACAATGTAGATGAATCTCAAAAACATAAAACTAAGCAAAAGAAGCCAGACTCAAAAGAGTACACTCTCTGTGGTTCCATTTGTATAAAGTTCAACGTCTGGCATGCCTAATCTATGGAGTTAGAAGTCAGGATACTGTTTACCCTCAGGGGTGTGAGTAATGACTGTTAAGGGAGCACTAAGGGGCATTTGTGAAGCTGGCAATGTTCTATTTCTCAATTTATTCTTTTTTATTTTTTTTTAAGATTTTATTCATTTATCAGATAGAGATCACAAGTAGGCAGAGAGGCAGGCAGAGACAGGTGGGGGTAAGCAGGCTCCCTGCTGAGCAGAGAGCCGGATGCGGGGCTTGATCCCAGGACGCTGGAATCATGACTTGAGCTGAAGGCAGAGGCTTTAACCCACTGAGCCACCCAGGCGCCCCTCTATTTCTCAATTTAGGCATAGATAAGCATTGTACGTTTTCTGAAAATTCATCAGGAATTACACTTAGGACTTGTGTATCTTTATGTCTTTATGTTATACTCTAATAAAAAAGTTTTAAAATTTCAGAATATTTTTTAAAACAGGTTTTTTAAAAAAAGATTTTATTTATTTATTTGAGAGAGAGAGAGAGAGCATGAGCAGGGAGGAGGGATAGAGGAAGAGGGAGAAGCAGGCTCCCCGCTGAGCAAGGAGCCAGATAGATGTAGGACTCGATTCCAGGACCTGGGATCATGACCTGAGCCCAAGGCAGCCACTTAGCCACCTGAGCTACCCAGGTGCCTGAAAACAGGTTTTTAAGTACTAAAAATATTTCTCCTTTTTTTTTTTTTTGCCACTTCCTTTAAATTCTGTAGTTATCACTCTTTTCTATTTTTCAGTATTTTTTTTCCTAACAGTGAGCCATTACTTGCCCATATCAAGCCCATATGCAAAGTAGAAGTGACTCCTCTTCAAGGCACCTTTATTTCTTGCTGTCTGAAATTGTTGAGCTGATTTTGTAATAACAACGTACTTTACTGCCATCTACTGGTAAATTATCACAATAAAGTTATAAATTACAGTGTTTACCAGTAAATAGTTCCCACTTAGATGTGCTGTCCTCTTGCAAGACACAATTCGTCCAACTAAATGTGGTATACTTGTTGTTTGGCACGTTTGTGATGGACCCTGTAGACAGTAGAACGTTCTTTCTTTTTATTCCTGTTTGATATTGTTCTTTTTGTTTCAGTATTTATAATTAATGTATTGCTCAAAGTGGAGGTAATACGTGTCAGGACTGAAAAATTAACAACACATACGGGGGGGCAATATTTTAAGAACTTTAAAATGAACTGTAGCCGTTTCCTAAGCAACTCCTGGTTTATCATCTCTAGCAAAGGTGCTTTCATTCATTCCTAAATTTAGAAGTTGGTTATAGGGGCACCTGGATGGCTCAGTCAGTTAAGCGTCTGACTTATGATCTCAGCTCTGGTCTTGATCTCTGTGAGTTCAAACCTTGCACTGGGCTCCACGCTGGGCATGGAGACTTTATTGAGAAGGATTCTGAGGTAGGTTCTGTCTTGGCACCAAGGAGAAAAGTGCTCTGGTCCACTGGTGATGTCCCTAAATATGGGGGAAGGAGACTGATGAGGAAGAACCAATCCACATCAGGATACAGGTGCAGAAAGGCATTCGGGTTTTGCAAGCAGGTCTTCTGTTCCTATATACCCATGTTTCAGTGGACATTTGTGATTTTTGCTCTTCCCAATTTACAAAGCCCGAGTCCCAAATAGATTATTTATATTGGTGTTTCAATTCGGTGTAGTACAAATGATCAATGTGCTCTAATTGTCATCAGTATACATTGTCTGCAATACCAGTACATCTCACACTTTGCAAGAAGACTCAACACAGATTACACCTTCAACAGCTTTACAATCCTGAGGAAATAGATTCCTTTGTTCGATGGTTTATAACTTCTAGTCTGACAAATACCACTAAATCAAGTCCCTCTAAGTTTGAAAGAGGTTGACTATTCTTCCTCAGGCTAGTGCTATGCAGTCCTTTGAAAGAAAGCAATCCATTTGGAGCTTTGCTGGTCTTTTGAGACTTTTCTCCCCCACTTCCTTTTGTAGATCACCAGTTATCACAAAAGAATATAACTCAGATGTCAGATGTAAGCATAGGGTCTGGAGAAGGAAAAGCAGATTCCACCCTTCCCCCAGCGCATCCTGCTTAGCACATCTCCACAGGTTCACCAACCTGGAAGCTCTCTGAACTTGTCCTTTGTTCGCTTTTATGGAGGCTTCATTACAGAGGCGTGATTGATGAAATCCGTTTGATATTGTTCTTAAAGACATAGTTGAGGTATTCACTGCCAAAGTTTAAGCTCATTTGAACTAACATGTGAAAACAAAAGTTCAATAAATGCTAACCAATTTGTTTATGCCAAAGAACATTTGATTTGCTTTTTCTTTACCCAAGTCTGAATCCAGAACAATCCTGGATGTCTTAGGACCTCTTCTTTTGCTCTAAACATTCTGTGAAATAGCCTTATACCCTCTTAGGACGCCTCTGTGAATCTGGCATTGCTGAAGCCATCATAAGTGGTAGGTATTCTTCTAAAGGTCTTATATCTACTAATTCACTTAATCCTCTACTCCTTATCTGTAAGGTGCCCTTATTATCTGCATCTTACAGATGAGGCAACTGAAGCACAAAAAAGTTCATTTATGTTACAAGTGATGATATTACAAAAATACCTTCTTTGGGGAGCTTACAGTCCATTACAGACACAAAACAAAATAAAAACCATGTAAGGTTTAAGGAACGAACAAAGGGGGACGCCTGTGTGGCTCAGTTGGTTAAGTGTCTGCCTTTGGCTCAGGTCATGATCCCAGAGTCCTGGGATGGAGTCCCACATCAGGCTCCTTTCTTGGCAGGGAACCTGGTTCTCCCTCGGCCTCTGCCTGCTGCTCCCCCTTCCCCCCTCCCCCTCCTCTCTCTCTCTCACTCTCACAAATGAAATCTTTAAAAAAAAAGAAAAAGAAAAAGAAACAAAAGGGGAAATACTTTGGACCCTATTGGACAAGTCATTTTTCTCCTTTTGGTCCCAGTTTCCTCATATGCATAGCAAGAGGGTTGAATTTTCCCAAGGTCACATAGCTAATAAGTGGCAGGGCTAGAATCTGAATTTGGATATTTTGGTTTCAGAGCCTAAACTTGTGATTACTATGCTATATTTAGTGCCAGTTCATGCTCTGTTTCTGTCCCTTTGCTGACTTCCTATAGACAACAAATATTTATGTTGCCTATGCTTCTGCTGTTTGCATTTACAGAATGTGTGGGTGCCCAAGTAGGCTCCTGGATCCTACCTCCCTCCATCCTTTCTAATCCCAGGAAAACTTATGGCCCTCCGTTCAAGGACCTGGATAACAAAGTAAAAATGAGCATAGTGGCTCAAGTTCTGGCATTTTTAAAAATTGTGGTAAAAAATATAATTAATTTCACCATTTTAACTATTTTTTAAAGATTTTATCTATTTATTTCACAGAAAGAGTGAGAGAGAAAGAGAGAGCACGATAGGGCGGAGGGTCAGAGGGAGAAACAGACTCCCTGCTGAGCGGAGTGCTGGACTCAGAGCTCAATCCCAGGACCCTGGGATCATGACCTGAGCTGAAGGCAGCAAAGGCAGCAGCTTAACCCTCTGAGCCACCCAGGTGCCCTGCATTTTGTTTATCATTCATCTGATAGACGTTTGGGTTGCTTCTACCTTTTGGCTCCGGTGAATAATGCTGCTATGAACATGAGTTTAGAAATCTGCTCAGGTCCCTGCTTCTCCTTTTTGGGGGGGGTAAACATCCAGAAGTTGAATTGTTTAATCAATGGTAATTCTATGTTTAACTTTTGAGGAACCTCCAAATTGTTTTCCACAGCTGCTGCACTGTTTACATTCACACCAGCAATGCATAACTGTTCCAATTTCTCCATATCTTTACCAACACTTGACAGTTTCTGGTGTGTATGTGTGTGTGTTTCCTTTTATAATGGCCATCCTAATGGCTGTAAAATGGTCTCATTGTGGTTTTGATTTGCCTTGCCCTCATGACATATGGAACATCTTTTCACATGCTTATAGGCCATTTGTATGTCTTCTTTGGAGAAATGTCTATTCAAGCCCTTGGCCCATTTTTTAATTGGACTTTTATTGATGCTGTTGTTGAGTTTCTAGAATCTTTCAGAGCTTTCTTCCCCTAGAAATTGTGAGACTTGGCGGTTTGTGGATGATGTCATCTCAGCCTCTGGGCTGGCTTCTGGCAGGAACTTTGTCTAACTAGTTTCTCATTCAGTCTTTCAGATTAATTCACTAATCAAGTAACTAATTTTATCATTATCTGAAGAGTCACTCTTTGGCTATGTCAGAGTTCTAGGCTAACATAAAAGAATATACGTGTATATGTCTATATGAAGTTCAAGAATTGTCAAACTTTACCTAAGGTGCTAGAGGTCAAAATAGTGGTGCCTCTGGGAGAGCAAGTATCGACTGGGAGGGGACATATAGGAGGATATAAAAGGGAACTTTCTGGGTTAATAGTTCTATAAATTGATCAGGGTGGTGGCAACACAAGAACACAGATAAAAATTTATCATGCGTATACTTAGGATGTTTGCATTTTGCTGTATGTAAATTATACCTCACTTTAAAAAAAAAGATTTATTTATTTGACAGAGAGACAGTGAGAAAGGGAACACAAGCAGAGAGCCAGAGAGAGGGAGAAGCAGGCTCCCCGTGGAGCAGGGAGCCTGATGCTGGACTTGATCCCAAGACTCTGGGATCATGACCTGAGCAGAAGGCAGACACTTAACGACTGAGCCACCCAGGTGCCCTATACCTCACTTTTTAAAAGTTAAAAGAAAAAGCTTAAAAGTCCCCCCCCCCCACAAGGATCTTGTAAGATCTTTTGTTGTTAATTTCATAGGCTCAAGGACCTGAGATGCCTCCTTGTGGCCCTCTTTATTTTTCTTTGCCCTCTTGGGTCCCTCACCTAACACAGTGTCCAAGATTCACAAACACAACAATTTTTTTTTTTAAAGATTTCATTTATTTATTTGACAGAGAGAGACACAGCAAGAGAGGGAACACAAGCAGGAGGAGTGGAAGAGGGAGAAGCAGGACTCCCATCGAGCAGAGAACCCGATGTGGGGCTAGATCCCAGGACCCTGGGATCATCATGACCCAAGCCGAAGGCAGACCCTTAACGACTGAGCCACCCAGGTGCCCCCGAACACAACAATTTATTGAGCACCTCCCCCGTGTCAGGCACTGTGATATATGCTGAGAAAACGGTGGTAAATAAGATGGATAATGTCTCCCTCCTTTTGGAGTCCACAGTATAGTGGAGAAGACAAGGAATAAACAACATAGTATGTCCTATTGAGGACAAGTAAGAGAACCTGTCTTGGGAATGGTCAGGGAGGGAGTCCTTGAGGTAGTGATTTTGAGCTGGGATCTGAAGGCTGATGAGTTACCTAAGCAGGGAGAGCATATCAGGCAGCAGGATCCACATATTCAAGGGTCCTGAGAAGGGAGGAAGTACAATGTGTGAAGATCACTGTAATTACAGCCCAGAAAGAGAAGAAGAGGGCCCTAAGGTAAGTCTAGAGTTTTGGCAAGGGCAAGAGTAAGACATCTATTTGACCTTTATCTTAAGAGCAATATGAACCATCAAACACTTTTACATTGGGGAGAGAAGTGGTAAACTTTCTGACTTAGAAACATTACTCTGACAGCAGGGAGAAAAAATTGAAGGGGAGCCAGGGAGGATGTGAAAAGGCCTTGGATCACTACTGCAGCAGTCCAAGCACACCATGTAAGCTCAATGGAATGAAAGGACTACAGACTTCTTTCCTTAGATGACACTAGTACGCCTGACCAGTATGCAATCCGTTTACAGTACACTGGCTCATCTTCCATCTTCTGTGATGCTCTTGACAGACTCTATAACTCCCATTTTACAGATGAAAAAGCTGAGGTTCACAGGCAGAAATAGTCACATAGAAATCAGGAGTGAAAACCAGTTCTGAACCCAGGCCTACATGAGAAATATCAATTCCAGTGCTGGGGAGGTGTCCCTACATTTGGGGAAGGAGAAGAGCCACATTCCCTTAAGCTCGCTAGGATGATGGTGATGGGAAAAAGTAGAGAGACTTAAAGGCAAATAATAAAAAAGGCTACAGGTTATCTTTATCACCATTAATGTTATTAGACACTATGTGTCAGGCACTGTGCCAAGTGCTTTCCACGTCTTCCCTCATTTCGTCTCTGCAAACACTACTATTATCCCCATATTTCAGATACGTACACTGAGGCTTCAGAGGGCTCCTATAGGGCCGTGCACTGACTCCGAAGAGGAGCCAAGAGCTACTAATGATATTATAGCTCCAGAGGCGGAGACTCTCCCAAAACCGACACTAAGCTCTGCACCCAAATGAGCGGGCGCGCGCTCCGCCTCGCGCTCTCGGAGACGTTTGGCCACGTGATCAGGGCCCGCCCCCGCCCGCCCCGCCCCCTCCCGCGCTCCCACCCTCTCTCCCTCCCTCCCCCTCCCTCCCCGGCCCGGTCCGGCCCATCCCCCTCCCCACCGGCTCCCTGAGGCCCTGCCGGGTCGGGCTGCGGGCGGCCGGGCGACGGCCGGACTGACGGACGCACGCGAGGACTGACTGACGGACACACGGAGGGCGGCGGGCACGCACGGCCCGGGCCGCTGTTCCAAGGCCCGCCCGGGAGGGCTGGGGCCGCGCTCAGGTGAGGTGACGGCGACGCGGGCCCGTAAGGGGTGGGCCCGCCGGGCGTCTGGGGTCCCGGCCCCGCTGGCTCCGCGGGAAGGAGGCGCCGCCCGGGTCCGGCGCGGGAAAATGGCGCCGGCCGGCAGTGGAACACGGCTCCTGTGCGGGCCCGGCCCGGAGCCGCCCCGCCCGCCGCGCTCGTGTCCCCGTCGCCATGTTGGGGAGCGGGCCCCGGGCCTGCGGGCGGGGGTGCTGGAGGGAGCGGGGGCCGGCCGGGGTTAGGGAGGGTGCGAGACGCGGGGTCTGGGGCGCTGAGGGAGTGCAGGGCTGGCCGGGGTCTGCACAGGGTGGCGCTCCAGGCCCGAGGAACCGGCGGGAGACGACCGTAGGGTCGTGGCCGGGGGTCGAGAAGGGACACTGAGTCCAAACGGAACTGGGGTCAGGGTCCGTGAGACTGGAGGCCAGGACTGGAGTTTGGTTAGGCTATTCGTGTTCAGGACCCCAGGGCAGTCAGGACCCAGAGGGCGTGGGGTCTAAGCTCAGGCTGTCAGAGCCGAGACAGTTCTTTGTGGAGGGTGGGGGGTGGGGGGAGGCTATTGATTAGAAATATTAGAAATGGGGGCCCTTTGGATGCAGGCGCGAGTATCAGATTGGGCAGTTCTCAGAGTCGCCGGCGCCGAATTGCAAAGCCTTATAATTCCACAGAGACTGAGGGCATATGTTCCCCTAGCATATTCTACTCCCTATTGGGAAGAGCAACAGAAAATAGGAAGACTTTGATGAGAAAGTGGGAAAAGGGGGACCGAGGTTTGGGTGTTGGAGCTGGCCAGCAAATGGGGTGTATGGACTGGAACTGGTTGGCAAGAAGAAAGAGCCTCCATCAACTTAGGGAGTTTGTGTGTATCTTTAAAAGGAGGGACCGGGCTGTTTGTGGGCGGTGACCCAAGGTGTCTTCCCAGGAAGGGGACAGCCCACTGTTTTAAGAGCGGGGTCACCTGGGGAGGTCATCAGAAAGGTGGTTTCGAAGCCAGTAAGAATGGTGAAGAGAGATGAATGTGTAAAAACTACAAGAGTCTTAGAGATCATGTAACAATTTCAGATCATGTAGTGATTTTAGCTGAGACATAGAAAGATAAAGATGACTCCTCAAGATCTCCCAAGTTCCTGGCCAGGGAGGTCCTCTGCCTCCTCATTCAACACACTGCCTTAGAGGAATTTGTTAGGTGTGAGAAAAGTGTTAAGGTGAGCTCTGCAACATATATCAATGAACTGTTAATCTCTTCTGTTTTGGTAATTGGTTTGTCAGTAGAAAAACTGAAGGGGGATACCAAAAAAGTGCAGGTAACCAGCTATTTGATCATTTCCAGCCTACCTCCATTTGTGCAAAGAAGTTATCTTCAGGACCCTCTTGACTTCTAACTTTCTAGAGTTGTAAGAGATGCTCCTTCTGTTTTAGGTGTTTACTGTACAGCAAGGGGACACAGAAAGCCAAAAAAGATAACTGTGAACAATGGATGGTTCACACCCAGGATTTCTATCATGATCAAATTTCAGTTAAAAGTTTGATCAAGAGGGGCGCCTGGGTGGCTCAGTGGGTTAAGCCGCTGCCTTAGGCTCGGGTCATGATCTCAGGGTCCTGGGATCGAGTCCCGCATCGGGCTCTCTGCTCAGCAGGAGGCCTGCTTCCCTCTCTCTCTCTCTCTCTGCCTGCCTCTCCGTCTACTTGTGATCTCTCTCTCTGTCAAATAAATAAATAAAAAATCTTTAAAAAAAAAAAAAAAGTTTGATCAAGATAGGGAAGAGTTCGGGGCATCTGGGTGGCTCAGTGGGTTAAAGCCTCTGCCTTCAGCTGGTCACCATCTCAGGGTCCTGGGAGGCTCTTTGCTCAGCCGGGAAACTGCTTCTCCCTTCCCCTCTGCCTGCCTCTCTGCCTACTTGTGATCTCTCTCACTCTCTGTCAAATAAATAAATAAAATCTTAAAAAAAAAATAGGGAAGAGTGCAAAGTTCATATGGGTTATGGAAGAATTCTGAGGGAAACTATGCAAATCAATCATGAAATGGTAGTTCAGGGCTCCCATAAAAGCAACAAGGACTTTCAACAAAAGCTTATGAAGATGCCCATAGCAAGTAAGATTTTCTGTATATGTTCGATGCATATATACCATACATACGTATATAAGGTATCAAGATTCATTTGTCCTGGGATAATGCAGGAAGGCCTTTGTGCAGTGGGCCCCCCTGGCATCTGGTGAAGCTGTTCAGAAAAATAGTAACCCCTCTCAGAATAACATTTTTAATTGAGTAAAACAAAATGCCATGTTATAGAGAAAACCATTATATTGAAATACCGAAATACACAAATTATAAAATAACAATATAGATACTTTATCAATACATTAAGAAATCAGATCTAGGGGCGCCTGGGTGGCTCAGTGGGTTAGGCCGCTGCCTTCGGCTCAGGTCATGATCCCAGGTCCTGGGTTCGAGCCCCACATCGGGCTTTCTGCTCAGCGGGGAGCCTGCTTCCTCCTCTCTCTCTGCCTGCCTCTCTGCCTACTTGTGATTTCTCTCTGTCAAATAAATAAATAAAATCTTTAAAAAAAAAAAAGAAATC
Organism: Lutra lutra; assembly: GCF_902655055.1. Classification (NCBI taxonomy): domain Eukaryota; kingdom Metazoa; phylum Chordata; class Mammalia; order Carnivora; family Mustelidae; genus Lutra; species Lutra lutra. The sequence goes on along the minus strand of NC_062286.1, from coordinate 120,246,251 downwards.
AGATCTAGTGATGGGTCTGACAATTACAGTTTTAAACACATGAACATAATACTTTTAGATATCAGTAACAACTGTAATATGATGCAAAGATATCTGTGATAACTGTGACAGTCACAGATAACCACTGATACTAGAGTGGTTTGTTGCCTATAACTCATATTTGAAGAAAATGGTAACTTTCAGTTAGAAGTTAGTGAATAGGGGCGCCTGGGTGGCTCAGTGGGTTAAAGCCTCTGCTTTTGGCTCAGGTCATGATCCCGGCTCTGCTCAGCAGGGAGCCTGCTTCCCCCTCTCTCTCTGCCTGCCTTTCTGCCTACTTGTGATCTCTCTCTGTCAAATAAATAAATAAAATCTTAAAAAAAAAAAAAGTTAGTGAATATAAAAAGTTTTGTTCTGGTTTTTTCCTATCCAAGTTCATAGACCCCTCTGAATTCTATCTGTGGATTTCCATCTGTGAACCTCAAGTTAAGAAACCCTACTTTTACCACCAAGCATATCTTCCATTCAGCGGATATTTACTGTGCGCTAAGATATGTCACACATTACGCCGGGCTGTGAGGATTCAAAGTTCTTTAAGACGGGGTCTTTTCACGTTAGATATTCAGTCTCATGAGAGAAATGAGCATATTAACAATGATAGTTCAGGATGAATACCAAAGCAGTATCAAAGGTTGAAAAAACACAGAAGTGGGCACAACTCAGGTTTAGGAGTCAGGGAAGGTTTTGTGAAAGGGTGATACTTGAGAAATGTCCTGAAAGGTGGAGGAGTTTGCCAGTTGGAGAGTTGGAGAAAAGAGCTTTACAGGTAAAGTTATGCACTTCAGGTGATACAGTTGAATGTGGCGGGAGCATAATATGTGTGCGGAAAAAGTGGTCAGGGATGAGATGGAACTGTTGTTCAGAACCTGGCTGCGAAGGACTTTGCTAAGGAGTTTGGACTGAATCTTTAGCTGATAGGGAGGCATTCATGCTGTCCAAGGAAGAAGAGTGTATGATTTGGTTTAATTTTTAGGAAATAAATGGATGTTCTTTGAATGGAGGGTGGACTGGAGAGCAGGGAAGGAGTAATGAAGGCCTAGTCAAGACAGAGGCTGTGAGCTTTGAACAAAGTTAGAATTTTCAGGTGTTGATAATTGACATTGCACATGGCAAGAGAAAAAGAATATTTTGGATTATTGATTTGGGATGGTGGCTGTCAAAGAGGTTGTAAAAAGGGTGAAAGGAAAATGAAGCGATAATTGTCACAAATCAGGGAGAAGTTTTTTGGGTTAGAGTAGTAGACTTGGAAACCATTGCACAGCTGTCAAGCATGGTGTAGTTTTCACTTAAGGAAATCAGAGGTAAGTGTCAGCAGATATATAAAGCAGGGAAAGGGGTGCCTGGTTGGCTCAGTAGATTAAGAGATTAAACGTCTGCCTTTGGCTCAGGTCATGATCTCAGGGTCCTGGGATCGTGCCCCACGTCAGCTCCCTGCTCAGTGGGAGTCTGCTTCTCCCTCTCCCCCTGCTTGTGCTCACTCTCACTTACTCTCTCTCTCTCAAATAAATAAAATCTTTAAAAAAAGAAAATTTCCAATTAAAAAAATAAAAAGCAGGGGAAGTAGGGAATGTAGAAAAATTACAGCTATCTGTGTCAGAGATCAGCAAACTCCGGGGCATGTCAAATTTGGCCCACCACCTCTTCAGGTAAAAAAAGTTTTATTGCAGCATAGGCACAGTTACTCATTTACGTATTGTCTTTAGCTGCTTTCACACCACCAATGGCAGAGTTGAGTAGTTTTAGAGAGAAGATATACAATTCACAAAGCTGAAAATATTTACTCTCTGGCCCTTTACTAAAGATGCTTGCCAATCTGATCAGTGTCTGAGGATTAGATGTTCAGCTTCTGGTTTGCCATCTAGTTCCTATAAAATGGAGAATAAGCATCTTGGCTTTGTCCTTCTGGCTGGGTCCTCCATGCTCTGTGTATCTGCAGTATGACATAGAGCCCTGAATATTTTATATTGGTCAGCGATGCCAGGGTCTGTTCTGGGGTCTGCTGTGTGGCAGCTGTGGTAGTGACAGGTTTTCGCAGCTTAGACCATGCTGGGGCTTTTTTTTTTTTTTTTTTTTTTGCCATTTTTCTGTTGAGTTGTCTTTTTCAAAAGATGTCTTTATGTTTTCTCACTTGTAATCCTTTGTTGGTTATGTGTGTTATAGATATAATTTCCCAGGTTGTTAATCTTTTAAATATCTTTTTCTCTTACTAAAAGAAGTTGTGAATTTTAACAAAGTCAAATCTATCAATCTTTTCCTCCCCCAAGATTTTGCAGTTATTCTTTATCTTCTTGAATCTCTACTGTTCTGCCTTCGATGTTTAGATCTCTTATTACTATGTCATGTGAGGTATGGTCCAGTTTCATTTTTTTTGTGTGTATAACCAATTATCCCAGCACTGTTTGTTGAATGGCACTTTGTTTTCAAATTATGTGCACTTTTTGGAGTCTGACTAGGGTCCTAATTCTAGCTCTGCTGCTTGCTAATTATGTGACCTTGGACAATTGTGGAAACTCTTTGTGGCTCAGGTTCCTTGGCTTTTATTTTATGTATGTATGTATGAATATATGTATTACGTACCTGTGTATGTATGTATGTAGTTAGCTCTCCAGCCAGCCCAACATGGGACTTGAACTCACCACTGCAAGATCAAGAGTCGTATGCTCTACCTACTGAGACAGCCAGATGTCCCAGGTTTCCTCAGCTTTTAAAATGGATAATAGTATTTATCTCATAGGGTTGTGAGGAGTAAGTGAGTTAATTCATGTAACGTGTCGAACAGTGTGGCACCTAGGAGATGCTGAATGCTGTTAGCTTATATTTAGCATATTGTTCATTTCCGACATCCAGCACCTGACACAGTGTAGGGGCTCAACATATTCAACACAGTTGTCTGTTTAGTTTGGTTTTCAGATCAAAACAGAATGGTTGCAAGAGGTAAACTGTGTGTTACAGGAGGTGCTTCCAGTTGCTGCAGTTTTAGCTGCTGCTTCAGACTTTCTGCTGGGATGGAACTCCTCCTACCCCATCACTTCTTTTGCAGAGAACTTCTGTAACAGAGGCTGCAAACCAGCAGTCTGTGGTTGGATTTGACCTGCAGACATGTTTTGTTTGGCTCAAATGTCCACAGATTTCTGACTTACCTTGAAAATTTGGAAGCTCTATCGACACCAAACTCATATTCTCTCATAGCTAAAGCTAAAGCTAAAGCTTTTAGGTATGATGGGTGTTTGTTTCCTAATGCTCTGCAGTCCTCATTATTTTCTTGTTTTGCTTATTTACTTTTATTACTCTGTAGGCATTTGATTTTCTGGTTCTTACTTCACTGAGGTTTTAAATATTATCTCTTCTAACCCAATAAATGATATGTTGGGATAAGGGTCAGATTGGCAGAAATTGGCAGATGAGTTTGTGGGCAAGTAAAAACCAAAGGCTATTTCTAAGGATGAGTCATTCTTGATCATAATGAATAAAATGATAATTGAAATTAAAAGATGAGATGAAATTCATTTCAAATCACTGAATATTTAGGCATCTACTATGTGCTGGGTACATTAGAAATTACCACATTGGTCGTAGAAAAGAAAACTAGCTGGCCAGCTTTATGAAACATTTCAGAAGAGATCTTTTAATTGTGATGTGGAGCTGTTTTCTAAGAGAATGGTTGGATGAGAGGAGGGAAAAACAGGAATTCATTCATTTGCGAAACATTTATCGAGCCCTACCCTGTGTATTAGGCCAGAACTCCCCAGGATACAAAGATGATTCTAGTTAAAGTGTCATGTGGGTTAGAGGTAATATGTTATGGAGCTGGAATATCAGAGAATGGTACCTGAAAGAGGTGGCCTTTAGTGGAGCTGCCAAGAATGGTGTAGAGAGGGGAGCCTGGGTGGCTCAGTGGGTTAAAGCCTCTGCCTTCAGCTCAGGTCATGATCCCAGCCAGGGTCCTGGGATCGAGCCCCATATCGGGTCTCTGCCCGGCAGGGAGCCTGCTTCCTCCTCTCTCTCTCTCTCTCTCTCTCTCTGCCTGTCTCTCTGCCTACTTGTGATCTCTGTCTGTCAAATAAATAAATAAAATCTTTAAAAAAAAAAAAAAGAATGGTGTAGAGATGTGCATTTAGGAAATAGTAAATAGTCCAGTTTGGCTGCAGAACAGGATTTTTACAGGGCTGTGGTTGGAGGTCAGGCTGGAAATGGATATTGAACAACAATAGCAATAATGATAGTAGTAGCTCACATTTTTTGCATGTTTACAATTTGCTGGATAACTTCCCAAGCATTTTTTTTTTTTACTTCTTTATTTATTTGACACAGAGACAACTAGTGAGGGAACACAAGCAGGGTGAGTAGTAGAAGGAGAAGCAGGCTTCCTGCTGAGCGGGGAGCCTGATATGGGGCTCAGTCCCGGGACACTGGGATCATGACCTGAGCCGAAGGCAGACACTTAACAACTGAGCCACCCAGGCACCCCTTTCCAAGCATTTAATTAGTATTTCTTTTAATCCTCACAACAACCCTGTGAGATAGGGCACTAATTTTTATACCTTTTTACAGTTAAACTGAGGAAAAGAGCTAACATTTGCTGGGGAAAGAATTTGAGTCCATGCAGTCTAATTCCAAGGCCTGTGTTAGTCTTTGTATGCTATACAAGTGAATCAGGGAAGGCTTTGAATCCTTTTCAGTTCTGGGCTGGGAAGTTTGAACTTGATCGACTAAGTAATGGGAGTCATCAAAAGTTTTTAGCCATACAGTGACATAATGAGATCTGTACCTTAAGAAAGTAAGCCTGCTAGTGAATGTAGGAGCAGCATGAGAAAGAAGAAATGTGGAACTAGTTTACTCTTTTCCTCCTTGCTAGATTTAGTGCTCCTTCAGAACTGACCCTATGTCTCTTTGTCCCTCTCTTCCTTCAGCTCCATTATCTACCTATTGTGTTGTCCGGCACATTTATTTTAAAAAATGTAATCTTTTTCTACATCACTTTATTCTAAAAAGGACTTGAAGTGGCTGCCTAGGAGCTCAGTATTTGCTAATCATTAATAATCATTAATCATTATTAAATAAATCTTTAATAAATGACTAGAGATATAGGTAGATGTGTACATTAAGGGAGTATTGTGGCTTTGTTGGAGGGAGTAACATAGTCCTAGAATTTGGTGAAATGAAGGGGAAATGAAGATATGATGGTCAAAGCATATAAACTTCAGTTGTAAGATGAGTAACTTCTGGGGGTCTAGAGTACAAGATGGTGACTATAGTTAACAATAATGTATTAAAGACTAGAAAGTTGCTGAAAGAGTAGATTAGATCTTAAATGTTCTTGCTACACACCCAAAGAGAAAGAAAAAGTAATTATATGAAGTGATGGATGTGTTAACTAAATTTATTGTGGTGATTTTGCAGTGTATATGTGTATCCGTCTCATTGTACACTTTAAACTAACACAATGCTATATGTTGATTGTATCTCAATAAAGCCAGGGGAAAAAAATCTTTGTCACTAATAATATTAATGATCACCAAATTCAGAGGGCATTCATACTTTAAATAGATATATAAGTTTGTATTTAACATTAACCAGCTACAGCCATCACTCCTGCCCCCTCCCAACCCAACACACACAGAAAGGCAACAAAAGCTTCCATTAGCTGGCACTTTTACCACTATTGAACCTGTTGGATATGAGTTCTATAATACCATTATGTATATTTTCTAAAGACCAGACAGCAGCAGTTTCTCACAGGAAGAAATAGTTGCAAATTTGTGAATCAGATCTTGTTTTGGATTTTACAGAAGGAAATTGTTCATTAAATGAAGTCTCTTGTAATTTTAAATATTATGTGGAAGTAAGACTGTGTCCCTACTATAAAATACAGACTTAAAAAGTTCAAACACGGGGCACGTGGGTGGTTCAGTCGGTTAAGCATCTGCCTTCGGCTCAGGTCATGATCCCGGGATCCTGGGATCAAGTCCCACAAGGGGCTCCCTCTTCAGTGGGGAGCCTGCTTCCCCCTCTCCCTCTGCCTGCCTCTCTGCCTACTTGTGCTCTTTCTCCCTCTGTCAAATAAATAAATAAAATCTTAAAAAAAAAAAAAAAGTTCAAACACTTGGAGAAATCAAAGACATTGTGGTTAACCACCAAATGCTAGTATAGGTGAGAAGATTTTAGGTAAACCAGCATCTGACTAGACTTAGTAAGAGACCAATCAATAGACCCAAATAATGGATTTGTTAAATAAATATTCTTTCCCATTGTGGATATTAAGTATAATATAAGCAGTATGTGCATCTACCTGTATGCACATGTCTGTGTGAAATACATTGGTATACCTGGTATAAGTCTGAATCTAGGAATGCTTCCTAAAAAGAATGAGCCTTCAGCTGAGTTCTTTTATTTTATTTTTTTTTAATTTTTTTTTTTTTAAGATTTTTGTTTATTTATTTGACAGAGAGAAATCACAAGTAGGCAGAGAGGCAGGCAGAGAGGCAGGCAGAGAGGAGGAAGCAGGCTCCCTGCTGAGCAGAAAGCCCGATGCGGGGCTCGAACCCAGGACCTGGGATCATGACCCGAGGCGAAGGCAGCGGCTCAACCCACTGAGCCACCCAGGCGCCCCCAGCTGAGTTCTTTTAGATTGTATTCAGCTCTTTAGTATGTGTGGAGATGACTCATTCAGAAGCATTGCAATCAGAATAATTAAGTGTGGAGGAAAATGTGATTATGATAGTATATATTGACTGCCTATCAGTGTTGAGGGGTATATCCAGTTGGTGAGTAATTAGTTTCTGCCTTCCAGGAAACTAATTCATCTGGGAAAGTGGTAGGAACATAAATGAAAAGGGGGGTGGGGAGCATAAATGTTTTAAATGCGCTGTAAATGCAATGGAAATTAAAGAGAGAGAGTTCTACTACCAGTTGGAGGATCAGGGGAGGCTTCATGGAAATGCTGGTATATTTCCTAGGGCTGCTATAATAAACTACCATAAGCTGGGTGACTTAAAACAACAAAAATTTATTCTCTTACAGTTATTGACACTGGAACCTGAATTCAGGGTGTCAGCAGGGCCATGTTCTCTCTGAGACTTAGGGTAGAATCCTTCCTTGCCTCTTCCTAGCTTCCATCAGTTCTTGACATTTATTTTCTTCTTCTTCTTCTTCTTTTTTTTTTTTTTTTTAAAGATTTTCATTTATTTATTTGAGAGAGAGAGAGAATGAGCAGGGCAAGGCGCAGAGGGACAAGCAGACTCCCTGCTCTGCGGGGGCATTGAGGGGAGATGAAGCCAGAGTAGTTTGTTGGGGCCCTAGATGCCAGATCTAGGACATTCAAATGTTGCTGAGTGGGTAGTATGTGGGAACAGGATGGTACTGCAGAATTTTGAAATAAGGTGGGTAACTGATTCAAGCTTTGGATAGCTAATTCAAGCTTTAAGGAGATTCTCTAACCTAGTGATCATGGATAAGTAGACACCCCAAAGAAAAACAGATGGTTGTTGATTTCACACACTGAGCCTCTCTCATTTGCCAATTCCCGTAACTTTTCACCAGGACAGTCAGGGAATCCCTCTTATGTAAAAAGCAGCGCTTGAAAAACACCACAACAAACAACTTTGAGGGTTCTTTAGCCTCTTGGTCTGTCATCCATGGACATTGAGATACATCAGTTTTTTAGGATCTCTATTCAGAAGCCTCTCCATGGATTTCAGTATTAATAGTCATATTGCTCTTCATTTTTTTTCAAAATTTTCTTCAAAATCACCTCTTTTCCATCCTTTTTTTTAATCTCTTGATTTTTCTCAGAACTCTCTTCAGTCTTTCCGTATCTTTTCTAAACATCTGACTAATCGAAAGGATTGAGAAAGATTGTGTACTGTCCAAGCCAATGCTACACTTTTTTTCTATGTCCTTAAAAAAAAAATTTTTTTTTTTTTTAAAATTTTACGTAGGCTCCATGTCTAGTACGGGGCTTGAGCTCACAGCCCTGAGATCAAAAACTGCATGCTCCACCAACTAAACCAGCCAGGTGCCCCTTTTCTTCGTCCTTTTAGTGATAGTTATGTTGACTTTTGTCCACAATAGGACTTTATTCAAATTTTGAATGCCCACTCAAACTGTGGTCAACAGCAGAGCTCAGGTGCTTTTTCTTATTTGTCTCTAGGCAGTTCTTCCTGATTGTGTATTTGCATTGTTCTATATTCTCTAAGAATATGTGTCCTCATGAAATTTTTAAAATTGTGTTTAAATATTACAAACAAAAAACTTTCTAGTCATTAGCATATGGATACAGTCTTACAAGTTTAATTCATAGTTTTTTTTTTAATAGTTTTTTCCTTTGGCAATATATTGAGGTACTTTTCCACATGTTTATATACTTACTTTTATTGGATACACAATAACCAAAGTTTAAGTACTCTGTTTATTTGGCATTTGGGTGATTTCCATTTTGTTTTTAATTTTGGTTTGCAATTCTCAATTATACTGCTGTAACATGTTATTATAAAGGTTTTTTCCCTCAATTTTTTTTCTTAGAATATAGCCTCTAAAATTATACAGTTTGGTTTGAGGATAATCACTTTTTAGCTATCTTATCAGTTTATTCTTTAGAATAACTACCAGTTTATATTGCCACTAGCTACTAGTTATTATTGGATTTTATATATTTTTTCTTCCGGTATAATATGTGGATTTTAAAAATATTTTAAGTGTTTTATTATGAAAATTTTCAAATATACAAAACAACCCTGAAACTGTAGAATAAACTCCTTTCTACCCACCACCTATTTTTAATGTGTAGTCATATGCATAACAAAATACTTATTATGTTAAACCTTTTAAAAATAAAGACATCATGAAACTATGCCTTTAAACATCTTAGCATGCATCTCTTTCAAATACATTCTTCTGCATAATCACAATACTATTGTCACACCTAGCAAATTATCAGTAATTCCTTGATATTATCTAACATTAAGTCTGTATTTAAGTTTCCCTCACTGTCTCCAAAATGACTTTTGTAGCTGACTTATTCAAGTGGGATCAAATTTAAGGACCGTGCTTGCATTTGCATGTTATTATTTATGTAGTTGTAGTCTTTTTAAAATCTGAAACAGTTTTCAGTCCTTGTCTGCTTTCTTACCTTCTAAAATTCTTTTCATGGGCATTGATTTGTTGGGACTAGAGCAGTTTTAATGTCCTACACTCTGGATTTTTCTGATATTTTCTTAGTGATATTTATTCCTTTATTACTTATATCTGCCTAAACTGGAAGGTTCAAAGACTTGATTAGATACTAGCTGAACATTTTGGCAAAAATACTTAAATACCCCATATCACAGGTACACAGATGTCTAGTTGTCCCACTATTGATGATAACTTTGACCACAGGTTTAAGGTTGTGACTTCCAGATCTATTGTGAAGTTGCATTTTTTTCTTCTCTGACTAGCAAATATATTTTTTACTTTTATTAAGATGAGTATTTTTTAAATCTTCTTTGAGCTAGTTTTTCATATAATTTGACCATTTGTTCAGTGTAGATTTGATATTTTCCTTTCTGCATAGTGTGTTTAAAAATTTTATTTAGTGTAACAGTGAGTTGTTACAATAGATAAATTTCAAGTTTCAAAATATAGCTGAAATCCAATATAATTTAACCAAAAAAGATACAGATTGTAAATATAAAATAGGGGACATTTCTTTGATGAGATTTTGTGATGAGACATGTTTCCTTTTTTAAAAAACATTCTAGGGGGGACGCCTGGGTGGCTCAGTTGGTTAAGCAGCTGCCTTCAGCTCGGGTCATGATCCCAGTATCCTGGGATCGAGTCCCACATCGGGCTCCTTGCTTGGCAGGGAGCCTGCTTCTCCCTCTGCCTCTGCCTGCCACTCTGTCTGCCTGTGCTCACTCTCGCTCCTCTCTCTCTGACAAATAAATAAATAAAATCTTAAAAAAAAAAAAAAAAAACATTCTAGGGGCGTCTGGGTGGCTCAGTGGGTTAAAGCCTCTGCCTTCAGCTCAGGTCATGATCCCGGGGTCCTGGGATCTAGCCCTGCATCAGGTTCTCTGCTTAGCAGGGAGCCTGCTTCCCTTCCTCTCTCTCTGCCTGCCTCTCTGCCTACTTGTGATTTCTGTCAACTAAATAAATAAAACCTTAAAAAATAAAATAAAAAACATTCGAAGCAGAGAAACCTAAAAAACATAAGGCTCTTGTATCAACAATTTCTTTCATGTTTCTTTTTGAAATGGCGGTAGATCTCAAATTCATAAAAGTTGGATTTACATTTGTTTTATATACCCACCCAAAAAGCACCCAGAATGTATTTTATTTCTTCTTCTTTGAGTGTTTCATTTGGTTGCTTTTATATACCCATTTTTTGAAAAAAGATTTTTACTTATTTATTTGACAGACAGAGATCACAAGTAGGCAGAGAGGCAGGCAGAGAGAGATTGATTTGGGGCTTGATCCCAGGACCCTGGGATCATGACCTGAGCTGAAGGCAGAGGCTTTAACCCACTGAGCCACCCAGGTGCCCCTATATACCCATTTTAAAAATCAATTTTAAATAATTCCTTTTTCTGTCATTCCTATTACAGATTTTTTTTCTTATTCCATTTCTTTTCTGTTATCAATTAAGTAGGATTTTCCTTCCGAACCACAAAAGCAAGATAGGCATATTAAAACTATTTGAGCATCATCTGAAGTACATGAAGAAGCCAATCCTCTCCTCTTCTCCTCTTCCTGTCTTCCAACCTACCTAAGTATAATAGCCTAGAGTGGTTCTTTCATATTTTTCTCTATAGTCTTAGAAGCAATACTGATTCATTTTCTCTCTTACAAGATTATCATGATGCCATACACATTATTCTACAAATTCTGAATTTTTTACTTTATAGAATATACATTTCATTCTGTGTCATTAAACAGATATATTATTTTTTTCTAGCTACATAATGTTTCATTTATGTAGGTTTCTTTTTTTTTTTAAGATTTTATTTATTTGAGAGAGAGAGAGAGAGTGAGAGAGAGCATGAGAAGGGAGAAGATCAGAGGGAGAAGCAGGCTCCCCGCGGCGCTGGGAGCTGGTTGCGTGACTCTATCCCAGGACTCTATCCTGAACTCTGGGATCATGACCTGAGCTGAAGGCAGTGTCTTAAGCAACTGAGCCACTCAGGTGCCCCAATTTATGTAGGTTTCTGAAGGAGCATCAAGTTTTTTCTAATTTTATTTTCCCCATCACAAACAGTGGATATCCTTGTGCATATATCTTTAAGAAATGGAGTTTTTACTTCTGTAGGGTAATGGAGTAGTAAGCTTATAATGTAAGTATTATGAATTTCCAGGTTATTTTCCATAAAGGTTGCAGTTCTTATTCCCACTTGCACTGGATAACAGTTACCTTTTTAGTTTTTGCCAATCAGCTGAGAAGAGTTTTCTTATTTTTATTTTCATTTCCCAGACCATTAATAAGTTGTATACATTCACTGGACATTTGTATTCCCTATTCTGCAGATTGCCTTTACCAATTCTTTATTTATTTTTCTCTTGGGGTGTTAATTTTTTACTCTTTAATCAACTTGCAGGTGCTTTTGTGTATTTAGAATATTAATCCCTTTTTTGTCATATGGAACAAATATATTATTCCGAAAGTCTATCATATGGCTTTTGACTTTGCGGTTTCTTTTGACATATATACTATTTTGATTTTTACCTGATGATGTCTGTCAGTCTTTATTACTTTTTTTTTTTTTTAAAGATTTTATTTATTTATTTGACAGAGAGATCACAAGCAGGCAGAGAGGCAGGCAGAGAGAGGAGGAAGCAGGCTCCCTGCTGAGCAGAGAGCCCGATGCGGGGCTCAATCCCAGGACTCTGAGATCATGACCTGAGCCGAAGGCAGCGGCTTAACCCACTGAGCCACCCAGGCGCCCCAGTCTTTATTACTTCTGAGTTCATGTCTTGCTCATCATCACCCCACTAATGAATTTTTATTTTATTTCTATATTTTTGTTTTATTGTTACTAATTTTTTACCTTAATTTTGTTTTTCTCTTTTTTGCAGTTTGGGAAGATTTATTTCTTTGTGCCTTTTTTTTTTTTTTAGCATAAATAAACTGTTTATCTTGCCATTGAATTTCCTCTTCTCATCAAAATATTCTTTTTATTGTTTGGCGATAAGCACAGTATAGATTTTCTAGTTTTTAAGTAATCTCTTTTGAACTTTGAAGAAATACTTTTTAAATTGTTTTGAATCCTGTATCTTTGTTTGAAAGTATTAGCAATAGTGTATTCACCTACTACAGTCTGCCTACAGGTTTCCTAAGTGGACTTATCTAGTTCATCAACAATGATGAAATGGTAGCTATAGGATTTAAAAGCTGATCTTAGGACTTCAGTGTTTGATTTGAAAAGTGACAGTTTTAAGAGCATAAAGCAAAAAAAAAGAAAAGAGAGAAAGAAAAGCCTGATAACGCTGTAATTGTGAATATAAGACAATGGAGAAGAAGAAGCACTGGTAAACTCTCAGAATGGCGGCCTAGGGACTGCTGTAACTTTGAGCCCAGATCTCATGATTTAACTGCGTTGGAAATTTAATGGAGAGAAAAAAAAGCCATTGTGCTTTTTAAAAAGATTTTATTTATTTGACAAAGAGAGAGAGAGCATAAGGAAGGGGAATGGGAGAGGGAGAAGCAGGCTTCCCGCTGACTGGTCTGGATCCCAGAACCCTGGGATCATGACCTGATCTGAGGGCAGTTGCTTAACCAACTGAGCCATTGTTCTTTAAAGTTGTCTTCCATCTTACAGTAAGACAATATTTATTATTATTATTATTATTAATTATACCATATTTTTCTAGTGCTTTTATTTTTTTTAATTATTTTTATTAACATATAATGCATTATTTGCCCCAGTGGTACAGGTCTGTGAATCGTCAGGCTTAACACATTCCACAGCACTCACCATATCACATACCCTCCCCAGTGTCCATAACCCAACCACCCTCTCCCTACCCCCCTTCCCCCAGCAACCGTCAGTTTGTTTTGTGAGATTGAGAGTCTCTTATGGTTTGTCTCTCTCCTGATCCCATCTTGTTTCTAGTGCTTTTAAAATGAATTGTTTTGTAAAGAGGTATCACATATGAAATGAAAGACTTTCCTGCTAATAAGAAGCTTTAAGTTATTCACTCAGGCCTCAATGTTTTCATTAGGATATTAGACCAGATGATTGCCAAGGGCTCTGCTAAGATTCTCAATTTATTTTAGGGAATTTTTAGTAGTTCTATATTGTAGGATTTTATCAACTTTTCAATGTTATATGTATTTCATATATTTCGAGCATGTATTAAAAGACTTTACTCCAAACCTGTATTATTATTATTATTAATATTTTTTACTGTAGCTTTACACTTGATCTTAGCCAAAAGGCCGAGAAGTGATACTGTGGTTTTATTAGGATTAAAAGAACACAGTGGTGTTCATAATTAGAACAGGATGTATAAAGTTTTTAGATATACATATAGTTTTTTCTAAATTTTGCTTTATCCACTTTCATGGCATCTAACAATATGGGGAAAATCTCTTTGAACCCCTGACTTATTTTGTTGGTTTATATTGTGCTTAGTTAAATTAACTGCATTTGTGTTAGGATGAGTAGTTCTAGGAATCTCATAGTTCATGAATTTATCTTTTGTTTCTTATACTAAAATGTCAGAATTGAAATTTAAAAATTAATGTAATTGGGGCTCCTGGGTGGCTCAGTGGGTTAAAGCCTCTGCCTTCGGCTCAGGTCATGGTCTCAGGGTCCTGGGATCGAGCCCCGCATCTGGCTCTCCGCTGAGCAGGGAGCCTGCTTCTCCCTCTGCCTGCCTCTCTGCCTACTTGTGATCTCTGTCTGTCAAATAAATAAATAAAATCTTTTTAAAAAATTAATGTAATTATTCCCTAATCCCTTAAATTGTCTATTATTCCTACCAGGAACAAACCAGTTGTTGCTACAGGATTGAAATGCCGATCTCTGACAGGCATTTTGTGGATCCTTTCAGGGTACTAAGTTTCTATGATTTGATTATAAGTTTGCATAAATTTTCTCTTGGGAGCCCTCAACTTAGGAACAGGAAGCAAGTAATAGTTTTATAAGAGATTGATAAGGTGTAGGGAGGATGGGATTGGATCTTTAGTTGTGCCATGGCAGGTCATTTTGACAGTTCACATTTAACTGTTTATTCACTTTTTAAATGCCTTATAAATTATCCTGAAACTTTTAAGTCTATGTGGTTAACAGGTCAACTTATTTTAAGTACTTTAAGTACTTAAAGTACTTAAGTACTAAGTAATACTTTACTAGTTCTTAGTAAGTACTAAATAATATCCAGATTTAGGCATTCATATAAATGTTATTTAAATTTCTCATTCTACAAAGTTTTTGTTTCTTATATAGTAACTTCAGGAGCAAGAAAGTACCTGTCCTGCTTGGTACATAATAAGCAGTTGGTAAAAGGTAGTTGAACGAATGCATCCATTGGAAGTATTCAAATTCTGGATTAGAAATTATGAGGGACTTCTCTACACATAATTTCTATTTATTTATTTATTTTAAGATTTTATTTATTTATTTGACAGAGATCACAAGTAGGCAGAGAGGCAGGCAGAGAGAGAGAGAGGGGAGCAGGCTCCCTGCTGAGCAGAGAGCCCGATGTGGGACTCGATCCCAGGACCCTGAGATCATGACCTGAGCCGAAGGCAGCGGCTTAACCCACTGAGCCACCCAGGCGCCCCCACATAATTTCTATTTAAACAATAACTCATGGAGGTGCCTGGCTGGCTCAGTCAGTGGAGCATGTGACTCTTGATCTCCGGGTTGTGAGTTCAAGCCCCACACGTTGGTTATAGAGATTACTTAAAAATAAAGTCTTTAAAAAAATAATAACTTACGGTCTGTAGGTTTGAAATGATTTCACTTGATCTTAGCCAAAAGGCTGAGAAGTGATTGAAATGATTTCAAAATATAAAGTTAAAAACTCATGTAGAAGAGTCTCTTGGTAAAGTATTAAGGAAATTATTACTAGCCATCTTTTTTTTAAGATTTTATGTTTAAGTGATCTCTGTACGCAACATAAGGCTTGAACTTAAAACCCCAAGATCAAGAGTCACATGCTCTAGTGACTGAGCCAGCCAGGCACTCCTGTTACTGGCCATCTTTGAGAAGGAAAGGTTTTACACCCAGATAACAAATCTGGAAGACTTATATTTGGCACAAGCTGAAGATATGCTTTTATTTATGAGGGAGAATCCAGAAGAATTCTAGGATTCTTATTTTACAAAGCTGTTTATTTAAAGTATAGTTGTCACACTAATGTGACTTTGGTTTCAGATGTACACCATAGTGATTTGACAAGTCTATTCATTGTGCTGAGTTCACCATAAGTGGCATCTCTCACCCTAAAACTCTTATTAGAATATCATTGACTATATTCCTTAAGCTGTACCTTTCATCCCCATGACTTACTCATTATATAACTGGAAGCCTGGACCTACCTCCCACTCCCCTTCACCCATTTTGCCTATTCCCCACCCCCATTACAAATCTATTTAAAACATTTGAATAGAGATATTCATTGGTTAAAGTGAAAGCAGATAGAATAATAATTAAATTAGGCTTTTTAAACTTCTTTATGTAGATGATATAGCAGCTGCGATAGTGCACAATCGTGAACGTAGGACATCTGTATTTTCTGTTTACTTGTTTGGTTTTTGCATTGTCATTTGTGATGAAAAATTTTCAGAGTATAAGTAGGAGAATAAATGTTAAATTAAAAAGTATATTATTATCAGTACATTTATAGTTTTACAACAGAAAGAGTAGGAAAGTGACAAGAAAGATTTAGTCTGTAGCTGACTACATACATGATCTAGGGCAAATCATGTAATCTCTGTTTCTGCTTCATACTTCTTTGGAATCCTTCAGGATTTCTGCCCAAGACAGATTTATCTGTTTTTTAGTATTTGTTAACTAAAGTATAACACATACAATGCAAAGGACCCGAATGATACGGATAGTAAATTATAAAATGAACACACTTGTATAATGACTATTGTTTTTTAAAAAGCTTTCTTTTTTTTTTTTTTAAAGATTTTATTTATTTATTTGACAGATAGAGATCAAAAGTAGGCAGAAAGGCAGTTAGAGAGAGAGAGAGAGAGAGAGAGAGGAGGAAGCAGGCTCCCTGCTGAGCAGAGAACCTGACACGGGACTCCATCCCAGGACTCTGGGATCACGACCCGAGCCGAAGGCAGAGGCTTTGACCCACTGAGCCACCCAGGCACCCCTTTAAAAAGCTTTCTTGATGATTATGAAAACTTTTCTTTTTAAGAAACACTGGATTTGAGACTATAGGTAATCTCATGTCTTTTAACAAGCCTTTTTAGAGTGAAATTAGCAGAAACAATGGTAGAAAGAAGGAATTTGGCCAGTTACAAAAATTTACTTTGAATAGATTTATTTGGCTTATATATTTAGTCTTTTCTTCTGATGTTTCTCTTCTTCCTCTTTGCCCTTTTCCCTTTCTGTCTAGGTCCTGGATGGAATGGAGAGGGGTCCTACTGAACATCTGTTATCTTTTCTGAGAGTGGTCAGAGGGTTCTTAAACAGGTCTGTTGTTTATATAGAATACAAATGCAATCTTGTTTTATTAAAAAAATTGATTCCAATTGATAAAAGGATTGAATTAGATTGAAATAGAGTTTACTTTTTAATTTTTTTTTTAAAGATTTTTTATTTATTTATTTGACAGAGATCACAAGTAGACAGAGAAGCAGGCAGAGAGAGAGAGGGAAGCAGGCTCCCTGCTGAGCAGAGAGCCCGATGTGGGACTCGATCCCAGGACCCTGAGATCATGACCTGAGCCGAAGGCAGCGGCTTAACCCACTGAGCCACCCAGGCGCCCCTAGAGTTTACTTTTTAAAAATAAGCATTTTGTTCTTAGTGTACGTGGGGCATTTTAGTTTGGTAGGCTGCATTTGACATGTAAATGGGACCCAGAGCAACTGAATTAAATGAGATCTGCCCATTAGAAAAGAAATTTCTTTCTTTCTTTTTTTTTTTTTAAGATTTTATTTATTTATTTGTCAGAGAGAGAGAGGGAGAGAGAGCGAGCACAGGCAGACAGAATGGCAGGCAGAGGCAGAGGGAGAAGCAGGCTCCCTGACGAGCAAGGAGCCCTATGTGGGACTCGATCCCAGGACACTGGGATCATGACCTGAGCCGAAGGCAGCTGCTTAACCAACTGAGCCACCCAGGCATCCCAGAAAAGCAGTTTCTTAACAGAAAAGCAAGTGAGCCTTATCTTTTTCAGTTATGTTGAATATAGGTAACATGGCAGAATTCTTTATTGGTTTCATTGGAAAGTACTAAGAAAAGATTAAAAGGTGAATATCTTATTTGTCTATGACTCTGGAGGGGAATGGAGGCCTGAGTAAATCCAAGAAGGAGAACATATGGCCCTCTTTCTCATGTTTTCAGAATTTATAACATTGGGAAAAAAGGTACCTTGCAGTCTCTGATTCAGAGAAAGACAAGTATATAGAGTTTTGGCATTGTTCCCCGCCCCCCATTCATCTATGTCTTACTCTGTCACCATGAATGAATTTTGTCATTATTCAATCAGATAAAAACCCTAGCATCAATAATTTGCCAAGTTCAAACTTGTCTTCACCTTGGACTCACCTGTTGAACTTGGCAAATTATTGATGCCTTTGCCTCTCTTCCTTCCCTACTCCTCACTCGTTTGTGATTTAATTGGCCTGGGGGTATGACAAGGGTTTCAGAACTTTTAAGAGGTCCCCAGGTGATTCTAAAGTACAGACAATTTTGGGAACCACAACTTTAGCTAAAGCAGATCTGGCCACTATTGCAACTTGTGAGTTTTTTTCCATAAATAAGAGGAAAAATATTTTGATTTAAGAACTCCGTGCTTTAGAAATAAGTCAGTCAGAGAAAGACAATTATCATATGATCTCACTGCTATGCAGAATTTAAGAAACAAGGTAGAGGATCATAGGGGAAGAAAGGAAAAAATTAAACAAGATTGAAACCAGAGAGGGAGGTAAACCATAAGAGACTCAATCTTAGGAAACAAATTGAGGGTTGCTGGAGGAAGCGGGTGGGGAGATGGGGTGGTTGGGTGGTGGACATTGGGGAGGGTATGTGTTGTGGTCCGTGCTGGGTATTATGTAAGACTGACAAATGACAGACCTGTACCCCTGAAACAATACATTATATGTTAATTAAAAAAAAAAAAAAGAATCCGTGCTTTATTTTTTTTTTTATTTTTTATTTTTTATTTTTTTTTTAAAGATTTTATTTATTTATTTGACAGAGAGAAATCACAAGTAAGCAGAGAGGCAGGCAGAGAGAGAGGAGGAAGCAGGCTCCCTGCTGAGCAGAAAGCCCGATGCGGGGCTCGAACCCAGGACCTGGGATCATGACCTGAGCCGAAGGCAGCGGCTTAACCCACTGAGCCACCCAGGCGCCCCAAGAATCCGTGCTTTAAACCTAAATTCTTACTAGAATGTAAGCCCCATTTAAGCAGATACTGTGTCTATATTTTTTTCATCATTGTATCTTTAGCATTTAGAACAATATCTGGCATATACTGCATGCCTAAATATTTGTTGAATGAGTGAATGAACCTGTCAGTCTCCAGTGAGGTGAGAGTATGCTTTTAGTGAATACTCCAGGGGTCTGAGAGAGTGGAGTGGAGAGACCAGCCTCTAGATAGAATCAGACTGCCTGGACTTGAATAATGGCTCTGTCACTTAATAGCAGTATGGTTATAAGCAGGTTACTCCTCTGTGCCTAAGTTCCCTCATTTGAAAAAAAAAAAGGAGGGGGGGCAATAGAATCTGTTTCATGGATTGTTGGGTGTACTAATTGAGTTCATAATGCAAAGTGCTTAGAACAGTGCCTGATATATAATAGTGTTCTGTAAGTTGTAGTTACTGAAAAATTCAGAACACCCTGGATTTTCTGCCTTTTGGATAATTTATCTGTAGAATACTGTTTGAAGGCTAATGCAGAATAATGGAAACAGTTGCATTAGATATAGTTAAGGTTTGATGAAGGTGTTGTTGTTGTTGTTGTTTTTGTCAACTTAATGAGGTGTAATTTACACACAGATTATCCATTTTATTTTTTTTTACTTGCATCCATTTTTTTTTCTTTTGTCTTTTTTTTTTTTTTTTTAAGATTTTACTTATCTATCTGACAGAAAGAGCGCACAAGCAGGGGGAGCAGCAGGCAGAGGAAGAGGGAGAAGCAGGCTCCCCAATGAGCAGGGAACCCGATGGGGGGACTCGATCCCAGGATCCTGGGATCATGACCTGAGCCAAAGGCAGTAACTTAACCAACTGAGCCACCCAGGCACCCCCCTGCATCGATTTTAAAGTGAAACATGTTTCGGTGGGTTTTGACAGATGTATTTATAGTTTATACTGTTTATTATGAAACAGCCACTACAACCAAGATACAGAAAATTTCCATCTCCCTGAAGTTTCCTTATACTCTTTGCAGCGTGTCCATTCCAGCACCCCCACCAATATATTGCTTTGCACTTTCAAGAGTTCTAGAAATTCATACATTATGTTCTCTTTTGTGTCTAGCTTCTTTCCCTCAGCATAGTTTTGATATGTATCCATGTTTTTGCATCAGTAGTTCATTCTTTTTTTTTTAAAGATTTTATTTATTTATTTGACAGACAGAGATCATGAGTAGGCAGAGAGAGAGAGAGGGAGAAGCAGGCTCCCTGCTGAGCAGAGAGCCCGATGCGGGGCTCGATCCCAGGACCCCGGGATCATGACCCGAGCCAAAGGCAGATGCTTTAACCCACTGAGCCACCCAGGCTCCCCAATTCATTCTTTTTTTAATGCCGAGTAGTATCTTGTTGTATGGATATAACATGTTTATCCATTTAACTTTGATGGACATTTGGGTTGGTTCCAGATTGATGATTGTGAATAAAGCTGCTATAAGCATTTTTACACAAGTCTTTGTGTAGACCTATTTTCATTTATTGTTGGGTAAATCCCTAGCAATAGAATTTCTGGGTTGTATGGTATATCTAACTTTTTAAGAAACTGCCAAACAGTTTTATTTATTTTTTATTTTTTAAATTTTTAAAAGAGATTTTATTTATTTATTTGACAGAGAAAGAGAGAGATCACAAGTAGACAGAGAGTCAGGCAGTGGGGTTGGGGGAGCAGGCTCCCTGCCAAGCAGAGAGCCTGATGCGGGGCTTGATCCCAAGACCCTGAGATCATGACCTGAGCTGAAGGCAGAGGCCCAACCCACTGAGCGACCCAGGCACCCCTGCCAAACAGTTTTAAAGGAGTGAATGTTCAGCAGGATATCTGTCCGTTAGTTATCTATTGTTGCATATAACGAATTACCACAAATTTTACAGCTTAGAACAACACATATTTATGGTGGCAGAGTTTCCATGGGTCAGGAATCTGGGTATAGCTTAGGTGGGTCCTCTGTGTTGGAGTCTCTCAGAGGTAGTAGTTAAGCTGTCAGGCAGGGCTAGAGTCTCATTTTAGTGCTTGAATGAGGAAGGAACTGCTTCTGAGATCATTTGGTTATTGGGAGAATTTACTTCCTCAAGGGATGTTGAATTAAGGGCCTTGGTTTCTCACTGGCTATTAGCTGGAGGCTACTTACTGTCAGTTCCTTGCCATGTGGCTTCTCCAGTTTGACATGCTGAGAAGGCAATAATTAAGGTCTTCTAGGGAAATAGAAGTCACCATCTTTTATAATCTAATCATGGAAGTGACATCCCATCATCAACATCTGTTGATGTTGAAGTCACTATCTTGCTTAGCCCACACTCATGGGGAGGAGATTACACAAGGATGTGAATACTGAAATAAATTAGTGGCCATCTTAGAAATACTTCTCCCAAAGAAGGCATGGCTTAATGCCTGGCTAGGTCTAGACAGGACTGGGGGGAAAACTAACTTGTGAAATTTTCTTTACCTTTCCTTTATCAAACTGTATGCCTTTCTTCCTTTTGTTTTTCACATCAGCCTCTCCCCACTTCAAGAACAGAGACATTAAGGTCACACTCACAGTGAGATTTTTATCTTGGGTGTTCTTATTTTTGAGAGATTCAACTAAGACATCTTCCTGAATCGTTTAGTGTTTATATATTAATTAATTATTAACAATTTATTTATTTATTTATTTATTTGATAGAGATCACAAGCAGGCAGAGAGGCAGAAAGAGAGAGAGGAAGGGAAGCAGGCTCCCTGCTGAGCAGAGAGCCCGATTCGGGGCTCCATTCCAGGACCCTGGGATCATGACCTGAGCCAAAGGCAGAGGCTTTAACCCACTGAGCCACCTGGGTGCCCCAGTGTTTATATATTATTTAAAAAATACATTTTATTATGGAAATTGAGACAGATACAAAAGTAGAATACTATTATGAACCTCTATGTACTTTTACCCACCTTCAACCATTTGGTTTTTTTTTAAAACCAATCTTTTATGTATAATTTACATACAATAAAATGTACTCGTTTTATTTTGTATTTACTTTGTATTTTGTCAAATGTATGTATCCTACCAATCAAGCTATAGAACATTTTCACTCCAAGTTATCTTGTGCCCCTGTTTAATTAATTTCCACCCCAGTCCCAGGCCAAGTACCCATCTGGTTTCTATTGCTGTTCATTTTGCCTGTTCTAAAATGTCATAGAAATGTTTGGACTCTTTTGATAATGAGTAAGTTTTGAGATTCACCCATATTGCGCATACCAGTAGTTCAGAGTTTTTCCAACCTTAGCACTATGGACATATTGGGCTGGATAATTTGTTTTTCAGACTGCCATGTGCCTTGTAGGATATTAGCATCCCTGACATCTGTCCACTATATGCCAGTAGCACTCCCCTCCTCTCCTTTGATTGTAGCAATCAAAAATGTCTCCACATTGCCACTTGTTGGGGACAAAAATCCCCTTCTTTTACTGGTAGATAATCCTTATGATACTTGCTCCTTTTTATTGTTGGGCAGTATTCCACTGTATGGGTGTACTACAGTTTATCCATTACTAATTGATAGCTATTTGGGCTGTGTCCAGTTTACTTTAAGTTTCAGGCTCATGGATAAAGTTGCTAGAAACTTTCTTAAGAAGTCTTTGTATAGACATGTTTTTATTTATTTGGGATAAATATCTAGAAGTGAGATTGCTGGGTCCTGTGATAAGTAAGTGCTTAACTTTATAAGAAACTGCCAAATTGTACATTTTTATGTTCCCACCAGTATGAGCGTTCCAGTTGCTCTAGATCCTTGTCAACATTTGATATTATCATTCTTTTAATTTAAGCCGTTATTTTAGGTGTGCTATTTCTATGTAGCTTTAATTTCCATTTTCCTGATAACTGATGATGTTGAGCATCTTTTTATGTGGTTGTTGTAAAGTGTTCAAATCTTTTGCCTGTTTTTCATTGCGTTGTCTTATTATTGAGTTTCCTTTGTCTTTGCCCTCATGTGTGCATAAACATGCACAGTTAGGGAATGCCTGGGTGGCTCAGTCATTAAGCATCTGCCTTCGGCTCAGGTCATGATGCCAGGACCTTGGGATCGAGTCCTGTATCAGGCTCCTTGCTCAGCAGGGAGCCAGCTTCTCCCTCTGCCTGCCACTCCCCCTGCTTGTGCACTGCCCCTGCCAATGAATAAATAAAATCTTTAAGAAATAAACATACACAATTAAGAAAATTGAAATAAGGGCGCCTGGGTGGCTCAGTGGGTTAAGCCGCTGCCTTCGGCTCGGGTCATGATCTCAGGGTCCTGGGATCGAGTCCCGCATCGGGCTCTCTGCTCAGCAGGGAGCCTGCTTCCTCCTCTCTCTCTCTCTGCCTGCCTCTCTGTCTACTTGTGATCTCTGTCTGTCAAATAAATAAATAAAATCTTTAAAAAAAAAAAAGAAAATTGAAATAATATAGTTTTATGTAGTTTCAAATTTAAGACATTTAAAACATTTCTCATGATGTTAAATATTTTTTTTAAGATTTAAGCAGGCTCCCCACTGAGCAAGGAGCCTGATGTGGGACTTGATTCCAGGACCGTGGAATCATGACCTGACCCAAAGGCAGATGCTTAACTGACTGAGCCACCCAGGCATCCCTCATGGTATTAAATATTTCTAAAAAGATGAATCTTAATGGAGAAGCAATACCTGAGAGAGGGTCTTCACGAGAACTCCACTATGTTGGCACAATTTTCTTGAACTTGTCAGCCTCCAGAGAACTGGGAGAAATAAATTTCTGTTGTTTATAAGCCACCCAGTGTGTGGTACTTAGTTATAGCAGCTCAGACAGACTCAGACAATTGTGAAATGAGCATTTAATAAATTTTTTTTCCAAATATTTGACCAGTTTGTCCCAAACTACAAAATTATCCTCCCCCACAAAGAAATGTGACACAAAATTCATCAATGAACAATCACAAGTAAATAAAGAGTCACTAACAGCAACCCACAAAGTGTAAGACAATATTTGCAATTCATATATCTGATAAGGGATTTGTATATAAATTATATCAAGAACTCAGTGTAACCAGAGACAGAGAAGGAAAGAAGGACACTACATAATCATAAAGGGAACAATCCAACAAGATTGCATCAACGGATAGATCATCTAACCAGAAAATCAACAAGGAAACAGTGGCTTTGAATGACACATTGGACCAGATGGATCCAACGGATATATTCAGACTATTTCATCCTTAAACAGCCGAATATATAGTCTTTTCAGTAGCACAAGGAACATTCTCCAAAAGAGATGACATGTCAGGCCACAGAACAAGTCTCAACAAATTAAAAAATGTTGAAGTCATACAGTGCATCTTTTCTGATCACAAGGCTATGCCACTAGAAATCAGCCATAAGAAAAAATTGAAGAAAGAACACAAATAATGGAGGTTAAATAACATAGTACTAAACGATGAATGGGTCCACCAAGATACCAAAGAGGAAATAAAAGAATACATGGAGAGAAATAAAAATGAAAATGCCAGAGTCCAAAGTCTTTGGGATGCAGCAAAAGCTGTTCTAAGAGGGAAGTTTCTAATAATATAGGCCAGCTGCAAGAAGCCAGAAAAATCTAAAATAAGCAACCTAACCTTACCTCTGAAGGAGCTAGCAAAAGAACAAGTAAAACTCAGGACGAGTAGGAGGAAGGAAATAATAAAGAATAAACAAAAATAAATGAAATAGAAACTGAAAAAACAATAAAACCAGTTAACAAAGCAGAGCTGCCTCTTTGAAAAGATCAACAAAATTGATAAACCTTTACCCAGACTCACAAAGAGAGAGAGAGAGAACTCAAACAAAATCAGAGATAAAAGAGGAGAAATAACTGACGCCACAGAAACACAAAGGATTATAAGAGAATATTATGAAAAATTATATGCCAACAGATTGGACATCCTAGAAGAAATGGATAAATTCCTAGAAACATAACCCCCCAAAACTGAATCAGGAAGAAATAGAAAATTTGAACAGAATGATTAACAGCAATGAAGTTGAATCAGTAATCAGATAACTCCCACCATATAAAAGTCTAGGACCCAATGGCTTCACAGGTGAATTTTATTAAACATTTAAAGAAGAGTTAATGCCTATTCTTCTCAAACTATTTGAAAACATATAAGAGGAAGAAAACTTCCAAATTCATTCTATAAAGCCAGCATTACCCTCACCCTAAAACCAGATAGAGACACCATAAAAAAAAAAGAGGCCAACTACGGGCCAGTA
This sequence comes from Lutra lutra, assembly GCF_902655055.1. Lineage (NCBI taxonomy): Eukaryota > Metazoa > Chordata > Mammalia > Carnivora > Mustelidae > Lutra > Lutra lutra. Next base: position 120,221,418 of record NC_062286.1, on the reverse strand, counting down.
TCTCTGATGAACATAATGCAAAATCCTCTACAGAATATTAGCAGGGATGCCTGGATGGCTCAGTCAGAAGAGCATGTGACTCTTAATCTCAGTGTTGCAAGTTCAAACACCACTTTGGGTATAGAGATTACTTAAAAATATATTAGCAAAAAAATTAACAAACCAAATCCAACAATATATTTAAAGAATGATTCACCATGATTAAGTAAGATTTATTCCTGGGATGCAAGAGTGACTCAGTATTTGCAAATCAATCAATGTAATACATCACACCAGTAAGAGAAATGATAATGATATATGATCATTTCAGTAGATGCAGGAAAAGCGTTTGACAAAGTACAACATCCATTCTTTTTTTTTTTTTTTAATTTTTTTTAATTTTTTTTTTAAAGATTTTATTTATTTATTTGACAGAGAGAGATCACAAGTAGACAGAGAGGCAGGCAGAGAGAGAGAGAGAGGGAAGCAGGCTTCTTGCTGAGCAGAGAGCCCGATGTGGGACTCGATCCCAGGACCCTGAGATCATGACCTGAGCCGAAGGCAGTGGCTTAACCCACTGAGCCACCCAGGCGCCCTACAACATCCATTCTTGATAAATACCTTCAACAAAGTGGGATTAGAAGGATTATACCTCAACATTATAAAGGCCATATATGCAGCTAATTTCATAATGGTAAAACTAAGAGTTCTTCCCCTAAGATCAGGAATAAGGCAAGGATGTCTACTCTTACCACTTTTATTCAGCATAGTACTGGAAGTCCTAGCCACAGCAGTCAGACAAGAAAAAGAAATAAAGGGCATCCATATTGGTAAGGAAGAAGTAAAACTGTCACTATTTGCAGATGTCATGATACATATATAGAAAACCCTGGGATACCTGGCTGCTTAGTCTGTAGAGCATGGGACTCATGCCCCATATTAGGCATGGAGCCTACTTAAAAAGAAACAAAAACAACCCCAAAGACTCCACCAAAAAATGACTAGAACTGATAAATGAGTTCAGTAAGATTGCAGGATATAAAATTAATATATGGAAATCCATTGCATTTTTATACACAAATAATGAAGTAGCAGAAAGAGAAATTAAGAAGACAATCCCACTTACAGTTGTACCAAAAAGGATAAAATACCTAGGAGTAAACTTAACCAAGAAGGTGAAAGACCTGTATTCTGAAAACTAGAAAACACTGATTAAAGAAATTGAAGATGACACAAACAAATGGAAAGATATTCCGTGCTCATGTATTGGGAGAACTAGTGTTAAAATGTCCATACTAACCAAAGCAATATACAGATTTTGTGCATCCCTAGCAAAACAGCACCATTTTTCACAGAACTAGAACAAATAATCCTAAAATGTGTATAGAACTACAGAAGACTCCGAAAAGCCAAAGCAGTCTTGAAAAAGAAGAATAAAACTTGAGGTATCACAATCCAGATTTCAAGATATACTGTGAAGCTGTAGTAATCAAAATAGGGTGGTACTGGTAGAGAAGTAGACACATAAAACAATAGAACAGAATAGAGAGCCCATAAATAAACCCACACTTACGTGGTCAATTAATCTATGGCATAGGAGGCAAGAATATGCGATGGAAAATAGTCCCTTCAACAAATTGTGGTAGGAAGACTGGATAGCTATATGCAAAAAAATGAAACTGGACCACTTTCTTTCACCATACACAAGAATAAACTCAAAATGGGTTAAAGACCTAGCTGTGAGACCTGAAACCAAAAAAAATGCTAGAAGAGAGTACAGGCAGTAATTTCTCTGACATCAGCTGTGTGGCAATGTTTTCCTAGATAATGTCTCCTGAGGCAAGGGAAACAAAAGAAAAAATAAACTATTAGGATAAACTATTATCAAAATAAAAAGCTTCTGCACAGCAAAGGAAAAAATTAACAAAACAAAAAGACAGCCACTGAATGGGAGAAGATAATACAAACAACATATCTGATAAGAGGTTAGTATCCAAAATGTATAAAGAATTTACACAACTCAACACAAAAAAAACCCCCAAATAATCCAGTTTAAATAAGGGCAGAAGACATGAACAGACATTTCTGCAAAGAAGACATCCCCATGGCCAACAAACACATGAAAAGATGCTCAACATCACTCATTATCAGGCAAACACAAATCAAAACCACAGTGAGATACCACCTCTCACCAATCAGAATGGCTAAAAACAAAACACAAGAAACAACAAGTATTGGCAAGGATGTGGAGAAAAAGGAACCCTTGTGCACTAATGGTGGAAATGCAAACTGGTGCATCCATCTCGGAAAATTAAAAACAGAATCAGTATATGATCTAGTAATTCCACTACCGGGTATTTACCAAAGCATATGAAAACACTAATTCTAAAAGGTATGTGCACCCCTGTGTTTGTTGTAGCATTATTTACAATAGCTAGATTATGGAAGCAGCCCAAGTATCCATCAATAGATGAATGGATAGGGGCACCTAGGTTGCACAGTCAGTTAAAGCCTCTGACTCTTGGTTTCAATTCAGGTCATGATCTCAGGGTCATGAGATCGAGCCCTGTGTTGGGCTCTGCTTGGCGGAGAGTCTGCTTAAGAATCTCTCTCCTTCTCCCTGTTGCCCCTCCCCCTGGCTCTCTCGCTCTCTTTGTTTTTCTCTCTCAAATCTTTTTAAAAAGTAGATGAATGGGTAAAGAAGATGTGATCTATATACACAACAGAAAATTTTCTATAAAAAATGAAATTTTGACATTTGCAACAATATGGATGGATCTAGAGGGTACAGTGCTAAGTGAAATAAATCAGTCAGAGAAAAACAAATACCATATGGTTTCACTCAAATGTGGAATTTAAGAAACAAAACAAATGAAAGGAAAAAGACAAACAGTCTCTTAAATGTAGAGAATATACTGGTAGTCACGGGGATGGGGGGGATGGATAGATGGCTGAAATAAGTGAAGGGGATTAAGAATACACTTATTTTGATGATCACTGAGTAATGTATAGAATTAGTGAATCACTATATTGTACACTTGAAACTAATATAACATTGTATGTTAATTATACTGGGATAAAAATAAAAGAATGATAAAATGTTAAAGATTAGGAAAAATACATATCGAGAACTCATATATGGGATACCTGGGTGGCTCAGTCGGTTGAGCTGCTGCCTTTGGCTCAGGTCATGATCCCAGGATCCTGGGATCGAGTCCCGCATGGGGCTCCTTGCTCAGTGGGGAACCTGCTTCTCTCCCTGCCTGCTTGTGCGCTCTCTCTCTTTCTGACAAATAAATAAAATCTTAAAAATAAAAGAACTCATATGACTCAATAATTGTCAAATATCCCAATTTTTAAAAGTTGGCAAAGAATTTGAATAGATACTTCTCCCAAACAAATCATGCCATTGTCAAATAAACATGAAAATATGCTCAACACTATTTGGCACTAGGGAAATGTAAGTCAAAATCACCATGAGATACTATTTCATACCCACCAGTATGGCTATAATCAGAAAGGTAGTAACAAGTGTTGGTGAGGATGCAGAGAAATTGGAACCCTTGTACATTGCTGGTCAGAACATAAAAATGGTGTAACAGCTTTGTAAAACAGTTTGGCAGTTCCTCAAAAGGTTAAACATAGAACATGTGACCCAGTAGTTTTACTCCTAGGGTGTGTGTGTGTGTTTGTATATATATACATACATACCCAAGAGAAATGAAAACATCCACACAAAAACTTGTATATGGGGGTCCTGGGTGGCTCAGTTGGGTAAGTGGTTGCCTTCGGCTTGGGTCATGATCCTAAGGTCCTGGAATCGAGCCCCATGTCAGGCTCCCGGTGGGGAGTCCGCTTCTACCTCTGCCTCTGCCTGCTGCTCCCCCTGCTTGGGCTCTCTCTGTCAAATAAATAAATAAAATCTTTAAAAAAACCAACTTGTATACAGATACTCATAGCAACATTATTCATAATAGTGAAAAGTGGAGGCAAACCAAATGTCTATCAACTGATAAATGAATGGAAATGGAAATCTGATATTTTTTGGTGAGGAGCATTGTTTGGTAATTTAAGTAACTGTTACTTGCTACAACACTTGAAAATACTATTGCTAAGTGAAAAAAGCTAGTCACAAAATACCAGTTATTATATGGTTTCTATTTTATGAGATATCTAGAACAGACAAATGCACCTCGACCCTAGACTAAAACTCTTTACCCTATTATAGGTGGGTTTATCCCATTAAATTAACAGCAGAATTGTTGAGCATATTAACATAATAGTTGATAGTACTCAGATGAAGATGACGATTAGTAATAGTTCATCTTTATTTCATATTTTATAGATCTTTTCAATAATTACTTTATAAAAAGTAGCATTTATTCAGTACTGTTTATTCAATAAAAAAGCAACGTTGAATAAATTAAAAAGTAATATGGAAAGAAAAAATCAATCACAATACCAAGTAATTGATATAGTTAATTGTCAAGGATAAGGAGCATAATATTCCATTCCTTAATAAGGTGATTAAGATAGTATTAGGGTTATGAGTTAGGGATAGGGTTAGTGTTGACCATCATGCAAAATGGCTGTGAGGGAGTAGACATGGTAAGTGGCCAATCCCTGATGACTATGTCACGAGAGTAGGGATGATCTTGTACCTTTATAGACACTTCCTGGGTGTTGGGTATAAAGGCCCAGAATTCACACTCTTTATTTGTGCTCAGAGCTTATCTTCCTATGGAGGCTATGAAGCGAGTAGGAAAAACACATTTAGCCCTGTGGTTAGAAGGGAATTGAAGGCTGTTAAGTACCTGAACATTTGATAGACTTTTGAAGTAGAATGGAAGGCAGTAAGAGGTAGCAGAACTCTACCTAAACAATTAGAAGTTTACAGTATGATTAAAAAAAATAGCATTGGTGCTAATCATATTTATAACAATTTTTTAGACTTAGCCCTATGTTTAATCCCTTCTCAAGGTCTTTGCTTTTGGTTACGATTCAGATAATATTTTTATGAAAAGTACTAGATGAAAGTATCTTTATATTAATTTCACACTGAATGATGTCTTGGTCAGGGAGAGGGCAGAATTACTATGTCACATTATTTTCCACTTCTTTGTTATTTTGCCATTGTCTTCTGGTCTTACAGAGAAATCTAAGGCCAACCTGATTTCTGGTTCTCTATGACTTCTCTTTTTCTTTGTCAGTTGATTGTGGGGTATTTTCTTTATCCTCGAAATCTAGAAGTTTCACCAGAAAAAATCTAGTTGTCACTATCTTTTCAGTAATTTTTGCCCTTTTTTTTTTTAATTCAATTAGCCAATATATAGTACCTCATTAGTTTTCTGATGTAGTGTTCAGTGATTCATTAGTTGCCTGGTATTTTGTGAGCTCTTTTGAGCTAGAGATGCAGAACATTCTTTGACTTAGGAAAGTATTCATTTTCCTTTCTAAAAACTTTTGATTATTGGGGCTCCTGGCTGGCTCAGTGGGTAGAGCATGCGACTGGATCTCAGGTTGTGAGTTCAGACCCCATGCTGGGCATGGAGCCTACTTAACAAAAACAAAAACAACAACAACAACTTTGATTATGGTTCCTGTTCATTTGTTTCAGAGATAACTATTATTTGAAAGTTATTTTTCTCTTCTTTCCTTATCAGTCTTCTCTTACAGTTTCCACTACTTTGTCCTTTCCATCTCTATTCTGGAAATTTCTCAAATTTGTTATCCCTATACATCTAATTAAGTATTCTACTCTTCACAACTTCTAGGAAAGATTTGAAATCTGATTTGGCATATTTACTTTTTTTTTTTTTTAAAGATTTTATTTATTTATTTGACAGACAGAGATCACAAGTAGGCAGAGAGGCAGACAGATAGAGAGAGAGGGGGAAGCAGGCTCCCTGCAGAGCACAGAGCCCGATGTGGGGCTTGATCCCAGGACACTGGGACCATGACCTGAGCCGAAGGCAGAGGCTTTAACCCACTGAGCCACCGGGTGCCCCGGCATATTTACTTTTTAAATTATTTTTCCTTTGCTTTTCCCCCTCTCTTACTTCCACTTTTGCATTTCAACTACTTCTTTTCATTCCTGTCCATGGACTTTGATTTCTCACTTCAATGTTTTATCAGATTTGTTGAGAATAATGTAGTTGATGTCTAAAATTTAACCTGTTCCTCCTTACATACTCACTTTCTGAATTACAAATGCAGAGTTTCTCTTATGCTGTGGAATGTCACATCCCCTCAGTTATTCTTCCTTGAAAAAGGAGAGGAGGGCATATAGGTCTAGCACCTACCAAATAAACAGGATAGATAGGCACCTCACTGGCTACTTTTTGGTACTGTAAATTGTCCTTTCAGATGTTAAAGTAAAGGACTAATTGGTGCCCATAGTTTTGGAATACTTGTGTTGTATCTAGCAGTCATTAATGTGCCTCCTACTTGATTGAGGGGACAGGGCCAAAGGGGGACGGGGGGATCACAGGCATGGGTAATTTGACTTTGGAAAAGAATTTTTTTCGATAATTTGAAGCCTAAGCTACAAATACCTGTGGTTCCTGAATGTAATGCTCCTAGGGCTTATGCTTGCTCACGTCTTCTGTGTCTGTCTTCAAATTCCAAGATGTGTGTACTACTTTGTGTATTATAGAACCTGAAGTAGAGAGGGAAAGCCATGGGCATGTAATAGTGCTGACTCTTCTAAGTGGGTCTGTCATGGTAGGGTGGTACATAACACCTCTGCCATTGCTGGCTGGGGGGGGGGCTTTTTTTTTAGAGAGAGATTTTTTATTTGAGAGTCAGAGAGAGTGAGCACAGGAGGCGGAGTGGGGCAGTGGGAGAGGGAGGGAGAGAATCCCAAGTGGATTCTGTGCTGAGCAGGGAGCAGATGCAGGGCTCGATCTCACGACCCTGAGATTAGGACCTGAGCTGAAATCAAGAGTCACTCAGCTGACTGAGCCACCTAGGTACCTCTGGAAAAAGCTGTTTTAGAGCACGTAGTTGGAGGAGGTGGTGCCACATGTGGGGGTTAGAAATCTGTTACCTGCCTCCCTAACTCTTTTGTTGTATTTCAAGCCCCATTCCTGCTTTGGGCAGGAAATTAATGTTTGAGTCCAACAGTTCTTTGAGCTGTACAGTCCTAATTTCCAGCATTGTTATTATCTTTGACTCTCTTTGTTTCCTTAAGTACAGCAGTGAAAATACCAATGAAAAATTAGGGTGGAGGCAATGATAGAGATGAACCAGGTGTTGTTAGGTAGCCTCTGTTTTTTTTTTTTTTAAAGATTTTATTTATTTATTTGTTAGAGAGAGAGAGAGAGAGAGAGAGCATGAGCACAGGCAGACAGAGTGGTAGGCAGAGGCAGAGGGAGAAGCAGGCTCCCCGTTGAGCAAGGAGCGGGATGTGGGACTCGATCCCAAGACGCTGGGATCATGACCTGAGCCGAAGGCAGCCGCTTAACCAACTGAACCACCCAGGCGTCCCGGTAGCCTCTGTTTTAATTTACAGCTTGGATTAAATTTTTGAAAGGAGGAAGCTGAGAGAATAGTGCAGAAAACAGCTACTCATGGAAAAATAAAGAGTTAGAGATCTTGACCAAATGATTTCCAGTTCCTCAGGAAAGTATGATTAACGCTGAAGTCAAATAGCCAAGGATTAAAATAATCATAGTGTCCCTAGATCTGGAAAATGTTGGGCCATTGTTTTCTAAATGACAACATGGAAGCTAAGAAGGGTTTAAGGGACTCCGGGGTCATAGAAAGGACATAGAAAAGGGACTCCAAGGACATAGAAAAAAGCCGAGATGGAATACAGGGTGGTATAGTTCACTTTTAGATTCTATTTAGTGTTTTATTTGATTTTCTCACAAATAATTTGGTCTGTATTATATTAAGAAACAAATTTAAAGAAACAATCAAATTTTATAATAAGGAAAAGAAGGAAAAGCTTTCATTTCATCACTTTCTTGGAGCAAATTCTTAAGCTACATTTCCCACCTGACTCAGTTTCTTCATATAAAGTAAATAATGTCTGAAAAGTGTGGTTCTAGACTTAGGCCTCATATTAGAATCACCTGGGTAGTGTTTCAGCGCCCAGAGCTCAGGCCACAGTGCAGACCTAGTATGACTAAGGCATTATTTTTTAAAGTTTCCCAAATAATTACAATGTGTAGCCAAAGTTGAGAACTACTCAAGTTCTCTCAAAGCATATACTCATTTGATCTCAAATATTCTGACTTCAGTCATTTTAGAGTAGTTGAGACACTTCTAATTAGTGAGAATTGGCCTGAAATAAATGAGATAGATCACTTGGTTCTGATATTTCTGCCACTTGTGCACTATGAGTAGGGTAGAGTCGCCCTGGTAAGAAGAGAGTTTGGTATATGGTGGAAGAAACGCTGAACCTGAGGTTAAAAGACAAGACTCATGGGGCTGGATCCCAGGACCTGAGATCATGACTTGAGCTGAAGTCAGATGCTTAACCAACTGAGCCACACAGGCACCACAATTTTGTTTTTTAAGATTTTTTTTTTAGCATTGTTTGCTCCAGCTCTTTGAAAAATGCCAGTGGAATTTTGATCGGAATGGCATTGAAAGAAAGTATAGATTGCTCTAGGCAGTCTATACTTTTATATTTTACTACTTATATATATATAGTATATATTTATATATAATATATACTATATTATACTATTATATAATTTTAACAATGTTTATTTTTCTTTTTTTTAAAGATTTTATTTATTTATTTGACAGACAGAGATCACAAGCAGGCAGAGAGGCAGGCAGAGAGAGAGGAGGAAGCAGGCTCCCTGCTGAGCAGAGAGCCCGATGCGGGGCTCGATCCCAGGACCCTGAGATCATGACCTGAGCCGAAGGCAGCGGCTTAACCCACTGAGCCACCCAGGCGCCCCAACAATGTTTATTTTTCTGATCCATGAGCATGAAATGGTCTTCCCATCTTTTTGTGTCTTCTTCAATTTCTTTCATGAGTGTTCTGTAGTTCCTCGAGTACAGATCCTTTACCTCTTTGGTTAGGTTTATTCCCAGGTGTCTTATGGTTCTTGGTGCTATAGTAAATAGAATCGATTCTCTAATTTCCCTTTCTGTATTTTCACTGTTAGTGTATAAGAAAGCAACTGATTTCTGTACATTGACTATGTATCCTGCCACATTACTGAATTGCTGTATGAGTTCTAGTAGTTTGGGGGTGGAGTCTTTTGGGTTTTCCATATAAAGTATCATGTCTTCTGCGAAGAGAGAGAGTTTGACTTCTTCATTGCCAATTTGAATACCTTTTATTTCTCTTTGTTGACTGATTGCTGTTGCTAGGACTTCTAATGCTATGTTGAACAAGAGTGGTGAGAGTGGGCGTCTTTGTCGTGTTCCTTATCTCAACGGGAAGGCTATGAGCTTTTTCCCATTGAGGATGATATTTGCTGTGGGTTTTTCATAGATAGACTTTATGAAGTTGAGGAATGTTCCCTCTATCCCTATACTTTGAAGTGTTTTAATCAGGAACGGGTGCTGGATTTTGTCAAATGCTTTTTCTGCATTAATTGAGAGGACCATGTGGTTCTTCTCTCTTATTGATTTGTTCTATCACATTGATTGATTTGCGAATGTTGAACCATCCTTGAAACCCAGGGATGAATCCCACCTGGTCATAATAGATAATCTTTTTAATGTGCTGTTGGATCCTATTAGCTAGGATCTTGTTGAGAATCTTAGCATCCATATTCATCAGGGATATTGGTCTGAAGTTCTCCTTTTTGGTGGGGTCTTTGCCTGGTTTGGGGATCAGGGTAATGCTGGCTTCATAGAAAGAGTCTGGAAGTTTTCCTTCTGCTTCAATTTTTTGAAACAGCTTCAGGAGAATAGGTGTTATTTCTTCTTTGAAAGTTTGGTAGAATTCCCCAGGGAATCCGTCAGGTCCTGGGCTCTTGTTTTTTGGGAGGTTTTTGATCACTGCTTCAGTCTCATTACTAGAAATTGGTCTATTCCGGTTGTCAATTTCTTCCTGGTTCAATTTTGGAAGTTTATAGTTTTCCAGGAATGCATCCATTTCATCTAGGTTGCCAACTTATTGGCATATAACTGTGGATAATAATTTCTGATGATTGTTTCTATTTCCTTGGTGTTAGTTGTGATCTCTCCCTTTTCATTCATAATGTTATTAATTTGGGCCTTCTCTCTTTTCTTTTGGATTAGTTTGGCCAATGGTTTATTGATCTTACTGATTCTTTCAAAAAAAAAAAAAAAACCCAGCTTCTAGTTTCATTGATGCGTTCTACTGTATCTCTAGTTTCTATGTCATTGATCTCTGCTCTAATCTTGATTATTTCCCTTCTTGTGTGTAGAGTTGGCTTAATTTGTTGTTGATTCTCCAGTTCTTTAAGGTGTAGAGATAGCTGGTGTATTCTGGATTTTTCAGTTTTGCAGGGGGAGGCTTGAATGGCTATGTATTTCCCCCTTAGGACTGCCTTTGCTATATCCCATAGGTTTTGGACCAAAGTGTCTTCATTCTCATTGGTTTCCATGAATTGTTTAAGTTCTTCTTTGATTTCCTGGTTGATCCAAGCATTCTTTTTTTTTTTTTTTATTTGACAGAGAGAGATCCCAAGCAGGCAGAGAGGCAGGCAGAGAAAGAGGAGGAAGCAGGCTCCCTGCTGAGCAGAGAGCCCGATGCGGGGCTCGATCCCAGGACCCTGAGACCACGACCCGAGCTGAAGGCAGCGGCTTAACCCACTGAGCCACCCAGGCGCCCCCCCCCCTTTTTTTTTTTTTAATTTATTTGACAGAGAGAGACATCCCAAGCAGGCAGAGAGGCAGGCAGAGAGAGAGGAGGAAGCATGATCCAAGCATTCTTTTTTTTTTTTTAAGATTTTATTTATTTATTTGACAGAGAGAGATCACAAGTAGGCAGAAAGGCAGAGAGAGAGGAAGGGAAGCAGGATCCCTGCTGAGCAGAGAGCCCCATGTGGGACTCGATCCCAGGACCCTGAGATCATGATCTGGGCTGAAGGCAGCGGCTTAACCCACTGAGCCACCCAGGCGCCCGATCCAAGCATTCTTAAACAAGGTGGTCTTTAGCTTCCAGCTGTTTGAATTCCTTCCAAACTTTTTCTTGTGGTTGAGCTCCAGTTTCAAAGCATTGTGATCTGAGAACATACAGGGAATAATCTCAATCTTTTGGTATCGGTTGAGCCCTGATTTGTGACCCAGTATGTGGTCTATTCTGGAGAAGTTTCCATGTGCACTCGAGGAGAATGAGTATTCTGTTGTTTTAGGGTAGAATGTTCTGTACATATCTGTGAGATCCATCTGGTCCAGTGTGTCATTCAATGGTCTTGTTTCTTTATTGATTTTCTGCTTGGATGATGATCTGTCTGTTAGTGAGAGCGGCGTGTTAAGATCTCTTACTATTAATGTATTCATATCAGTATGACTCTTTATCTTGATTAACAGTTTTCTTATGTAATTGGCTGCTCCCATATTGGGGGCATAAATATTTACAGTTGTTAGATCTTTTTGGTGTATAGTCCCTTTAAGAATGATGTAGTGTCCTTCTGTATTTCTGACTACAGTCTTTAGTTTAAAATCTAATTTATCTGATATGGGAATCGCTATCCCAACCTTCTTTTGAGGCCCATTGGCATGAAAGATGCTTCTCCATCCCTTCACTTTCAGTCTGGATGTATCCTTAGGTTCAAAATGGGTTTCTTATGGATGGGTCCTGTCATTTTACCCAATCTGCAACCCTGTGTCATTTTATGGGCACATTTAGGCCATTCACATTGAGAGTGATTATTGAGAGATACGTTTTTATTGACATCGTGTTACCTGAGAAGTCTTTTGTTTCTATAGATTGTCTCCATATATTTCTGTTCAATGGTATTCTTGGGTTTTTTCCTCTTTCATAGAACCCCCCCTTAATATTTCTTGCAGTGCCGGTTTGGTGGTCACATACTCTTTTAAACCTTGCCGATCTTGGAAGCTCTTTGTCTCTCCATCCATTTTGAATGTCAGTCTTGCTGAATAAAGTATTCTTGGCTGCATGTTCTTCTCATTTACTGCCCTGAATACATCTTGCCAGCCCTTTCTGGCTTGCCAGGTCTCTGTGGACAGGTCTGACGTTATTCTGATGGGCTTTCCTCTGTAAGTAAGGAATTTCTTCCCCCTAGCTGCTTTCAAGAGCTCCTGTCCAAAATTATGATTCATCATTTTCACAATCAGATGTCTCTAGGTCTTTCTAGATTCTATGATCTTGGTGCGGGGGAGACCTTTCTGCCTCTAGTACATGAACACTGGTTCCATTCGCCAGATTGGGAAAATTTTCATGGAGAATTTGTTCAACTATATCTTCTAGTCCTTTTTCTTTCTCCTCCCTCTCAGGGATTTCATTAATTATTTATTAGCACCCACATGCATGTGCCCATGTGGAGGAAGGGGCAGAAGAAGAGAATCTCAATCAGACTCCTGGCCAAGTGGGGAGCCCAACAAGGGGAGCCTAACAGGGTGAGCCCAACAGGGGGCTCAATCTTATGACCCTGAGATCGTGATCTGAGCCGAAACCAAGAGCTGGAGGCTAAACCCATCTGAGCCACCCAGGCTCCTCACACCCAAGAATGTTTTTAAGCATATTTTAATATCTTCTAGTACTTCACATTCAGTTTTTCCCATATCTAAAAAAAGATGTTACGACTCTTTTCTTCAAAGTGGGTCTAAGTAACATTCATGCATTGCATTTGGTGGTTATATTTCTGAAGTCTTTTAAATGAGAACTGTATCTTCCCCCTCTCTCTTCCCTTAAGATTTTGGGTTTTGAAGAGACCAGATCAGTTTGGTTGTAGCAAGTCCCACATTCTAGATCTGGTTATTTCTTCATGTAATACAATACTTCTTGCAATCGTTCTCGTTGCTCTTTCTCCTGAATTTCCTATAAAGGAGAAATTAGGTTTAAACTAGGTTTAGACCTAGGTTAGGCATTTTGGGTAATGATACATTGTAGATGATGACTGGCACTTCAGTTACATCACATCAGGAGGCATAAATAAAAGGTCTCACTCTAATTGTTCACTGAGTTTGGTCACCAGGTTAAGCTGCTGACTATCATATCTTTTTATTGTAAAGTATTGTTTTCCCTTTGCAATTCGGAATTAATCTGTGGAATAATCCCTTAGCACCATGGGAATCTTCTGTTTCCCAACAATTTTCACAAGATGACTTTTAGCACCCCTTGATCATCCTTGCCTGAATGAATCACTTATTTCATTGTAGGTTGCACAATGATGATTTTAAAAATTCTTTCCTTCTGCATTTATTAACTAGCATTCTAATGTTAAGGAGAGCTTTCCCTTTCTACCAAGGATGAACCTTTCTTAAAAGAAGTAAATTCTTTGCTTCATTCTTTTTCTTTATCAGTCTTCAGAGTAAGGAGTTGATGTCATAGTTACTCCTAAAGGTGACTTCCTAAGAAATTTTTTTTTAATTCTCTGAGCTATCTATTACTATGTATTTGTGGATTCTTGTTTATTCATGATATTATCGTGATTTTTAGTCATTATTCTTTTTAGTTCTTAAATTATCTCAAATTTGCTGGTAGAAACCCCTTAAAACTGGCTTTTTTTTTTCTGGGTCTTTGTGACATGCTCCCCATTGGTCTGAGTGCTTCGTTGCCTTCTGGTACAACATGATTTTTAAAAATTTACCATGAAGATAATAATTTCTATTTTTTAAATATTTAATTTAAATATTTAAATAATTTAATTAATTTAAATATTTCTTTCTAGCTTATTTTTTTTTAAGGATTTGATTCATTTGTGAGAGAGAGAGAGAAAGAGAGAACACAAGCAGAGGGAGGGATAGAGGGAGAAGCAGGCTCACCATCCAGCAAGGAGCCCAATGTGGGACTTGACCCCAGCACCCTGGGATCATGATCTGAGCCAAAGGCAGATGCTTAACCTACTGAACTACCCAGCCACCCCTAGAGTATTTTGTTTTGATACTAACATAAAAAAATATTTTTCTCTTCTTTTCTTGCCAGAAGTAGCATACTATAGTCAATGTTTTACTCCTTGTTTTTTCTTCTCTCAACAATGTATCTTGGAGATTATTCCATATCAGTGCATAGAGAGCATCCTTATTCTTGTTGCATTTCCTTTTTATTAGATGTACTATAATTTAATCAGGTGGACATTTGGGTGATTTCCTATCTTGCTATAGCAAACAATGCTTTAGTGAATAACCTTGTATATATGTTATCTACTGTGGGAACAGGTGTACCTGTTGGATTGGATCACTACCCAAAAGTGAGATTGTTGCGTTATGGTATATATAATTATAATTTTGATAGATAATACCTAATTGCTGATGTTAGACTACCACTAGCAATGAATGAGAGTGTCTGTTTTCCTATAACCTTGTCAGAAGAGTGCATTATTAGGTTTTTGGATTTTTGTAATCTGGTGAGTGAAAAAAAATTTTTCTTACGTGTGAGGTTGAATATTTTTTCATATGTCTAAAGTTCATTTGTAGTTCCTTTTCTGTGAATTTTATGATCATATTCTGTGTCCATTTTTGGACACAATACTTTGTCCAAATTACTGTTCTCTTTATTATATATATATATGTGCATGCATGCACACACATACACACACACACACAAACCTATGTTTTTTTCTACAGTATGTTTATATATGGGAGATTTGCTCTTTCTTCAATGATATGATTGCTAATATATTTTTCTTACTTTGTCATTTTGTTTGTTGGGGTTTTGTTTTGCTTATGATGTTTCTTGCTTTGCAGAATTCTTTGATTTCTATGTATTCAAATTTATCAGTTTTTTTAATGGCTTTGAATTTTGAGTCATGATTAGAAAATCCTTACCAACTCCAAGGTTATAAAGATTTCTTCTGTATTTTCTTCTAATACTTGTAGGGTTTGTTACATTGAAGTTTTGGGTCCATTTGAAGTTCTCATGTTATGAGGTGTAGCTCTAATTTTGTTTTTTCCCTAGGTGGCAACCTGCTCCCATTTAGTGAAAAAATCAAATTTTTCCACCTTTATGAGACATTAAAATTCCATATCCATTTTCATCAGTTTGGGGGATTTTAGTCTTCTATTGGTCTCCCATTAGTTTATGTGCCAATACTACAGATTTTTAATTATTGAGGCATTGTGTTTTGGTATCTGATAGGATTTACCCTTTCACTACTCTTATTTTTAAGAGTTGTTTTTTCTTTTTTACTCTTTTTCTTTCCATATGAATTTTAAAGTCAATTTGTCCATTAAAAAAAAACGTTAGGGGCGCCCGGGTGGCTCAGTGGGTTAAAGGCTCTGCCTTCAGCTCAGGTCATGGTCTCAGGGTCCTGGGATCGAGCCCCGCATTGGTCTCTCTGCTCAGCAGGGAGCCTGCTTCCTCCCTCTCTCTCTGCCTGCCTCTCTGCCTACTTGTGATCTCTGTCTGTCAAATAAATAAATAAAATCTTTAAAAAAAATTAGCATTTTTTATTGGGATTATTAAATTCTAAATTATGGTGAATTGCTGTTTAGAAGTCTTTTTTTCTAGGAATTTGGTATGTCATTCCATTTGTTCAAGTCTTTTTCATATTTGGATCTTTCATTAGCGTGTTAAAAATTTCATCTTGTAGGGGCGCCTGGGTGGCTCAGTGGGTTAAGCCGCTGCCTTCGGCTCAGGTCATGATCTCAGGGTCCTGGGATCGAGCCCCGCGTCGGGCTCTCTGCTCAGCGGGGAGCCTGCTTCCTCCTCTCTCTCTGCCTGCCTCTCTGCCTGCTTGTGATCTCTCTCTGTCAAATAAATAAATAAAATCTTTAAAAAAAAAAAAAATTTCATCTTGTAGTTCTGCATTTTCTTTTTAGTTTATTCCTAAATATTTTATTTTTTGTTGCTGTTATTAATTAGATTTCCCCCCACCTACTGGTGATCAATTGCATATGTAATAAAAACTTGCTTTCTGTATATTTTGTACCATTCTACTTTACTGAATTTTCTTATTTTTCTTGGTTGATTTTCTAAGATGTTCAAGAATACAAATATATATCATCTGCTAATAGTGATAGTTCTATACTCTTCTTCCCATTTTTTTACTATTATTAGTCTTGTTTCATTTCACTGATTTTATACTTTTGGCATAGTGTTTAATAACACATAATGGATATCTATCTTCCCAACTTTTCCCCACTAAGCAAGCTGCTGACTTTAGGGCTAAAAAGATATTTTGTCATGCTAAGGAAGTATTTGTATATTCCTATTTGATTTCTTTAAAAAAAATTTTATTTTAGAGAGAGTGAGCATGTATGTGATCTGGGGGAAGGGGCAGAGGGTTAAGGAAGAAGAATCCTCTAGCTGACTCCCTGCTGAGCGTGGAGCCAGACACAGGGCTCATTCCCAGGACCCTGAGATCATAACCTGAGCCAAAATCAAGAGCTAGCCACCTAACCCCCTGAGCCACCCAGGTGCCCCTATTTGATTTTTTCTTTTTTTAAATCAGGAAGTGTTGAATTTTGTCAGGTGGCTTTTAATATCTGTGGAGATGATCATATGCCTTTTTCCCTTAGTTTCCTCATAATGATCCTTTCTTGCATTCCTAGACCAAACTCCACATAATTTTGATGCATTATTCTTCTAATGTATGGGTGTATTTAAAGTTTGATTTAGAATCTTGCATCAGTATAAGAGAGATTAATCTATAGCTTTCTGCCTGCAGTTGTATCAGCTTTTTATTTTTTGAAGATTTTATTTATCTGAGAGAGAGAGGGTGCTTGAGCAGGGAGCAGAGGGAGAAGCAGGTTCCCTGTGAGCAGGGAACCTGACCTGGGCTCCATCCCAGGACCCTGGGATCACAACCTGAGGAGAAGGCAGACACTTAACTGACTGACCCACTCAGGCACCCCTGTATCAGCTTTTGATACTCATGTTATATTTGCTTCATAAAAAGATTTAGGAAGTTTTCTTTTTTCTTTTTTCTTTTTTTCTTTTTTTGCATGCTCTGGAATAGTTTCAGATCACTAGACTTATCTGCTCTTTAAAGGGTTAATATTTCCATTAAATCTGTATGTGGTGCTTTTGGGGGGCATACCATATTTACATAGATAAATTGAGCAAAAGCTTGAAGAACATAGTCTCTAAGGTCCTTTTAATTTCCTTTGTTTTTGTGGTTACTTATCTCATATTTTATATATTTGGACTTTCTCCCTTTTTACTTACTAGATTAGCTAGTGGTTTAATTATTTTATTGATTTTCCTCCGATGTACCAGTTGTTGGATTGATTTATTCTGCTGTTTTTCTATTTTCTGCTTTTAGCTCTGTTTAATTCCTTCATTTTTTTTAAAGATTTTATTTATTTATTTGACAGACAGAGATCATAAGTAGGCAGAGAGGCAGGCAGAGAGAAAGGAAGGGAAGCAGGCTCCCCGCTGAGCAGCTGAGCAGAGAGCCCAATGTGGGGCTGGATCCCAGGACCCCAGGATCATGACCTGAGCCAAAGGCAGAGGCTTTAACCCACTGAGCCACCTAGGCGCCCTAGTTCCTTCATTTTGATTTCTTTCAGTTCACCTTCCTGGTTTTTTCCCTATTTTTTTTTTCCCTATATTTTTGAGTCAGATATGGAGTCAGATTTCTTTCTTTCTTTCTTTCTTTCTTTCTTTCTTTCTTTCTTTCTTTCTTTTTTTTTTTTTGTCCCTTTTCCCTGATGCATACATATTTATGGCTGTGAATTTTCTTCTTTACTGGTTCAGCTATATTTTTAGGTTCTAATATGTCACATTTTCCTTATTTAGGCATTTTCTAGAAATGTTGCAGTATTGATTTCGTTTTTAACCAAAGCCCAAGGGTTTTGTTGTTGTTTTAAAGGCCTTCATTTCTATATTTTATTTTAAGTTTATAATTTCATTAAGTGCATTGTCATCAGGATATTATCCCACTGTTACTTTTGGATTTATCAAGGGTGTTTTGTTTTGTTTTTTTTTTAATTCTAGTATAGTTAGCATACAGTGTTATATTTGTTTCAGGTATACAATGTAGTGGTTTAGCAATTCCATGTATTACTCAGTGCTCATCAAGATAAGTGTACTTTAATCTGCTACTCTATAGGGATTTTCTTTGGCCTCTTTTAAGGTCAGTTTTTGTTAACGTTCCATGGAGACTTAAAAAGATGGCTTTTTCTTAAAATAAAAAATAAGGCATAGTTTTTTTCTCTAATAATTATTAATATGTAATACATATATCCATCTAACATTTTGAGATTATAAAATCAATATTTGGTGATAATGTAAAACTGTAACAGCCAAGTTGAAGATGTTGTAGACTGATATTATCTTAAGTGAGAATTTTTTCTGAAGCATGACAAAGTTAGGCAGTATCTATGCAAAATTCTTATGTATACCATAAAGAATACTTAGAAAAACAAAATTTAATGAAAAATAAAATGTATAGATATTATGTATAAAATAGGAAAAAACCCTTAAATCTATACTTGATAGAGTTTAAGGTGAATTTTGAAATTATGTTAGAACAAGTGAGTCTTATATTTAGTGTGTCTACAAAATATTTTGGTTTTGGCTCCAAGTCACTGAAAAACAGTGTGACAGATGCTATCAATTCATTTTAATTTGACAGATATAAAAATGGAAGTAAAAGGAGGAGGGCTCTAAGGCTTTGTGTCCCAGTTTCATAATTCTTAAGCTAGTATATGTCCCTGAGTTCTGCTTCCATACTCTTTGAGATGCTTGTTAAATAGTGATTTAATCTCAGAAAAAATATATATTTTGTAGACTTAATGAAAACTGTTTTAATATCCCCTGAAGATGTGTAAGTTGACTTGATGATAACTTGTGATATTTGTATTGACTTCTATTGAAAAGATGTCACTTCTGAAATTTCTAATTTCTATAGAATACTGAAACTTTATTTTCTCTCTCTCACTCTTTTTTAGAATTTTTATTTGGCCGCTGCCTTGAAATACCAACCCTAAAAATGCCAGCTTGTTTGGACTTAGAAGATGACATGGATAAATGATAAAAATTAAAGACCTTTTGGTGAGTGAAATCTTACATAAAAGAGTGGTTAAGGTTCAGCTTATTTCCATACAACAGAATGACTACCAAAGTTACACTGCAAATAAAAAACTGTTTCCTTCATCATCTGGCATTTTGTCAAAGGAGAAAATGGTCCTTCAGCCAGTTAATGGGAGGCATCTTCATGTTTAATGAAGCCCAAAATTCACTAAGTTTGAGGTTTGAGTACCTTCTGTTCCTCTGGGGTTGAGACCTTGATCTCTTTTTCTTTCTCTTAGAGAGCCCACAGACCTCTCAGGAGGCACATCATAATTTTTTTTTTTTAAGATTATTTATTTGTGAGTGAGAGAGCACAAGTGGGTATGGCAGAGAGAGAGAGAGAGAATCTCAAGTAGACCCCACACTGAGTGAGGATTCCCATGCAGGGCTCGATCTCATGACCCTGAGATCGTGACCTGAGGCAAAATCAAGAGTCAGACACTCTACTGATGGAGCCACCCAAGCATCCTGGCACATCACAACATTTAAATGCATTTTAAATATCTGGTCTCCTTTAGCACTATACCAAATCCAGCATAGTTTACCCAGACCTAGTGTTGGACTAGTCAATTATGTGAGTCATAGAAATTAAAAAGTGGTGCCTGAGCCTTATACAGTTAAAATGTTTCATTTAGCCTGCAGAGTATTTTCCAAAAATGTAAAACTGTTTTAAAATCTGAAAACTTCACTGAATAGATTTTAGTCTTTTCCTAAAATTCAGAACATCTACTAGTGCTGGGCTTGGCACAACGCCTCCCAATCTTCCAAAAAGAAAGTAATAAGCTGGAGCAGAGCAGTGACTACTTAGCATAGATGGTATGTGAATTTTCTGTTGCCCAAATCATTCATACAGTATGTGCAAATGCGTTTAATATCTAGTGTTCTTCTCTTATTTTATCTGTCTGACCCTGTGAGTATGTGAGTTTGTGATTTCTGATATAGATCATCTTTTGTTCAGATGACTGCCAAGTTGATAATCTGAATGGCGTGTGACAGTCTTTTCTCATTATTCAACTACCTACACCAGTCCTTTCTCTTCAGATTTAAATGTAAATCTGGTGCATATTAGCTGGTTATATGTATAATACATATGATATATACATTTATATACTTATAAGTAATATAAACTTATACATTTACAAATATATATGTTTAAATATATTTATTTATTTTTAATCCTACTGTGATTTGGAAGATGTTCATAAGTAAGCTTCTAAGCCGTCCCGATGTCTGGTAGAGTTTTACCTTGGAGCAGTACTGTGTGCTGGTATGCTTGCTTTTTTCTTTTCTTTCTTTCTTTTTTAATTTTTATTATGAACAATTTCAAACATTTTATAAAATTATATTATAAACAAAAGTATAAGGAACATCTATATACCCATCATCTATATTTAACCTTTATTAACCTTTTGCCAAATTTGCTTTATCTATTTTTCCCCTCAATATTTTATTTTTTTTTAAGATTTTATTTATTTGAGAGAGAAAGAGTGAGAGTGAGTGAGAACAGGAGGAGGAGCAGAGGGAGAGGGATAAGCAGGCTCCCTGCTAAACATGGATCCAGACGTGGGGCTCCATCCAGGACCCTGAGATCATGACGCAAGCTGAAGTCAGACACGTAACTGATGGAGCCACCCAGGTGCCCCCCCTTAATTATTTTAAAGTAAATTATAAGCATATGACATTTTACCCCCCAGAGTGCTTCAGTATGCATCTCTTTTTTTTTTTTTTTTTAAGATTTTATTTATTTATTTGACAGAGAGAGATCACAAGTAGATGGAGAGGCAGGCAGAGAGAGAGAGAGAGGGAAGCAGGCTTCTTGCTGAGCAGAGAGCCCGATGTGGGACTCGATCCCAGGACCCTGAGATCATGACCCGAGCCGAAGGCAGCGGCCCAACCCACTGAGCCACCCAGGCGCCCCCAGTATGCATCTCTTAAACAGTAAAAACATTGTCCATAACACCATTATTGTCACACCTAACAAAATTAGCAGTAATTCCCCAGGGTACCTGGGTGGCTATGTCAGTTAAGTATCTGAGTCTTGATTTCAGCTCAGGTCATAATCTCAGGGTTGAGAGACTGAGCCCTTCGTCAGGCACTCTGCTCAGTGGGGAGTGTACTTGAGATTCTTTCTCTTTCCCTTTCCCTTTGCCACTCCCCCTGCGCTTGCACATGCTCTCTCTTTCTCTCTCTCTCTCTCAAAGTGAATGGATGGATGGATGGATGAATCTTTTTGATTTCTATTTATTTTATTTTTTTAAAGATTTTTATTTATTTATTTGACAGAGAGATCACAAGTAGGCAGAGAGGCAGGCAGAGAGAAAGGAAGGGAAGCAGGCTCCCCGCTGAGCAGAGAGCCCAAAGCGGGGCTGGATCCCAGGACCCTGGCATCATGACCCGAGCTGAAGGCAGAGACTTTAACCCACTGAGCCACCCAGGCAATCCCAGGACCTTGAGACCATGACCCGAGCCGAAGGCAGAGGCTCAACCCACTGAGCCACCCAGGCATCCCGACATGTTGTTTTTTTTTTTTTTTTTTTTTCAAACCAAGACCTATTAAAGGACCATACACTGCTTTTGATTTTTAAGTCTTTTAAATCTCTTTTAAGGGGCGCCTGGGTGGCTCAGTGGGTTAAAGCCTCTGCCTTCAGCTCGGGTCATGGTCTCAGGGTCCTGGGATCAAGCCCCATATTGGGCTCTCTGCTCAGCAGGGAGCCTGCTTCCTCCTCTCTCTCTGCCTGCCTCTCTGCCGACTTGTGATCTCTGTCTGTCAAATAAATAAATAAAATCTTAAAAAAAAAAATAAATCTCTTTTAACATAGAATAATTTCACCTACCTTTTTCTTCTTTCATGACCATTTACTTACTAAAGAGGCCAAGCCCATTATGCTCTAGAAGTCCTACCCTCTAGATTTGTCTGAATACTTCTTCACAGTGTTCTTTAAGTTATTGTCTCTCTCCTGTATAAAGACTTGTTAGAGTCAGGTTAAACATTTTTGGCAGGAATGTTTCTTTCTTTCTTTCTTTCTCTCTCTTTTTTTTTTTTTTTTTAGATTTTATTTATTTGAGGGAGAGTGAGCATGGGGGGCTGGTCAGAGGGAGAAGCAGACTCTCCGCTGAGCAAAGAGTCTGATGTGAGACTCAATCCTGGGACTCCAGGATCATGACCTGAGCCCAAGGCAGTTGCTTAACCAACTGAGCCTCCCAGGTGCCCCTGCAGGAATATTTCATAGGTAATATTATGCAATTAATATTGTACATAGTTTCTGGGTTTTTTTCTGTTAGTGATGTGGTTTGGTCATTGTGTTTAGGTGATGACAGCCAGAGCCACCCACTGTGAAATTAGTTTTCCCTTTCCCAAGCAGCAAATCTCTAGAATGATACTTTGACATCATGTGAATATCCAGTTAGTTCTCTGTCAACTTTTCACATGTTGTTTTTACTCTTATTAATGATCCTTTTCTGAATTACTTTATTAGGGATCACAAAATTGTTTTTTTTCTAATGCCATTTTTATATTTAAGTTAGCATTCTTTTATAAAAAAGAGCTTTCCTTTATCAACTGGAGCTGTTTGGCTATCTTGAAATATTACCCTAAAATGATTTAGTTTGGGAATCTACTTCATTCTGCCTTGGAAAGTTTTGCATGTCCCCAGTGACTTCTACCATGTTTGGAAAATAGGAAAAGAGAATTAACTAGTGATCTTACCAACCTACCACAATCAAACCTCTTGCATTTTAGTGGATTTCTTTTCAGCCCTTTTTTCTTATCCATCTTTTAAAAATACATAGCTGTAATTACAATTTATGTATAGAATGTTTTTAAATTAGAAGAGTTATGTGAGGTTCTTATGCTTCCATGTCATCCTCACTTACCAGAGATGCTAAAAAATTAATGTTCACTCACTTTTGGGTTAAGAATGTGATCTTCAGGGGCGCCTGGGTGGCTCAGTGGGTTGAGGCCTCTGCCTTCGGCTCAGGTCATGATCCCGGGGTCCTGGGATCGAGCCCCGCATCAGGCTCTCTGCTCGGCGGGAAGCCTGCCTCCTCCTCCTCTCTCTCTCTCTCTCTGCCTACTTGTGATCTCTGTCTGTCAAATAAATAAATAAAATCTAAAAAAAAAAAAAAAAAAAAAAGAAAAGAATGTGATCTTCAGTCCCAAAGCTAATGGAGGAAATGGCCACATGATGTGAACTTCAGTACAGGTACTCTTTGGTAGACAACATAACTGAAAATAACAGATAATGGGATGTCTCTAGATCTAAAAGTTAAAAAGTAATTTAGTTCTGTCCTGGATGCAGTTGTTTCCCTCCATAAACATATGTTAACTACTTATTTTCCTTTCCTAAAAGTATTTTTAAATGTTTTTGTTTGTTTTGTTCCTGAGTTATTTTTAGCCATAGTACCATTAATAACCCTTTAAAAGTTATTTTATTTAATTTTTTAAAAGATTTTATTTATTTAGGGGCGCCTGGGGTGGCTCAGTGGGTTAAAGCCTCTGCCTCGGCTCAGGTCATGATCCCAGGGTCCTGGGATCAAGCCCCGCATAGGGCTCCCTGCTCCGCGGGAAGCCTGCTTCTCCCTCTCCCATCTCCCCCTGCTTGTGTTCCCTCTCTCACTATGTCTCTCTCTGTCAAATAAATAAATAAAAAAGATTTTATTTATTTATTTGACAGATGCGGGGATGCCCCGATGCGGGGCTTGATCCCAGGACCCTGGGATCATGACCTGAGCTGAAGGCAGGCACTTAATGACTGAGCCACCCAGGCTCCCCTAAAAGTTATTTTAAAGGGTCCTCAAGAGTTTAGGATTTTAGGTAGTCTCTGGATGTTTTTAGTTGGATCAGGTTGTGCTTTTCAGATTAGAGAAAGAGAATGGCTCTAAAAACATTGGCTCTACTGAAACTTTTGTCAGGATAGGAATAAGGGGAGCCTTGGGGAGCCCCTTGCTCTCTGGGGTCAGTTAAAAGTTTAGATAAATTAATTCTTGGGGTGCCTGGGTGGCTCAGACCGTTATGCATCTGCCTTTGGCTCAGGTCATGATCTCAGGCTCCTGGAATTGAGCCTAGCTTCAGCCTCCCTGCTCAGCTGAGAATCTGCTTCTCTCTCCCCACTCCTGCTCTTTCTCTCTCTATCTCTCACTCTCACTCTCTCAAATAACTAAATAAAATCTTTTTAAAAAATTCTCAAAATATAACTTGTTTTATTTTCTTGTGGTCTCTTGTTCCCTCCTCCCCATATTATAGGCCTACCAAATGGTAACCTATGACATAATAGACATAAACATTATAATAAAAGGAACTTTCTTTAAAACTGCTAAATTTTTATTTCAGGTATTTCTTTAAAGATTATTTATTTATTTATTTTTGAGAGAGAAGGAGAGAGAGCAAACACAAGCAGGGGTGGGGGCAGAGGGAGAAGCAGACTCCCTGCTGAGTAGGCGCCCTATTTTTAAGAGTTAATTATTATAGAATATCTTAGTTTATCCTCTCTGTAATTTCTTAATTTTTTATATGTGCTTTCTTATTACTTGGCAAATAAATTACAGTTTTCACAGAACAGTGGATTATACATTGTTGATTCTATAATTATGCATTGTAATACCCTTTTTCTATCTTCTTTTTTTAAAGGTTTTCTTATTCTCCATTTGGCATATGCTACTGGAATAATATTCACCATGGTTTTGGATGACCTTCCAAACTTAGAAGACATCTATACTTCCTTGTGTTCATCAACAATAGAAGACTCAGAGATGGATTTTGATTCTGGATTAGAAGATGATGACACAAAAAGTGATAGTATTTTGGAGGATTCCACAATCTTTGTGGCCTTCAAAGGAAATATAGATGATAAAGACTTCAAATGGAAATTGGACACAATATTGGAGAATGTGCCCAATTTGTTACACATGGGTAATTTGCTTTATTATTTTCTTCTTTTTGTTATTCTTTTTTTTTTTTAAGATTTTATTTATTTATCTGACAGAGAGAAGTCACAAGTAAGCAGAGAGGTAGGCAGAGAGAGAGGAGGAGGCAGGCTCCCTGCTGAGCAGAAAGCCCGATGTGGGGCTCGAACCCAGGACCTGGGATCATGACCTGAGCCGAAGGCAGCAGCTTAACCCACTGAGCCACCCAGGCGCCCCTTGTTATTCTTTTTTAAAAGTGTTTGCTCCTCCATGATTATCTTGAGTTTTATGGAGTAAAACTGCTATACTGGATTGAAAAGCTGATTATGTGCAGGATTTTAAGTAACATATAACATTATATTTCAGCTATATAACATACCATTCCATATTTGTATGTATTATGAAATGATCGCCACAATAAATCTAGTAACATCTGTCACCATACCTAGTTATAATTTTGTTTTCTTGTGATGAGAACTTTTAAGATATACTGTCTTAGCAATTTACAAATATGGAATAAAGTATTGTTAATCATAGTCACTATGCTGTACATTACATCCCTGTGACAATAACTGGAACTTTGTACCTTTTGACCCCCTTCATCCATTTTACCCTCTCCCCTCACCTCCCCTGACCTCTGTTCCCTGTATCTATGAGCTTGGTGTTTTTTGTTTTTTAAAGATTTTATTTATTTGACAGACAGAGATCACAAGTAGGCAGAGAGAGAGAGAGGAGGAAGCAGACTCCCTGCTGAGCAGAGAGCCAGATGTGGGGCTCGATCCCAGGACCCTGGGATCATGACCTGAGCCGAAGGCAGAGGCTTTAACCCACTGAGCCACCCAGGCGCCCCAGTTTTGTTTTGTTTTTAAGATTCCACATATTGTATTTGTCTTTGTCTGCTTATTTCACTTAGCATAATGCCCTGAGGGTCCATCCATGTTTGTTTTAAATGGCAAGATTCTTTTTTATGGCTGAATAACAGTCCATTTTCTATATATACATTTTCTTTGTTCATTGATCCATCCACAGACACTTAAGTTGTTTCCATATCTTTGTTTTTATAAATAATGCTGCAGTGAACATGGGGGTGCAGATGTCTTTTTGAGTTATTGTTTTTGTTTTCTTCAGATAAATATTCAGAAGTAAGATTGTTGGATCATGTGATAGTTTTATTTTTAATTTTTTGAGGAACCTCCGTACTGTTTTCCAGATTAGCAGCACCATTCTTACCAAAACTCTTTCTCTTTAACTTCACCAACACTTGTTTTGTTTGTTGGTCACTAATAGCCATTCCAACAGATATAAGGTGATATCTCATTGTGGTTTTGATTTGCATTTCCCTGATGATAAGTGATGTTGGTCACCTTCCCTGTACCTGTTAGTCATCCTTGGCTCTGTGGAAGCTTTTTAGTTTGATGTCGTTCCACTTGTTAGTTTTTGTTTTTATTTCCTTTGCTTTTTTGTGTGCCATTGAAAAAACTTGCCACGACCAATGTCGAGGAACTTACCACCTGTTTTCTTCTAGTTTAATGTTTCAGATTTTATATCAAGTCTTTAATCATTTTGAGTTAACTTTTGTGTATGGTGTAAAGGTAGTGGTCCAGTTTCATTCCTTTGCAAATGGCTGTCTAGTTTTCCCAGCGACACTTATTGAAGAGACTGTCCTTTCCCCATTGTGTATTCTTGGCTCCTTTGTTGTAAATTAATTGACCATATACATGTGGGTTTATTTCTGGGCTCTCTGTTTTGTCCCATTGATCTGTGTGTTTTTGTGCCAATACTATACCGTTTTGATTACTATAAGTTTGTAATATAGCTTGAAATCAGAGAGCTAGAATTTTTTTTTTTTAACAGAAATGCTATTGTGTTTCTTTTAACATGGAGAAACTGAACATGTTAAGATGATCACTTAACATAGTGATCCTTAAATTGTCTGCTCTAGTGGATAGGAGTTAATTCTCAAGACTCATATTTATTGTTTTTCACTCTCTGATCTTCAGTTTCCCTTCCTTCCTTCAATACTGGATCCTGAAGGCCCCTTAAAGTTTAGAAAGATCTTTTACTTTGTGTTTCTACTTAAAATGTATGTGAAATATATTTTCTTAAATTTTAGATCAGAGGTTACCAATTGGCAGGATCCAGCCTGCAACCATGTTGTTATGGCTCTACCTTAGTTTCTGTTTGTTTAATGTTTGAATTTCATTACCATTGCTTTTTAAATTGAAATATTTTACATACAAATATAGAGGACTTTGGATTTAGCTCCAAAAATGGAAAGATCTGATAACATTGAACTCTCTTTCCCTGATGGTGATGAGAAGCAGCTGCTCTTTGGGGCAGGCCCTCAACTCACACCGCTCCCCTCTGGCCTCTTCATACATTTAGATTACCTGTCTCGGTCTTGTGGGCATTCGTTTTTTCGAATTTTGGTTTAGATATTCTGCATTATTTTGGTTAGCACAGTTTAACCCACTCTCATCAGACATAGTACAAAGCCTAGATTTTATTCCTTCCTTCCTTCCTTCCTTCCTTTCTCTTTCTTTCGTGAGAGAGAGAGAGAGAAGCATGGAGGGTGAGGGAGAGGAAGAAAGGATCTCAAGCAGACTACGCCCAGCATAGAACCCAACATGGGGCTCAGTCTCACCACCCTGAGATCACCGCCTGCACTGAAACCAAAAGCCGGACACTTAACTGACTCCACCACCAGGCACCCCTGGATTTTATCCTTTTATCACAAATCCTGATGTGATCAAGTGCTGATTAGCTTTTTTAGGCTTGGTGGGTTTTTTTCTTCCTTTGAGATTTGATGTCAGGAGGAAGGCTGTCATTTTCTCAACAGTTTTGTTTTTTTTTTTCTGTGTGAAGCGTAGTATTAGAGAATTTAATGTGTTAAAAGTTGCAGTTATCCCCATCATTGTCATCATAATCATCGTCACAATATAAGAGCTTTTCCAGGCTACAGCAGCATACATGTAATCAAATCTATATTATAATCATAATATATCATATTACACAGAGGTGAGAGTGTCAATGAACATTAATTTGTTCTTTGCTCTTAATAACCTACATTTTTTCTTGGCTTAGATTGCTGAATCAGGGCCTCTTGGCTAGCTCAGTTGGTAGAGCTTTTGACTCTTGATCTCTGGGTTGTGAGTTCAGGCCCCACAGTGGGGCTTTAATTTTACATTAAAAAAATAAAACATACATAGCTAGATAGCTGAATCAGTTTATGGCTTTCAAATAAATTACCAAACCCAGATTTATGATGTTATCACCATATATTAGATTGTATTCTTGGTCCAAAAGTATTTTTAGTCAGATCTTTTCAAATATGATGGAAGTTTAAAAAACATCTGATAAAATATAACCACGTTATAGGCAAGGAGTTTTTTGGTAACCATATCACAAATAGATAATACCATAAGCAAATTTAATGTTTGTCTGGACTTTGTATAAGATTCTAGTACTCCTTAGATTGGGAGGAAGCCCTATAGCATTTGTACTCTGTGTAACCAGGATCCCTAGCTTCCTGTGTTTTGCTATGTGGAGGCATAAGTGTTATGGAAAGGAAGTTGACCTGAGAATCAGGGGTGGATGTTAATGCCATCTCTGATGCTGCTAGGTAACCACAGGATTCGAGGCAGATCGAGGCCTTGCTTGACCTGTTTCCTCACCTGTAAAATAGACTTGAACTAAATGTTGCCTAATCCTTTCTAAATTTCTTTGTATTCTCTAACTGCTCTTAGCAAGTTGTCTCTTTTTTACACATTAGAACAAGTGAACTCCATGTTTCAGTAAGTTAGACCTTTCAATGTCAGCCCCTTTCATAGTGATTTTTGGAGCTGGAAGGGGCTTTAAGCAACATGCAGGCACTTTCTTCTATCTGTAGATATATCTGATTTTGACAACACATATACCTGTATGACCCATTTTCTTTATATTGTAATGTATATCTGAGAGGATACCGAAGACTTCCATTTAGCCAAGTTCATAACAAAAGAGAAAATTATTTTGTCTGGGGTTGTTGAAAAAAAGGTTTTTTTATCAGCTAATTGGGCCTACGATTTACTTTCCATCTGTAAAACACAATTACAAGCAACTTTAACCTCCTCAATTAACTTTTGTCTCTTCTTTTAAAAACATGTCCTGAAGTTTGCATTGACTTTTTAGACCTGGTGAAATATAATGTTTTCATATCCTAACTGAAGCTTTGTTATGAAATTATATTGTTTTTCCCTTCAGTTCAGTATGCTTTGGTGAAAATTATATTCTTATTTAAAGCAGGAAAAACGGGACGCCTGGGTGGCTCAGTGGGTTAGGCCGCTGCCTTCGGCTCAGGGCATGATCCCAGCATCCTGGGATCGAGTCCCACATCGGGCTCCTTGTTCTGTAGGGAGCCTGCTTCTCCCTCTGCCTCTGCCTGCCACTCTGTCTGCCTGTGCTCGCTCTCTCTCTCTCTGACAAATAAATAAATAAAATCTTTAAAAAAATAAATAAATAAATAAATAAATAAAGCAGGAAAAACATTTAAAATCAAAGATAAAAATTTAAATTGAAGAATTTAAATTAGAAGAAATGATTTCTCCCTGTCTTTATGAATATCTTGCACAGAGATACTTGTTAATATTTAAAAATGAGTATGAACTGGCATAATGTGCATCCCATATTTTTTATAGAGTTTCATTGAAATTTGAGACTTAAATGTTCTCATGATGCCTGTTCACAAACATTGAACTGAGTCCAGAAATAGACCTAAGTCTATTCATTTAAACTTATCTCTCTCTCTCCTTCTCTCTTATATTCCCTACTCCATCTTACTGCTTTCCATGTATTTAGTGCATGATCAGGTCCTGTGCTAGGTTTTTGGCATATATAGTACTCACAATGTCATATTGGTTTAAAGAAGAGAAGGGTTACTTTCAAAAAGGTTAAATAATTTGTTCATAACCACCCAGGTGCTAAGTGGTAAAGCTGGGATTAGATTTGAAATCTAGCTAATGCCAAAGACTAAGCTCTCACAGCTACTCCAAGCCAATGCTCTGTCTTGTTCTTTTTTTTTTGGTTTGTTTGTCATATGTGGCGTGTGTTTGTCCCATTTCTGGTGGTGAAAAGACTACTAATATTATTCGCTTTCTTTGATGACCAAGAATCCAGCAAGCTAAAGGTACAGAAGGTGGAGCCCTGGAACAGTGTACGAGTGACATTCAACATCCCCCGGGAAGCAGCGGAGCGGCTCCGGATGCTGGCTCAGAGCAACAACCAGCAGCTTCGGGATCTGGGGATTCTCTCCGTCCAGATTGAAGGTGCCCTTCTGGACCCAAATCATATCAATAGCATAACGTAGCATGATTTTCTCTGCTGCCTTGTTGGTTCCTCTCGTGTTTCAG
The DNA here is from genome assembly GCF_902655055.1 of Lutra lutra. Taxonomy (NCBI): domain Eukaryota; kingdom Metazoa; phylum Chordata; class Mammalia; order Carnivora; family Mustelidae; genus Lutra; species Lutra lutra. The sequence continues at coordinate 120,191,070 of NC_062286.1, read as the reverse complement.
AATGCCAAGTAACTCATGTAACCTGCACTTCACATCGCAACACCTTAGGATAAAGAGAAATTGAGGCTTTGTCTGGGTCCTGATGCTTCAGCATCCACAGCCTCAGACTGCATTCCCTTGTCCGATTTTGTCTGTCGGTCCATCAGATTAGGATTTTACTGGCATCCTAACCAGTAACTGATTTGTCTTTTAAAGAATATCTAATTTCATTTGCTTCCTTCTACCAAATAAGCTTTAGTATTTATTTCTTTATTCATCTAACAAAGATTAGGAAGATTTGAATGGTCCCGTTGTAGCAGTATTCATTTTTCAAATATTTTGCCAGAGTGGTCTTTTCAAAATGAAAATATGGTACACACACATACACACCCACCCCACCCCCTCTATGGCTTGCTGTTGTTTACAGAATGAGGACTACACACACACACACACACACACACTCTCTCTCTCTCTCTCTCTCTCTCTCTCACACACACACACACACCCCACCCCCTGCTATGGCTTGCTGTTGTTTACAGAATGAGGACTAAACTTCTTACCATGAGTGATCTCATGGCCTTGTGTGGTCTGACCTCTACCCTTCTGATCCAGTCTTAACTCATACAACTCTTCTCCTTGCTGTCTGTTCATGCCTTTGCAGCTTTCTTCTGGTTCCTTGAAAATGCATTTCTTCCTCCTGCCGCAGGCCCTTTGCATTTATGTTTTCTCCATATGGAATGTTGTCCCTTACCATTTCCCCTTAGTTAACACCTACTCAGCCTTCAAGTGTCAGCTTAAATCTTCTTGAGGATATATTTTCTGAATTCCTTGATGAAGTCAGTGTCCTTTATGTGCTCTCACAAAAGTCTGTTTTTTTCTTTTAGATCATTTATATAATGCTTTCATCAGAACAATTATTTGACTGTTGTTTTATTCTCCCCTAGACTGCAAGCTCCAGTAGGGCAGAGACCACGTCTGGTTTTGTTCACTGTTGTAGCTCTGCTTGCTGGAATGTGTTAGGTTCCTTAGTAAACAGATGTTGAATGAAAACAAGGGAAGCACACACAGAATAGCACCACTTTGCTTGAGCACTTGGCATACCATGATAAGTATAATATGGTCCTTGCTGTTATGAACTCAGAAGAAGCTCCCGACATTGGTGAGGGAGACAGACCATGAGAGATACAAGTACCAGGTATGGGAGAGCACAGAGGAGGTTAGAAAGGATTATGTGTATTTTGAAAAATGGGGTAAATCCCATCATTTGATAAACAAGGGAATAGTGGTTTAAAGAACAATCAGTCTATTGTGAAAAATGTTGGATTATTTAAAAGGACCCAGGAAAGTAAAATTAATCCACGGCAATCTAAAGGATATAGGATGAACTTAGTAAAGCAGTTTTTGGCTACAATAAAACTTTAGAGGCTCTTTATGTTTTATGGAACACATAGTTGTTTCTTAAAAACTCTAAATTTTTTTAAAGATTTTATTTATTTATTTGACAGAGAGAGATTACAAGTAAGCAGACAAGGGAGAGGGAGAAGCAGGCTCCCTGCTGAGCAAGGAGCCTGATGTGGGACTCATTCCCAGGACCCTGAGACCGACCTGAGCCAAAGGCAGAGGTTTAACCCATTGAGCCACCCAGGCACCCCCTAAATTTTTTTTTTTAAGAATTTATTTATTTAGAGGCACCTGGGTGGCTCAGTCAGTTAAGCATCTGCCTTACTCAGAGGGCTCCCTCTGCCTGCTGCTCCCTCTGTTTGTGCTTGTGTGCTCTCTCTCTCTATCTCTCTCTCTGTGTCAAATAAATAAAATCTTTACAAAAAAAAATTTATTTGAGAGAGAGAGAGCATGGGGAGGGAGGGGGGGTAGGAGAAGCAGAGGGAGAAACAGACTCCCCACTGAGCAGGGGAGCTCCATGCAGGGCTCAATCCCAGCACCCTGGGATCATCACCTGAGCTGAAGGCAGATGCTTAACTGACTGAGCCACCCAGGTGCCCCAAAACTCTAAATGTTTTATAGTCTCTGTTACCTATTTATGTGAGTTAAAAGGGCTTTGGGACTTTATGTTGTAGTGTTTTCTTATGGAGAAAGGAAACACCAGTTTCTTCTTTTAATCAGAGCTATTTCCTGTGAGTTCTTTTTAGAAGGATAAGGGGCTGGCCTTTATTGTTATAGCCATAAATTAAGTACCATCAAGGAAGTAAAATAGATAACGTGTTTCAAGAAATTATGAAATTCATATATGGCAATGATTATCCCATTACAGAATAGAGTTCTTTAACTTTTAGGCTACACATGTGTATCCCAGGTGATCTCCTTTTCTCCACACTCCCTCTGAATTTAGGCAGGATTGAAAGTGGTGGCAGCAGCTTTGCCTATGAAACTGGTAACAAGCTTATGTCTTAGTACATCGTAAGAGGAGATGTTGCCACTGCCACGGTGTCTGCTGCAGGGGTTCAGGGACAGGTTGTTCCCCAACAGCCTATTTTCCATTGAAGAATACTCTCTGTACCCTTCTTTCTTGAGTTTTGGCCAGGGAGTTGGGAAGACATCATTTTTGAGGACATTTTGTGATGCCTCTATTCATTCATGGTGATTCAAAGCAGAGTCTGCAAACTTTTTCTGTAAAAGGCCAGAGAATAAATTTTTTTGACTTTGTGGGCCCTAAGATCTCTGTCACGACAATTCCAGTCTGGTTGTGGTGCAACACAGCCATAAGCATATGTAAGTGAATAAACATGGATGTGTTCTGGTAACACTTTATTTAAATTCTACAGGCAGCAGGCTGGGTTGGGCTCATGGGCTGTGGTTTGCTAACCCCTAATCAGCAAGCTTGGGAGCCTGCAGTGAACTTCACATATGTTTCTTTGATACCAGTTAGCTGATATGCAGTTGGCAAATAGGGGAATGATAGCACTATAATGTGGAAATTCTGTCTATTCATATAAAGAAGGCAAGGGAAGCTGAAATAGTGGAAACAGGATGATTATCAGGAAGAAAACAACAGACAAGCTTAGCTGCTGCATAGGTGGGAGTCCTTTCAGCTCCATTTTAAGATAATTAAGAATCTGGGCGCCTGGGTGGCTCAGTGGGTTAAGCTGCTGCCTTCTGCTCAGGTCATGATCTCGGGGTCCTGGGATCGAGTCCCGCATCGGGCTCTCTGCTCAGCAAGAAGCCTGCTTCCCTCTCTCTCTCTCTCTGCCTGCCTCTCCGTCTACTTGTGATCTCTCTCTCTGTCAAATAAATAAATAAAATCTTAAAAAAAAAAAAGATAATTAAGAATCAGAATTGACACTCAGATACCTTTCTTCAGAGGTGCACCCCCAGACTAGCATGGCTCTTGGCTTGTGACAAGTTTCACGTCCTCCTGTGCCTGCTTTAATGGCAGCCCCACTGGCTCTGAGCTCTTTTGCATCTGCATTATCTTAGCACCTGTGACCAGGCATTGCCACTGTAAATGTTTCTGGATATGTTGTCTCCACCAGTTACTGTTTTTATTAGAAAAGCCACATAGGTTTTGAGTTTGTTCCAAGAACACTGTTTTTTTCCTGTAAAATCTGTAATTTTCAGTGTGAGATTTTACGGAATGTGGGATTTTCCAGGAATGCATTCATCATATAGAAAAATGCATCTAATTCTTTGTAAGGTTATAAGATGACAATTCATAATATAGTCAATAAATAGCTAATGAGTATCAGACACTGTTCTGTGTCTTAGGTTATAATTAGGGTGGCCATACAATTTATCATCTAAATTGACATTTTTTTTTTAAAGATTTTATTTATTTATTTGACAGAGAGATCACAAGCAGGCAGAGAGGCAGGCAGAGAGAGAGAGGAGGAAGCAGGCTCCCTGCTGAGCAGAGAGCCCGATGCGGGGCTCAATCCCAGGACTCTGAGATCAATGCCTGAGCCGAAGGCAGCGGCTTAACCCACTGAGCCACCCAGGCGCCCCTAAATTGACATTTTTGAGAGTAAAAAGTGTGCTATTAATAACTCTCCCCGAACAACGGGTATAAAGGAACTAGGGCAGATTTATGGTTACCCTTATATGGGGATGGGGAAAAAAGATAAGAAATCAAGTGAATGCATAAGTAATTACATGGATGTGCTCTGAAGAAATAACAAGATGTTCTGATAAGGGTGACCTACCCTTGGAGAAGGCCTTTAGGGGCCCGTGACACTTAATTAAGTTTACATGAAAATTGAGAAGTTGGCTTATGTTAAGACAGCAGGAGAACTGTTGTTGTAAGCAGAGGAAGCAACATATGCAAAGGCCCTGAGGTGAGAAGCCGCTTAATGTGCTGTGCCTAAGAAACTAAAAAAAATAAAGAAACGAAAAAAAGGTCACTGAGGCTGAATCCTTATTATTGAAGGAGAAAATAGTGTAGTTGAGATTAGAGAGGTAGGCAAGGGCCGCATCTAGGCTGTTAAATATCGTAGCTACCAGCCATATGTGGCTGTTGAGCACTGGATATGTGGCTAGTTCAAACTGACATGTGCTGTAAGTAAAATACATAGTGAATTTTGAAGACTTAGCACTCCCGGAAAAGAACATAAAATATTTCATTAACTTTTTGTATTAGTTACATGTTGAAATAATAGATGTACTGAGTTAAATAAAATATATTATAATTAATTTCACCTGTATTTCTTAACCTTTTTACTGCGGCTTCTAGAAAATTTAAAATTATATGTGTGGCTTATATTGTATTTCTGTTGAACAGCACTGGACTAGGTACATCATTTAAGGCCTTTATATCCTGTGTGGAGGAGTTTGGCTTTTATTTTTACAACAATAGGAAGCAATGGAGCAGTTTGAAGCAGAGAACTGACATGATCTGATGTCCATTTCAAGAATAATACTCTTGCGGGGCGCCTGGGTGGCTCAGTGGGTTAGGCCTTTGCCTTTAGCTCAGGTCATGATCTCAGGGTCGTGGGATCGAGTCCTGCATTGGGCTCTCTGCTCGGCAGGGAGCCTGCTTCCTCCTCTCTCTGCTTGCCTCTCTGCCTACTTGTGATCTCTCTCTGTCAAATAAATAAATAAAATCTTAAAAAAAAAAAAGAATAATACTCTTTCTGCTTACAGTGTCTTAGCAAGTTTGGTATATTAATAGTTCCTTCCATTTGTTGGAAACCGCCAAGATCTGTAGTCTCTTTTTCTTTCATTCCTGTCTCCCATAGGCAATTTAGAGTATCGTATAGCCCTTGGAAATTGGTCCCTTAGTAGAATGTTTGTGCCCTACGTCCAATCTACGTGCCTGGTTGAGTTGTGGGTGCTTGTGCCCTATGTCCAATCTACCTGTCTATTGAGTATAAATACTCAATACAAAAAGGTGACTTTATCAGTGACAAGACAGAAGAAAGTACTGTGTCCTCATTAGTTTCCTGCTTTATCATCTGGCTCAAACCAGGACCCCACAATATGGAATGATGCTGGAAAGGTACCAATCAGTGCAATGCTGCCTTTCACCTCCTTAGCCACCAGCTAGCTATACTTCTATCTATCCACAAGGTGGTGCTGTCATCCAGAGTAACAATAGTCAAAATTTTTGGGTTAAGTGCAGGAAGTATCCTGAAATTTCTTTTTATCACTAAACCAAGTAAAATTTATGCTATCTCTAAGTTTAGAGTTACCTCTAATTAATTGGAACAGTTCTAGTGATGTTACCTACCGGGATATTATGAGGTTCAAATGAGATAAAATCTTTTTTTTTTTAAGATTTTATTTATTTATTTGACAGATAGAGATCATAAGTAGGCAGAGAGGCAGGCAGAGAGAGAGGGGGAAGCAGGCTCCCTGCTGAGCAGAGAGCCTGATGCAGGGCTCAATCCCAGGACCCTGGGATCATGACCTGAGCCGAAGGCAGAGGCTTAACCCACTGAGCCACCCAGGCGCCCCCGAGATAAAATCTTGTAAGCGTTAAAAACTCTACAGGCATGCCTGGGTGGTCTGTCATTTAAAAGTCTGCCTTCAGCTCAGGTCATGATCAGGCTCCCTGATCATCATCAGGGAGTCTGCTTCTCCCTCTTCCTTCTACTACCCCAAGGTCCCCCACCCCTGGCAGTTGAGTGCTCTTTCTCTCTCTTTCACTTTCTCCCAAATAAATAAATAAAATCTTGAGAAAATAAAAATAGGGTCACCTGGGTGGCTCAGTCAATTAAGCTTCTGCCTTCGACTCAGGTCATGATCTCAGGGTCCTGGGATCGAGCCCCGCAACAGGCTCCCTGCTCAGCAGAGAGTCTGCTCTTCCTCTCACTCTGCAGCTCCCCCTTCTTGTGCTCTCTTACTCTCTTTCTCTCTCTGTGTCAAATAAATAAATAAACTCTTTAAAAAAATAATAAAAATTAAAACTCTATACAAATGTTTGTCTTATCATTAGATGCTATAAGAGTTGCAATCTATCTACTCTTCATTGTATTACTATCTCTAATGGATATCTCTTTATATTATAGTTTTTGAAAGGGAAATGATATTTTGCTCACAAATACTACAGTGTCCCTGTACCATCTGTACCATCTTATGTTCTTTCTCCATTTAACCTACTTCTGTCTCTACCTTCTGATTGTAAATTCCCGAAAGGTAATTGAGGATTTTGATAATTTTTGAGAACATTTTCTTCCTTCTCACACACATAGACACACATGCACACATGCACATACTGTGAGCTAGTTGAAAATACACATTCAGAGTTACAAGCTGTCTCCTGACACCATACATCGTTAGTGATTGCCCATCTGCTGTAATGTAAGGATTGATTATGTTCTCCTTGTGCATCCTGTAAGTAAATCTGCTCAGGTGAAGTTGAAGGAAGATCTATATGGTATTGCACTTACCCTTTCTCTGAAGGTAAACTTACATAATTCTTCAAAAACACAGAAAACTGAAGTATACCTATTTTTAAGCCACATTTGCATCTTATCCTGATGGTTTCCTTTTTATAACCTATCATTTTCAGGGGAAGGTGCTATCAACCTAGCTTTGGCTCAGAACCGAAGCCAAGATGTGAGAATGAATGGACCCATGGGAGCAGGAAATTCAGTTAGGATGGAGGCTGCATTTCCCATGGCAGGTGGTCCAGGTGAGATCTCCCACTCAATTATATGACATTTCACTGGTTTGCTTTTTTCCCTTTATTTGCTAATGTATGATCATGTGGGTCCTGCAAAATAGATGGGGGTTTCTGGTACATCTCTGTTTTCTGGTTTAGGAAAGCAAGATTTAAATCACTCTTAGGAGGGTAGAGTCAGAGCATGGGCTCATGCTTAAAGGTAGATAGATGAGTACTGAACTGTGCAGCAAACTTTTATTGTGTTCCTTTTGTAGGACATGACCTCTGCTTAGTGTTGGAGATAGAAATGAATAAAATATTTTCTACCCTCAGAATGTTTATAGCATAGTGGAGAATGTAGCTTTTCATCTTCCACTTTTTCTGAGGCTGAGAATCTGTGAGCTGAGTTCTTGTGTGCTTAGGTGGAATCTGAAGAAATATGTGGAAGAATATGTGTTCTTAGGTACTTAGAATGTGAGAGAGCTATAAATTATTTGCTAACTTTTCCAGTAAAACTGAAATTTCTTCTTTAGAGATTGAACTCAATAGTCTGTGAATCACAAAATATTAGAATTGAGTTGGTTCTTGGGGCACCTGGGTGGTTCAGTCAGTTAAGCATCTGACTCTTGATTTTAGCTCAGGTCATGATCTCAAGGTTGTGAGATCAAACACCATGCATCGGGCTCTGCACTGGGCATGGAGCCTGCTTGGGATTCTCTCTGCCTCTGCCCTCCACTCCCAAAAAAGAAAAGGAATTGAGTTGGCTCTCATTTATTTTATTTTTTATTTTTTTGGTGAGTCCCAAGCTTTATTTTTTAAAAAAATTTTTACTAATTTTTCAAGTTCAGTTAATTAAAATATAATGTATTACTAGTTTTGGAGGTAGAGATCAGTGATTCATCAGTCTTATATAATACCCAGTGCTTGTTATTTCATGTGCCCTCTTTACTGTCCATCACCCAGTTACCTCCTCCCCTCCAGCAACCTTTCTATCCCCCTCCCCTCCAGCAGGCCTCAATTTGTTTCCAATGATTAAGAGTCTCTTATGGTTTGTCTACCTCTCTAATTTTGTCTTTATTTTTCCCTTTCTTACCCTATGACGCTCTGTTTTGTTTCTTAAATTCCACATATGAGTGAGATCATGTAATATTTGTCTTTCTCTGACTGACTTATTTTGGTTAGCATAATACCCTCTAGTTCCATCCATGTTGTTGCAAATGGCAAGATTTCATTTTTTGATGGCTGAATAATATTCCACTGTATATATAACACCACATCTTCTTTATCCATTCATCTGTCAATGGGCTCTTTCCATAGTTTTGCTATCGTGAACTTTGCTGCTATAGACATTGGGGAGTTTTGGTAGTTTATACATCTCTAGGAATGCATCCATTTCTTCCAGATTGCCTAATTTGTTGGCAAACAGTTGCTTATAATATGTTTTTACAATCGTTTGTATTTCTTCAGTGTTGGTTATGGTTTGTCCTCTTCCACACATTTTATTTATTTGGGTCCTTTCTCTTTTCTTTTTGATAAATCTGTCCAGGAGTTTGTCAATCTTATTAATTCTTTCAGAGAACCAGCTCCTAGTACTACCTCTTGTTCTCTTTTTTTGAGGTGAGTTTTTCCGTCTTGTCATTCTTGCAGAAAGTGGTTGCTTTTCTATTTGTAGAGTTGTAGCTATCCTTTTCTTAAATCTCCAGTTGAGTTCACAAGTGTACAGAATGATTTGACAGCTATCTAGCTGAATTCCTGGGACCAAACAAAACTAAGGTCACCTTCTCCTCCCCCATCTTGGATTCTCAGTCCCAAACTTTAAATCTGCCTCAGGACTTGCTATTCCCTCCCTTTCCACCTCTCGAGCTGGCTCTCATTTAAAGCTGAGGGAACTTCAGGGGTGCCTGGGTGGCTCAGTCGGTTAAGCGTGACTTTCAGCTCACATCATGATCCCAGGGTCCTGGGATGGAACCCTGTGTTGAGCCCCCTGCTCAGCGGGGAGTCTGCCCCTCCCCCATGCATGCACATGCTCTCTCACTTTTTCTCTTGAGTAAATAAATCTTTAAAAAAAAAAAAAGGCTGAGGAAACTCTGGAGCTCACAGAAAGGAAGCAGTTTGCCCAGGGTCAAGTAGCAGTGGCCTAGTATCACAGACCTAACGCCCAGTCCAATACTCTTTTCACTATAGTAGTGGCTTTCAAACTTTTTCTGCTGCAGGACCTTCTGTTCAACTAAACCAGAAAAGCACAGCCACTCTGGTTGAAGCATAGTAACCACCTGAAACTATACCCAGTCATTCACCTCCCCTCGTACCATATAGCTCTTGAAGAAATACAGAAGAATGGAGAGCATCAATTTATAAAGCCATTGTTCTGAACTGTAGCTGAAGACTTGGCCGTATAAAATTGAAACTATAAGTTTTATCCTAGTAGTACCATTTTCCGGTTACTTCAAGCTAGTCGCTGTAACTCTCCAAGCAGCAGTTCTTCACCTAAACAAGTGAGATAATAATGCCTTCAGTCTTTTGAGCTCATGCTTGAAGGTGGATCAGCCCTGAGCCCTGAAGCTGATATTTGCAGAGTTCCTATTATATGTCAGGACCTGTGCTATTGGGCTGTTATGGAATGCCGCATAGAAGATGTACAGTAGCAGCTTGGTACCTATAGTAGGGGGTCAGTAGTTACAGTTCTCCGCTGAGGTCTGAGCATTTGGTATTATGGTAGCTTGATGAGAGATAATAATGATGCTATTGCTAGTACTAAAGAACCGGAGTGGGAGGAGTCTGGCCAAGTTGCATATAGTTAGTGAAAGAATGGATCTAGGATTAGGAAGACCAATAGAGAGAATGGCTGAAGTTTTTCCAAAATTGGTGAAAGATGTGAATCCTCAGAAATCCTGAGAATGTAAATAAAAATAAATCCATGTTTGACACAAAATTGTAAAAGTGTAGAGCATGAAAAAAGCAAAGAGAATGTTAAAAGCAACTCAAAAGACCAATTTTTTACAAACAAAAAGCTATCAGATCACAGCTGATTTCTCAGCAGCAACACTGAAAACCAGGAAATGTTGGAACAGTATTTTCAAAGTGATGAGAGAATAATTGACAGCCTAGAATTTTAAGCCTACCTATACTATAAAGAGTATTATAAAATAAAGACATTTTTGAAGACACTGAGTGAAGGTACCATTAACAGACTCTTGCTAAATGAACTGCTCAAGAATCTACTTCAGGAAGAAGAAAATTGAACCTAAGATGGAAGAAATAAGATCTAAGAAGGAGTGGTGAGCTAAATGGTAAACATTGGGTAAATCTAATAAGTATTGGCTCATTTAGCAATAATTATCACATGTTTAGACTTTTTAAGTCAAGTGTGTCTGTTGACAAAAGATATTAAAATAATAGGGGGTGCCTGGGTGGCTCAGTCAGTTAACTGTCTGCATTTGGCTCAGGTCGTGACCTTGAGGTCCTGGGATCAAGCCCCATATCACATCACATAGGGCTCCCTGCTCAGTGGGGTGTCTGCTTCTCCCTCTAGCCCCTCCCCCTGCTGTTACAAAAATCTGTAACTCTTTAAGAAATTGAAATAATTAAAAATTTGTCTCCCTGCAAATCAATTAGTATAACTCACAGGCCCAGATAGTTTTCTAGGTGAGTTTACTAAACAGTTAAAGAATAGATACAGATAATTCTTCCAGAGCATAGACAAAGAAGAGAGATGCTCTCCAGCTATTTTTTGAAGTTATTTTAATCTTGATGCCAAAAATCAAAGACATGAAGAGATGATCATGTATTTTCACTTATTAATATGGATGCTAAATCCCAAGAAATCTAACAGTATGGAAGTTGGAAGGATATGGAACAAGAGTAGTTCTCAGACTGCCAGTTGGAACATAATTCACGTAATCGCTTTTTTTCCCACTCTTTTTAAAGTTTATTTATTTAAAAAAAAATCTCTGCACCTACCCCATGGAGCTTGAACTCACAACCCCGAGATCTGGAATCTCACACTCTTCCCACTGAGCCAGCCAGGCATCCCTGGTGTAACCATTTTTGAGAGCAGTTTGCCAATATCTAGTAAAATAGAAGATGCTTTATACATAAAACCTAGGAATTCGGAGTATATAGTCTGAAGACATGTCCACAAGAATACATGACATTGCAGAATTGTAAGAATGAAAATTGGGGTGGGGGAGGGAGAACCTTAACTGTTCATTAGCAGAATGAATGTATGGGTTCCATAAAATGGATCATTATTATAGCAGTCAAGATGGATGGATCTCAGAACGTAAATTAAGGGGAAAAGGAAACTGAAGAAGACAGAGTCTAATGCCACTTATACAGAGATTAAAAGTGTGCAAAAAATGCTGTGCAGTTTACCTACATATGTAATAAACATGCATGGAACTATTAATCCCAATTAAAAGGTAAGAGAGAGGGAATGGAATGAGATTGGGAAGAGGTAGGGGGCTTCTGCTGTATCTACTTATGTATCTGAAGGGAATGGGGGAGATTTTAACAAAGTAGATGATGGGTACAGAAATTTTCTATTATCTTTTTACATTCTTGAAATATTTTATTTAAAAACAAATGTTGTACCAATTGTACCAATTCCAGTACTCTATTCTAGGGATTTTCTTTTTCCTTCAGGATTAATAAGGATGACCGGCCCTGCCACTGTTATGATCCCACAGAATGTAAATGTGTCTTCTTCCATGATGGCACCAGGTCCCAATTCAGAGCTGCAGCCCAGGACTCCTCGCCCTGCTTCTCAGTCAGGTAATGACCTCCAGTCTTTGTGGTTTGAAGAGGGTGGAACTCTTTGCAGAGATCATTACAAAATTCAGCTGTCTTGGATATCAAGTTCTTAACTGCCCAGCTTAAATGCCACCTTCTTTATAAAAGCTCCCCTATGTCTTCAAGCTAAAAGTCATCATTTCCTCTAAAAATTTCTCAATCTTTTATCAATTATAACCCAACATTCCTAAAAATGCATTCCTTCGGCTACATAGTCCTGCAGGATACTTCATGGCAGAGAATTCTGTAATAAATTTGGTAAACGCTTCATGCTTTATCCTTCCTCTTAGAGATTCACAATTAACCTCTTGGAGACGCTGAAATCCTGCAGTGAAGAAACCCTTCTAAGCTGGTTAGGTTCAGTTGTTTCTCAAACCTAACTGACTATATTTTATTTTGTTTTCTTGTAATGCTAATGACTGAAGAAGTTCCCCAGGATATGCTTTGGAAAATACTGCTCTCCACATTTTATTTTTGGCTCTTTTACCCACTTTTGAACCATAAGCTCTTTCTAGACAATACTTACCTTTCTGTCACCTGGTTATGTTGCTTTGCATATAGAAGGTGCTCACAAGCATCTCATTGAAGGAACCAGGGGATTTACTACTGCTGTAGGATCTAGGTTGCAGTAATTTAATTATTGCTTTGTTAACTGTCTTTAAACAGATGCAATGGATCCACTCCTCTCTGGGCTCCATATGCAGCCGCAGAATCACCCCTCAGGATCTTTAGCTCCCCCGCACCACCCAATGCAGCCTGTCCCTGTGAACAGACAAATGAACCCAGCTAATTTTCCCCAGCTGCAGCAGCAGCAACAGCAGCAGCAGCAGCAGCAGCAGCAGCAGCAGCAACAGCAACAGCAGCAGCAGCAGCAGCAGCAGCAGCTACAGGCAAGACCCCCACAGCAACATCAGCAGCAACAGCCACAGGGAATTCGACCCCAGTTTACTGCCCCAACTCAGGTGCCTGTTCCTCCAGGCTGGAACCAGCTGCCTTCTGGAGCCCTTCAGCCTCCTCCAGCCCAGGGTTCTCTGGGCACAATGACTGCAAGCCAAGGGTGGAAGAAGGCTCCCTTGCCTGGCCCAATGCAACAGCAACTCCAGGCAAGACCATCCTTAGCCACGGTACAGACACCTTCCCACCCTCCCCCTCCATATCCCTTTGGCAGCCAGCAGGCCTCACAAGCCCATACAAACTTTCCTCAGATGAGCAACCCAGGCCAGTTCACAGCTCCTCAGATGAAGAGCTTGCAGGGAGGGCCCTCCAGGGTCCCAACCCCCCTGCAGCAGCCCCACCTCACCAACAAGTCTCCTGCCTCCTCACCCTCCTCCTTCCAGCAGGGATCCCCTGCATCCTCCCCAACGGTTAACCAAACTCAGCAGCAGATGGGACCAAGGCCACCTCAAAATAACCCACTTCCCCAGGGATTTCAGCAGCCTGTCAGCTCTCCCGGTCGGAATCCTATGGTTCAACAGGGAAATGTGCCACCTAACTTCATGGTGATGCAGCAGCAACCACCAAACCAGGGGCCACAGAGTTTACATCCAGGCCTAGGAGGTGAGGAACACTGAAGCTATTTGTGTTGGTAAATTTACTGGAGATAGATCTTAATAGAACTTCAATCTTTAGAGTTAATGGAGGGAGGATGTAATTTTTTGGCTTTGTGGATATAGTGGTGACACTTAATATAACTTAGTTAACTTGATACATTATGCAGCATCTTACCGGTTACATCTAAGCTAGCCCTCTGGATAAAAATGCAGGTAAAATTCAATATAGAGATTTCCATTTTGTTTTTCAAATTATTTTTGCTTGATCTTGGACTAATAAATTAAGATGTCCAGAAGAAACATACATTGTATTAACTTAAACTGCTCAGCTGTTGAAAAAGAAGTAAGATTATGCAGTAGAGCAAAAATGGAAAAATAAATACAGGGTCTTTTGGGGAAAAGTCCCTTCAAGTTTCCAATTTTGATAATCTTAGTAAAATAGTAAGCATGGTATTTGTTAAATTTGATTAAAGTGTTAAAGGGGAATAAGTTCAGAAATCATTGACTTTTATAATTTTATAATGCCAATGCCTGCTCCTTAGAGAGGGAATTCCACCAGTTATACCTAAAGGAGATTTATTTATTTATTTTGTAAGGTGCCTCTTGTATGAAGAAAAAGCAATGGAGCTTAATGTGTGAGAGGTAAAACGATTACAGTAAAACTTATCCATCTCCATGTTTATTATTTATTCTTATTAATCATTGATCTAGTGCACATGAATGTGCTTGGAGCTTTTCAGTAAGGTATAGAGAGTGTCAGTAATACTGTCATCTGATAAACATGTCCCCACCAAAAGACACCCATTGCCTACCCAGAAAAAACCCCTTGCATCTTTAGTGCAACATAGCAAAGGCATGTTCTCATAGTTTCTGGTGAAATTAAGTTGCTCATCAGTCTTTTCACTCTCTTGTAATTAATTTTGCTGACCTGCAGGCTATAATATTTGAATCTTAAGAAGTTTTTAGAAAATGCAAGAATGTTTCAGCTCCAAATTCACTGTTCTGGGCATCTAGCTCTGGATCAGTGGAAGCGGGGTAGTCCCTCCTACAAATGTGATTACTGATTTAATTACAGTGGAAGTATGCAAATGGAGACTTGTCACTGCTAAGGAAAGGACAAGTGCTTATTTGTTTACACAGTGTTTTTCAGGACATTGAAATTTGGTCCTTAAAAATAAATGGACTAATACAAAAATTTTTAAGTGAGCTTTAGGTCTGGATGCTTTCATAGAGCAGATGATGTGCTCACCTAGGTGATCTGGCCACATCAAGGCCTGTGTTATAAACAAAGAGTGGGTTCTGAGATCCTCCTTCTTACAGATCTGTTTTCTGAAATTAAACTTTCCTATAAGAGGAAGTAATATGTTCATAAGATTCCATTAGAGCATGGCTTTTGGTACCATAGCTGTCGGAATTACAGCAAACCTTAAAAGGGGAAGGCATGATGATAATTTAATATAGCCTCATTTGGAAGCTCCTATGGATTGTTTCTAATTTCCTGTCTCTTCCCAAGAGATAAGCACAATATTCGGGGAAATTTCCACAAAAGAGATTGTCATCCATTTCCTTCAATGGAAAAAAAAAATCACTTGTCATTAGTATCAGGACCCAGCTCTTTGTTTTATAGCATCTCTGATCAATTTGTTTGAATATGAGAGAATTTAGCATATTTGTTTGGTGCCTATGTTAAAGTATGTAAAGTTTTGGGGTCTGTTGTATTATAGTGAAAAGTGAGCCCTAAACCTTGCTGTGACGTGGCCTCAGATCACATTTAGGGAGCAGATTGCCATCTCTTCCTTGGCATGTTCTAAGTGTAAATTTTTTAGTATTTCTTTTTCATTTTGACAATGCTCATGTAAGAGATTGTGTTGATTTTTTTAACCATCTTTCCCAACCTTATTATTAAAGATCCTACCAGTGTGACAGAGAAAGCTAAGCCAGTGGAGACTTCATGCAGCTCATCCTTCCTTATTCATTCCACATCTAAGCAAGAGTATAAATTTGCTAGGTAACTGCCTTACTCATTGTTTTCTATTAAGGAATGCCTAAACGCCTCCCACCTGGCTTCTCAGCAGGACAGGCCAATCCGAACTTTATGCAAGGTCAGGTGCCTTCGACCACAGCAACCACCCCTGGGAATTCAGGAGCCCCTCAGCTGCAAGCAAATCAAAATGTCCAGCATGCAGGTTTGTTTTCTGTGCTTTATTCAGCCAGCATTTATTGAGCATTGTGTGCTAGATACCGTGATAGGCAATAAGAATATATGGATAAGTATAAATCCTGGCCCTTTCCCTTAATCTCAAACCAAAATTATTCCTAAAGGGCAATAACTGATACAGCAAATGTAGGTACAGTGTCTTGGGAACCTAAAAGCACCTATGGAAAGAAGATGGAATTTGAGGGGCACCTGGGTAGTGTAGTCGGTTAAGCATCTGCCTTCAGCTCAGGTCATGATCCCAGGGTCCTGGGATGGAGCCCCGCATTGGGCTCCCTGCTCTGCGGGAAGCCTGCTGGTCCTTCTCCCTGACTTGTGCTCTCTAGCTCTCTCTCTCTATCTTTCCAATAAATAAATAAAATCTTAAAAAAGAAGAAGAAGAAAAGAAAAATGAAACTTGAGTTTGAGCAGGGATCGGCGTTTTTTGTTTTTGTTTTTTTTCTGTAAAGGACTCCAGGTAGTAAATATATCAGTCTTTCCAGATTATATGGTCACTATTGCAGCTACTTAACTCTGCTGTCATAGCACAAAAGTCGCCATTAACAATATGACAAATGAGCATGGCAGTGTTCCAAACACTGTTTATTTAGAAACTGGCAGTTGATTTGGCCCACGGGCCATAGTTTTCCAGCTCCCAAATTAATAAAAGGGCAAAAGACATTTCTGGCAAAGGAAACTATAGGTATAGAAGCACAGAGGCACATGACATTTTGGGGGAACTGCAACTTTTTAAATCTCTCTGTAGTACATATTAGCTTTGTTTGTGCAGAATGTTTAAATTCTGGTCTACAATGTAGTGTTTGAAGGCCAGACTTCGATCAGTATAGATTTAATGCCAACAGTGTATTGTATATAAGTAGTTTTGGAGAGGAAATGGGATGGAACAGAATGGCTAAAAATGGCTAAAAAATAATTTGTAATGGCTAAAAAGAGTTTATAAAGCAGTGTTATATATGCCCAGCCTTCGTGTTCCTGGTTACTTAGGTACCACATGACTAATCTTATCCTTTCTCAGTTTGGACTGAGGTAGCATAAATAGTTTCTGTGAAGAACTCCCCAACCCCACTTGGAATTAATTTAGTTACATGGTTCCAACTTTAACTGTAAATCACTAAGGAGCAAGAAAGTTCTAACTTCATTTTTTTTAAGAAGTTCAAACTACCTTTTAAAGGGTGAGAGAAGTATAGGCAAACTACTTGACTTTCCCTATCTGCTAATGGCAAAACTGCATTCCTGAGTTATGTGAATTCATGAGTTTTGAAGGAGGTTATAAAACAGTGATAAAATCATTCATAATTCTTTCACCCAGGCCACCTATTTTGTCTTTTTATGTGGTGCCTTCTACATGCACATATTTTTCCAATTTCTCCATTTATCCTAAGCTAGTTCTACTCCTGTCTCTTACCCTACTTTATTTCTCTTATTAGCTTTTACTTCTTCCTGAAAAAATGCTTGTCTGTGTTATTGTCTCTTGCCAACGCCAAGGAATCAGGGATGTGATTTATCTTGTTACTGATACTACTTTAGCACCAGAAGTATCTTGTACATATTAGGTGCTCAATAAATAAATATTGATCAAATGACTATACACTGGTATTTTCAGTGTGTGTGGTATATACAGTGGTCACGGGGTTCAAGTTAAGAGTTTATAAGGCTAGGAGCACTTGGGTGGCTCAGTCAGTTAAATATCTGACTCTTGATTTTGCTTGCATTGTGGGATTGAGCCCCATGTCCAGCTCCGTGCTGGACGTGGAGCCTGCTTGGGATTCTCTCCCTCCCTCTGTACCTACCGCCATTCTCTCTCTCTCAAAAATAAAAATAAAACAGGGCGCCTGGGTGGCTCAGTGGGTTAAGCCACTGCCTTCGGCTCAGGTCATGATCTCAGGGTCCTGGGATCGAGTCCCGCATCGGGCTCTCTGCTCAGCAGGGAGCCTGCTTCCCTCTCTCTCTCTCTCTGCCTGCCTCTCTGTCTACTTGTGATCTCTCTCTGTCAAATAAATAAATAAAAATCTTTAAAAAAAAATAAATAAAAATAAAACAAAAAAAATTTTTTAAAGATTTTATTTATTTATCTGACAGAGATCACAAGTAGGCAGAGAGGCAGGCAGAGACAGAGGGGGAAGCAGGCTCCCCATCGAGCAGAGAGCCCGATGTGGGGCTCGATCCTAGGACCCTGCGATCATGACCCAAGCTGAAGGCAGAGGCTTAACCCACTGAGCCACCCAGGTGCCCCAAAACAAAAAAAATTTTTAAAAAGAGTTTACAAGGCTAGTTTAGAAAATCTTCTTTGGGATTCAGAAAAACTCTAGGTAATGTGAACAAGGTAGAGTTTGTCCCGTGTCTCCCTGGCTGGTGCATGGACTGGTCTCATAACTTCATATGGCTGCCACTTTCTAGTCCACACTTAAAAGTTACAAAGAAAAGAGAGATAAAATAAATACTCTAGAGGGTTATTCAGTAAAAAGGGGGATATATCGCAGGCAACTATAGGAAGATCCCAAAGACTCAGCAATAAGTAAACACTGCAGCAAGTCGGCTGCAGTGTCCTTGTCTAAATTAGAAATAACCAAGACGACTAGGACATGTCCCATACGATCCATCAGGGACTGCCACAAGGGAGGGTCAGTGAAGTTTTAATATCCCTTGTTAATTGTTCTCTGTCTGCAGCTTCTAGGTTGTCTGTCAGTTGAGTCCCAGCTTCCAGATCAGGATTAAATAATTTTTACCTGGGGCACCTGGCTGGCTCAGTGGGTTAAGCCTCTGTCTTTGGCTTGGGTCATGATCTCAGGGTCCTGGGATTGAGCCCCGCATCGGGCTCCCTGCTCAGTGGGAGCCTGCTTCTCCTTCCCCTCCCCATTCCTGCTCTGTCAGTCTTTCTCTTTCAAATAAATAAGTAAAATCTTTAAAAAATAATAATATTACCACATTGGGGCAGAGAAGACCTGTCCTTGGGAGGTATTAAGTGTTCTTTCTTTTCATGTACAGCATCCAATACGACACACATAATCTTTGAGAGTCATTCATTTTCCAAGAAGCATTTTTTAAATATCTTCTCAATATTTTCAAGATTTTCCCAAGAGAATGCATCACATTGTTGTTTCCTGGACTTCTCTAAAGCAGAGCTTATTTCACTAGCCTACAGTGCTTTTCATTAATTTTTTTCACCTTAAAGTAGCTACATGTCATTTTTAAATAATGAGAAGCTGCCTTTCTCTTTAATCTGAAAAGAGTAAACTTATCGGTCTTCAAAATCTTATCTTTAAGGTAACAAATAGGAGTAAGGAAACAATTTCCCCTTCTCATGTATGGTCATTGGGAATGTAAACAATCATTCCAAAGTCATAGCTCCATACTTAGAAAAGCACAGAAGGGGTGCCTAGGTGGCTCAGTTCATTGAGCATCTGACTTTTGATTACAGCTTAGGTAATGTTCTCAGGGTCCTGGGATTGAGCCCCATGTTGTGTTCTGAGGTCAGCAGGGAGTCTGCTTGAGATTCTCTCTCCCTCTCTCCCTGCCCCTCCCTCTTGCCATCTCTCTCTCTCCCTCTGTCTCTCAAATGATTCTCACTCACTAAATTAAAAAAAAAAAAAAAAAAGAAAAGCCACAGAAAATATGTGAAGCCCAGCATATTTGTTTTTGTTGGTCAGTGGACATGTGGGTGATCAGTGTTTTTCCAATTAATAATTTGAGTAGCTTAATATCAGTAAGATAAGACTATTTCTTTTTGAAACTGTCCTTTTTCTCTTTTTAGGTGGGCAAGGAGCTGGTCCTCCTCAAAACCAGATCCAGGTGTCCCACGGGCCACCCAATATGATGCAGCCCAGCCTCATGGGAATTCATGGCAACATGAACAGCCAGCAGGCTGGTAGTTCTGGGGTTCCTCAGGTGAACCTGGGCAACATGCAAGGCCAGCCTCAACAGGGCCCACCATCTCAGCTGATGAGCATGCACCAGCAGATTGTGCCCTCCCAGGGCCAGATGGTCCAGCAACAAGGAACCTTGAACCCTCAGAACCCTATGATCCTTTCAAGGGCCCAGCTTATGCCTCAGGGCCAGATGATGGTGAACCCTCAAAGCCAAAATCTTGGGCCCTCGCCTCAAAGGATGACCCCACCCAAGCAGATTCTTCCCCAGCAGGGCCCACAAATGATGGCACCACATAACCAGGTGATGGGTCCTCAGGGCCAAGTTTTACTCCAACAGAACCCAATGATAGAGCAGATAATGACCAATCAGATGCAGGGGAATAAGCAACAGTTTAACACTCAGAACCAATCCAATGTCATGCCGGGACCAGCACAGATAATGAGGGGACCAACTCCAAACATGCAAGGAAACATGGTGCAGTTTACGGGACAGATATCAGGACAGATGCTGCCACAGCAAGGGCCCGTGAACAACAGTCCATCTCAGGTTATGGGGATTCAGGGGCAGGTCTTGCGACCACCAGGACCCAGCCCACACTTGGCCCAGCAGCATGGTGATCCTGCTACTACAGCAAACAACGATGTCAGTTTGTCTCAGATGATGCCTGATGTTAGCATGCAACAAAGCAACATGGTTCCCCCCCACGTGCAGGCCATGCAGGGAAACAGTGCCTCGGGAAACCACTTCTCAGGCCATGGGATGCCTTTCAATGCACCTTTCAGTGGAGCACCCAATGGAAATCAGATGTCCTGTGGTCAGAATCCAGGCTTCCCAGTCAATAAGGATGTCACACTAACAAGCCCATTGTTGGTCAACTTACTGCAGAGTGACATCTCTGCGGGCCATTTTGGGGTAAACAATAAGCAAAATAATACCAACGCAAATAAACCGAAGAAGAAGAAACCCCCTCGGAAGAAGAAAAATAGTCAGCAAGATCTAAAGTAGGTTGTGGTAGTTTCACCTCGAATCTTATTTATTTCTATGTGGACTTACTTGATGGAAAACTTTAAATGTATATAAAATTAGAACAGTATGAAATCCCTCTGCTTCAACAATTATCAATTCATAGCCTATCTTGCCTTCATTTCCCCAACACCTTTTTGATTTGACTGTAAATATTTCAATACTATGTATCTCTGAAAGATAAGGATGGTTGGTTTTGTTTTTTGTTTTTTGTTTTTTTGTTTTTTTTTTAATGAATACACTATACCATTAACATGTAGAAAAACCAGTACTTCATATTCTCACATATTTGGACAATGTTCAAATTTCTCTATCTTAATTCTTTTTTTTATAGTTTGTTCATATAAGGATTCAGACATGGTTTATATATTGCAATTGACTGATAAATGTCTCTTAAGTCTATAGTCTTAGGGGCATTGTGGCACATAGACACTGGAAAGTAGCCAGTGCTACCATATTGTACCTCCACAAAGCAGTTCAGGTTATTAATGGCTGTTGGGGAGCCAGAAAGTCCAAGTGTGTTTTAGAGATATAAACAATTTATGGAGATTCCTCGCTGTCTCAAATAGAAATAGTTTTTCGGGGGTGCTTGGGTGGCTCAGTCATTTAAGCATCTGATTCTTGATCTCAAATCAGGTCTTGATCTCAGGGTTGTGAGTTCAAACCTCGTGTTGGGCTCTGTGCTGGGCATGGAGCCTACTGTAAGAAAAAGAAAAAAAAATAGTTTTTCTGTACAAATGCCTTTCCTTAAAAGGCTTCCCATCATCCATAGAAGCTTAAAACCTCGTTTTACGTTGGTTGGACCTTTTAAATTTGTTACCCTTTAAGTAAAGTTTCTCCGGGTGAGTTCTTTCACAAGATCACAGCAGGAAGAAAAATTAATTTGTATGGCATGTCTTGAAACTAAGTTAATAATCACATTTTTGGCTTTGATAAAATGTTTCCAGAAGGAGTATTGATTAAACTGGGTTTTCTGCCTTAAATCATAAAATTAGAATTCGGAGACATTTGTTAATAGGGAATAGTGACTAACAATTGTAAAAATTGGTTAATTAAAACA
The DNA here is from genome assembly GCF_902655055.1 of Lutra lutra. Lineage (NCBI taxonomy): Eukaryota > Metazoa > Chordata > Mammalia > Carnivora > Mustelidae > Lutra > Lutra lutra. The sequence goes on along the minus strand of NC_062286.1, from coordinate 120,169,531 downwards.
AATTGCTAGAACTGTAGAATAGGCAAGTTTTAGTTAAATAGCCGTAAATGTTCAAAGTAAAACAGACTCTCTGTCTCCATGCCTTCCCACAATATTTCTTTGATTTTACTCTAATATTATACCATGCTCACTTGCTGCTTCTTAAATCTTCTAAAAGTCTATAACTGTATATTAACAAACTATATTTTCCTGAATTCAGACCTAATAAGACCTTCAATTATCTAATTTTTCCAGTAACCCTAAGTTAAATTCTTTACGGCTATCAACCTGCTACACTGGGAGGGTATTTATTCCTCCCAGTAGTCTAGGAGTAAAATTGCAAGTTTATTCGGTTGCCTTTAGTATGCATTCTTGCTGTCTTCATCAGCCCCGAGGGATCGCTAATTCTTGAAGCCAGAAATTGTGAAAAGGCCCTTATATAGCATCAGGGCTTCTAGGAAAGGGAGTCAGTATGTATAATAGGAAGAGCACCTGCTCCTAACTCTACTAGTAGCTCACTGTGGAACCATGGACCTCTTACACCTCTCTGGGCCTTTGTTTCCCGTCCATAACATGAGGTGGCTGGACCAGATATCTGATAATTTTTTTTACCAGTGCAGTTCCATGTAAGTAAAGAGACCTACAGAATCCTTAACAATTTGAAGTGAGGGGGAAGTCATAGAAGAAACAAATTGATACAGCCATCTGGATGTGCTAAGGACCTGCTTCACATTCTAAATTTCCATGTGCTAGGACTTTTTAAAATGAATTTAAGGTAAGGCTTAGAAACTACACAGAATATAATGAGATCAAATACTGTCTGAAAGTGGTGACTGACATCAGGGCAAAGGGATGCTAAAGATAAGAAAGGTACAGCTAGGAATAAGATTCCAAACCAAATGGATATGAGCTGCCGGTTCTTTGGGAATTTGGCTGTTGGTAATAACATTTTTTTCATTTCTTTTTCCCTACTAGAAATTCTGAGTTACAACCAGATAAAAACGAAAGCATCCCAAAGCCAATCGGGGTGTCTGCAAATACTCATTTAGCAGAATTAGCTTTGTTCTAGTATTCTCCGTTTTTCTTTATTCTCCGAATACCATTTTTATCAGCCAGCCTACAACTTCTTGCAAGGTGTTATGAATTATCCACACAAAAGAAATAATCTGGAATCCCCAACTGACCTTGATAACTACACCAAAGATTGTGGTTTCACAAAAATAGTACTTTATAATGTTGATAGTGCAAACTATGATCAGGTCTTAAAACATCTGAAGGATGGATGATTACATGAAAATCATGTCAGAAATTTGAAGAAAGCACTTTGAATAAATGGCCATACTATTAGGTCAAGTAGATTTTATGTAATGAAATTGCTGGATTATTTTTATGCCAAATATTGACTATCAGACTAGAGAGTTTATGTACTGATAAGGATGATAATGCAAACAGATATTAGTTCTTCAGAAATAGGAGAGCGGTTAAGCTAGTTTCATGGTATAAACTATGCAACTTACTGTCAAATGTGTAATTTATTTTTTAGTACCCCAGATACTCGCCCAGCTGGGCTGGAAGAGGCCGATCAGCAGCCATTGCCAGGAGAACAAGGAATTAACTTGGACAACTCGGGCCCTAAACTGACAGAGTTTTCAAACCGACCACCAGGTGATAAAATGTTAGCTAAAGATTATATACTTTTCATCATTTATACAGCAGTACAAAGTTTCTTTTCAAGGAAACAATAGTATTTTATTTTGTCTCCTAACTAGGCTTCTTTAGAGATAAAATGTATCTAATATTTGGAAACTTTGCCTTGATAGTAAGTGAAAATTTCAAACAACTTCTGAAGCTTGTGTATATATGTGGTATATACAGTTGACCCTGAAACATGTTTGAAATGGATGGGTCTACATACATAGAAATTTTTTCAATACAGTACTGTAAATGTATTCTCTCTTTCTTACTTTCTTACTAACATTTTTTCTCTAGCTGACTTTACTGTAAGAACAGTATATAATACATATAACACAAAATACATGTTAATGGATTATTTATGTTATCAGTAAGGCTTCCAGTCAGCAGGTAGGCTATTAGTATTTAAGTGGGAGAGTCAAAAGTTGTGTGTGGATTTTGAATTGCATGGGGGGGTTAGTGTTCCTAACCCCCACATTGTTCAAGGGTCAACTGTATATATACTGCTTAGATTAGTCTTCATTATTTTAAGCCCTCATAAAACCAGACTGGAATGTCAAGTGCCTGTTTATTCTTGTCAGTATCAAGGTTCTAGTTGGCATCAAAACAGACTTAAGATTAAATGGAAAGATGTTTTCACTCTAATCCTGCTTGCCTGCCTTTCTTGCAGCCTTTCCTGCTAGGGTTTTCTCGAAGCAAAGAACAGGTTTACAATAAGATTTTTTATAGCAGTTTTATTAAGAATTTTTAAGCATAAAATCTATATGAGAGTAATAAAAAAAAAAAAAGACGCTCATATACCTACACCCAACTGAATAATAAATAGGGTCAGTATTATTGAAGCCCTCTGTGTTATTCCCCTTTCTGACTATAAAATATTATCCTCTAAATATTGAAAAAAAAAAAGCTCCAAAAATTCATTTATTCCAACTTAGGTGTTTCAGAAGAACTAAGGCCAGCTGCCCCAGTATCTCTATACTTGTTACTGTTGGCCTGAGCAGTGATTTGTAACCATATTCCTCTGTGACCCAGTTAAAGACAAACAAGCCTGTTATACTTAGGTCACTCTCCCCTGTGTATACAAAGGATTATGTTTTGTTTTTTCCTCACTAGTTATTACACCATTTTGGCATGTAAGTGAGAATGACATTAATTTGGGGAATAAATTTCAATCTACCCTTAATTTATGTATTTTAAAAATGAATCAAAAGAAGAAGTAAATACATCATGATGTCATTACTCCGTGGTATTTATTACAACTTGTATGGGCACACCACACTTCCAGTCAGTGAGTCGCAGCAGCACAGTTGAGGTGGGGAGGTCACCTGTCTTGACAGGTATATCCAGAAGGCATTATGAAGAGGAAGGTCCTTTCTTCCCTCAGACACACCTGAGTTCTTCTCATGTGAATCCCAGGGATCCTTACACTCATATTGCTTCTTTGCCATAGTTTGTAAACTAGAAACTTCCAGGCTAAATTTGACCTATTATGTCTTTGAATTGTCATGCAGTGTCTTAAACCAAACAAAAGCCCCAATTTAAATGCCTTTAGACAGAATATCCATTCTGATCAGTTTGGATCTGTCCACAGGACTGCTAGTGTCTTACACCACCCCACTTCTCTTCTTCACTACTGGCCTGTTGCCTAAAGGCATATGAGTTTGCATCCCTTGACTAATAAATAGGGCATTTGGTTATGTTATAGATATCACGTGTGCTCTGGCTTTCCTGCTCCACCATTCTGTCATGGCAGCCCCAGTCTGTCTTAGCATTAGTGCCCTTTGGACTGTTGCCTCTAGCTTCTGGAACCTTTATAACAGCCATGCCCTCAGCTATTACTTTTGAGAGGCCACTGTGTTACCTGTCCTGCTCTCTTTGGTGTTCACCGTGCTGCCTAGTGGGCTGACTGAAAGATAGAAGACATTTGTGTCATAGCCCGACAAAAATGGACTTCTACAGAAATGACAATTTTACTATGGGAACCCAAGTTAAACCTGCAGAAATGCCATATATTATTGGCTCTCTAAATGTAAAAAAGTAACTTGGACCTAAAATAGAAAAGGATTTTTAAAAAAATCTTCAAAACTGAATTCGGCACGTTGTATTCATTGGTGCCATGGAAATCTTTGGCCTGAAGACATTCATCAGGTATGGACCACAGGGTCTGACCCTGTGGATCAGCAGCATTTGATAGCTGCTCTGTGAAAATCTTGAATCATCGTTTCTGATGTTTCTCTAGACTGCGAGAGCCAAATGTGCTTATTCCTGCACCTTCTTAAAACTTTCTGTATGTATTTTTCATGCAACAATGGAATAAATCTAGTTTTTGAAATTGTATCCCAGCTATATCCTCACTTTTTCCCATGGAATCACCTTTATTCCTGGTTAATGATTTTTCTTTTCTGCTGATTGTGTAAGGCCTTGGTTCTAAAATGCCGAGTGAAATCTTCATAAAAGAATTATTTGACCTCTTGCCTTCTGGAAATCTATAAGGCATTATCCCCCAGATTCTTTTCCCAAAATTATTTTTTATTCCTGAGGACAATGCTTCTGGCTTGCTTATTCTCCCATTGTGCATTCATAGAAAATATTTCTCCAAATAGAGTTTTAACATATAAGAAAGTAAATGGAAATTAATATCCATTTAAAAAACTTTGGTGCCCTCAATTGATTTTCAGCTTCCATGAGCTCCTACTATTTATTAAACTGATTTACTTCAGAGGGTCACTTAAATTCAGTTGGGTTCCCCAAAGGATTGAGCCTGAAGGATGCAGCATGGTATATAGAGAAGCCAGTAGATTGGAGTAATTTTAAATCCCTCTTAAAGAATTGAATCCTTACATTTTCTGTTTTACTTCTGTTGAAAGAATAAAAAGACTCTCTTCGGTGCTGGCGTTTTCACAAAATCTAGCCTTAAAAAAATTAGTTAGTGATAACAGAAAAAGTGAATCCTGAATGCCTTGGCTCATTCACAAGGACCGTGGCATATTTATTATGCCCACGTGAGAGCCCAGTGCTGGGTGCTCAGCTCCTTGCTGTCGATGGGAATTGTTCTCATTTTCTCCAAATGAGTGGCTGGGACAGACTCGGCCACTTTGAGCACACAGCACCCAGTGTCTGTCAGAGTCATGGTGCAGTAGTACCTCATTCACACCCTGAAGACTAAGGAGCTGCAGGTTCTTGATGCTTCGCTTTTTGTTTCCTTCAGCAGTGTGCCCCTTTGCTATGTCAGATAATGAGGGGCTGCCCCCCACCCTGGGAGTGGGCCTGCCTGAGCTGTTGGTGCACGGTCCGGGCTGCCTAGACAAGCAGTGCCTGGCGGTACTCTACAGGTAGCAGAGCTTTTCTTGCCGAAAATCTAACTTCCCTGATTTTGGGGGCTTGTTTTAGGTTATCCTTCTCAACCAGTTGAACAGAGGCCACTTCAGCAGATGCCTCCTCAACTCATGCAGCATGTGGCAGCCCCACCACAGCCACCACAGCAGCAGCCACAGCCACAGCTGCCGCCGCCGCCACAGCAGCCACCGCCTCCTAGTCAGCCGCAGTCGCAGCAGCAGCAGCAGCAGCAGATGATGATGATGCTCATGATGCAGCAGGACCCCAAATCAGTTAGGCTTCCAGTCTCCCAGAGTGTCCACCCGCCACGGGGCCCCCTGAACCCAGACTCCCAGAGAATGCCCATGCAGCAGAGTGGCAGTGTGCCTGTTATGGTCAGCCTGCAAGGACCTGCTTCCGTGCCACCATCACCTGATAAACAGAGAATGCCAATGCCTGTGAATACTCCTTTGGGAAGCAGTTCAAGGAAAATGGTATACCAGGAGAACCCCCAGAATCCTTCTAGCTCACCGCTGGGAGAGATGTCCTCACTTCCTGAAGCAAGTGGCAATGAAGTACCAACTGTCTCAGGAGGCCCAAACAACATGCCTTCACATTTAGTAGTTTCTCAAAATCAGTTAATGATGACAGGGCCAAAACCTGGGCCATCACCCCTTTCAGCAACTCAAGGAGCAACTCCCCAGCAACCCCCTGTAAATTCCCTGCCCAGCTCCCATGGCCACCATTTTCCAAATGTGGCTGCTCCAGCCCAGACATCTAGGCCTAAAACACCAAACAGAGCCAGCCCCAGACCCTACTATCCTCAGACACCCAACAATCGCCCTCCCAGCACAGAACCTTCAGAAATCAGTCTGTCACCAGAAAGACTCAATGCCTCCATAGCAGGACTCTTCCCCCCACAGATTAATATTCCTTTACCTCCTAGGCCAAATTTAAACAGGGGCTTTGATCAACAGGGCCTAAATCCAACAACTTTAAAGGCCATTGGGCAGGCACCTTCAAATCTTACCATGAATAATCCTTCCAATTTTGCTGCCCCCCAAACTCACAAATTAGAGTCTGTGGTGGTGAATTCTGGGAAGCAGTCTAATTCTGGGGCAACAAAACGGGCTAGTCCAAGCAACAGCCGCAGGTCTAGCCCTGGGTCCAGTAGGAAAACCACCCCAAGTCCTGGGAGACAAAATTCAAAAACCCCTAAACTTACTCTGGCCTCTCAAACAAACACAACTCTGTTGCAAAATGTGGAGTTGCCAAGAAACGTATTGGCCAGTCCCACTCCTTTGGCCAATGCCCCTGTACCTGGGAGCTTCCCTAACAACAGCGGGCTGAATCCTCAGAATCCTACCATGCCTGTGGCTGCAGTGGCAGGTGTTCTCGAGGATAACAAGGAGAGCTTGAATGTGCCTCAGGACAGCGATTGCCAGAATTCCCAGGGTAGGAAGGAGCAGGTAAACATTGAGCTCAAAGCAGTCCCTGCCCAAGAAGTTAAAATGGTTGTCCCTGAAGATCAATCTAAAAAGGATGGGCAACCTCCGGATCCTAACAAACTTCCCAGTGTTGAAGAGAACAAAAATTTGGTGTCTCCTGCTATGAGGGAAGCACCAACATCGTTAAGTCAACTTCTTGACAACTCTGGAGCTCCTAACGTGACCATTAAACCCCCTGGGCTTACAGATCTGGAAGTAACACCTCCAGTAGTTTCTGGGGAGGACCTGAAAAAAGCATCTGTCATTCCCACACTGCAGGATCCGTCTTCTTCTAAAGAACCCTCTAATTCCCTAAATTTACCTCATACTAATGAGCCGTGTTCAACCCTTGTGCATCCAGAATTGAGTGAGGTCAGTTCTAATGTTGCACCAAGCATCCCTCCAGTAATGTCAAGACCTGTCAGCTCTTCCTCCATCTCCACTCCCTTGCCCCCAAATCAGATAACTGTTTTTGTAACTTCCAATCCTATCACAACTTCAGCTAACACATCAGCAGCTCTGCCAACTCACCTGCAGTCTGCGCTGATGTCAACAGTTGTCACAATGCCCAATGTGGGCAGCAAGGTTATGGTTTCTGAGGGACAGTCAGCTGCTCAGTCCAATGCCCGGCCTCAGTTCATCACACCTGTCTTTATCAATTCATCCTCAATAATTCAGGTTATGAAAGGATCACAGCCAAGCACAATTCCTGCAGCCCCACTGACAACCAACTCCGGCTTGATGCCTCCCTCCGTTGCAGTTGTTGGCCCTTTACACATACCTCAGAACATAAAATTTTCATCTGCTCCTGTACCGCCTAACGCCCCCTCCAGTAGTACTGCTCCCAATATACAGACTGGTCGACCCTTAGTCCTTAACTCACGAGCCACCCCTGTTCAGCTTCCTTCCCCACCTTGTACCACTTCTCCGGTTGTCCCTCCTCACCCCCCCGTCCAGCAAGTGAAAGAATTGAATCCAGATGAGGCTAGTCCTCAGGTGAGCAGCTCAGCAGATCAGAGCACTCTGCCGTCTTCACAGTCAACCGCAATGGTTTCTCCCCTTTTGACCAATAGTCCAGGCTCCTCTGTCAACCGGCGAAGCCCAGTCTCATCTGGTAAGGGCAAAGGAAAAGTGGACAAAATCGGCCAGATACTGCTTACCAAGGCATGTAAGAAAGTTACAGGCTCTCTTGAGAAAGGGGAAGAGCAGTATGGTGCAGATGGAGAGACCGAAGGCCAAGGGCTAGAGACCACAACTCCAGGGCTCATGGGAACAGAGCAGTTATCCACAGAGCTGGACAGTAAAACCCCAACACCCCCAGCACCCACTCTGCTAAAAATGACCTCTAGCCCTGTGGGCCCGGGCTCCACCTCAGCAGGACCCAGCTTACCTGGCGGTACTCTCCCCACCAGTGTACGCTCAATAGTAACCACTTTGGTACCCTCTGAGCTCATCTCTTCGGCGCCGGCCACAAAAAACAATCATGTTGGCATAACACCTGAGCCACTTGCGGGTGGCCTAGTGGAGGAGAAGGTGGGATCCCATCCAGAGCTTCTGCCCAGCATAGGTATGTACTTGGGGCCTGGCATCATCTCCTCGTGTCAGTTTTTTGATGACCTATCCCACAAAAGAAAGCATGACTTCTTTTTATTTGGAAGAAGAAAAATGGGCTAGATGGCAATAGTGGGAGTTTTATTTATTGGAAGTACATTGGGGAACGTACTTTAAGACCCATGTTAAGTTTACATTCATCAACATGGTTCTCTCTCAGCTCCTGAAATAGGGATAGGCCTTTCATTTGCATAAAGTTTGCATTTTACGAGGAAGCGTCTTTACACGTTATCTCACATCATCTTCATACCAATCATGTCAGGTACCCCTAATCCCATTCTGTGGGTGGGAAGCTTGAAGCTCAGAGTTCAGTATCTGTTCAGAGTCTATCCTGTGAACCTTCAGTTTAACATTGTCCCTTAAAGGTGAATAGCAGCTTCTTCAAGTTCGCCTTACTGTGATAATGACTTGCTCTGGAGAGTTTCAGAGCAGGGTTCTCATGGCCCCTTCCTCATTGTGCTCTGTCCCAGAGACTGTTCCCTTCTGACTGGCTACTCCAGAGGAGAGCTTTACAAAAACCAGGGCTGGACAGTAAAACCTGACAGTACTCTCTGGACAGTAAAACCAGACAGTAGTCTCTGTTTCGTGATTATTAATAGACAAAGGAGACTCAAAGTGGTTGAGAGACAGGCTTGAGTTAGTATCACAGCGCCTGCATTTACCAGCTCTGTGGGTTTAGGCAAGCTACTTGATATTCCAAACTTGAGTTTTCTTCTTTGTAATATGGAGGCAATAATTGTAAGAATTCAGTGAGATAATATAATATGCTTAGCACAGAATATAGTAATCAATAAATGTAAATAATTGTTATTACTGATTTCTCTTTGATGCAGTCTCTTTGTAAATTAGACCATTCCAATTTGTGTATATCTAGATTATTTCTTATGTACTGTTAAGTTTGGCATATGATGGGAGCATTGGTGTCCTTATAACTCCCCTCGTCCCTTCACACCCTGTCTCTCACATATACATGTTCCTTCTTCTGTGAGGCTTAAACGGTATAGAAACTCTTTTTCCACAGAGTGGAGCCAATCACACACTGCCAAAGCTGAGAAGGACCTTTACTTATATCCTAGGCCAGCAAATAGTGCCTGTCTTTAATGCAGCTAAAAATTTTTGAGTGGTAAGCACCTACGTGGAGAGGCAGAAAGAACACAAGCTTCAGGGTGTGATCAGAGTTCAAAGTCTAGTCCCACTGGTTACCAGTCACAGTTGGATAAATTCCTTAACCTCTTGTAAGCCTGTAAAATGGAGGCTATAATTCCTATTCCCCAAATTTATACAGATACAAGGAGAGGACTTAACATAAAGTGGCCAGCACGCCACCTCAGTGAGAGCTTTGGAAAGGTTAATTCCCCTTCTCTCTGCCTCTTTACTTCAATGCTGGAGATAGATGCAAGTAGGGATAAAGGCCCTTGAGTTCACTGCCCTTACAGGAGACAGAGACAGGTCTGGAGGTTCTAGGTTTCTGGTTCTAGTTCTGTGGAGGTAGGTAACCCCTAAGATTGAAGAAACCTGGTGTGATTTAAACATACTCTCTGCTATTAAATGTTTCTATTGTACTTCCTTTCAGGGAACTTTCCTCCCACATATCAAGAGAATAATGGTGAAGTGATTAAAAATATGTTTTTCTGGATCATATATAATCTTGGAGGACTATATGAGCTTTGGGTAGATGAATCTATAGTTGGAAAAAAAAAATCTCAATTTTAGTTGATTGTTCCCATTCTTTTTCAAGAGGCTTCTGGATTTTTATCCTGAAAATGTGAGAAACCAATACTAGATTTAAAAGTAGAAGTTAAGGTGTATAGTTTTAAGCTTTATGAGATAAGCATCCAAAATAAATTCTTAACACAAATGCATTATTGACTAAGCAGGCAGAGAAATATACAAAATTGACAATTTCCAAAATCGGGTAAAACTTACTGTTACAGGGTTTATATAGGATATTAGGCTGAAGTGTCAAGATGGGAGGACATAATCCTTGAGTGACTATGGTGTATCTGTGCCCTTAATCTTTACTGTATGATCCAGTAAGCTCCCATTCTAGAGTACATTGTGTATCCTGTTCCATTCCTTTTCAAGGACCTAAGTACTCTCTGTCCTCTGAAGCATAATTCAGATGTTTATCCCTCTAATGTACCATCAGTTTTCTCAATCTAGAATTGATCTCCCTTGCTTCTGATTCCCATAACACTTTAGACTTTTTGAATCATCTTCATAGAACATCCCAATGCACTCCAGTGTACCACATGTGTGTATCTTATCCTTGATATTGGACTGTGTTCCTGATGGGCAGAAAGAATAATTGGTCTTGAAAGGTGCCTGGCATAGTCCCTTTGTCCTAGTGAGTTCTTGATAACTGTTTGTTAGACAAGTAAATGACATATGAAATGATTCATTCATCAAATGTGAATTGAATATCTGCTTTGTGACCATCACACTCTGCCAGGTGCTGTAGAAAAGTATAAAAGAAATAGTATGATTCATTTCAGGTCTCAAGGGGGGGGTAATCTTTACAGGGATGAGACAAATTTTTAAATGCTAAGGTGCATGGTATAATTGTTCCTCTGAAAGTGGTTTGGGTTGCCTACTAAGGTATGCTTTGGAGTTTTTTTTTTTAAGAGTACTGGATAGAACATGACCCTAAGAAGCAAAAATCGTAGGTGGTCTTGTCCTCATGACCACCTCCTTCCTTGATCTTTGTACACACAAAAGGGAAAAACAAATATCCCTGCTAGTGGTCTGTGGTACCATGTGGCATGGTAGCTAATTTTTTAAGTAGGTTTTGAAATGTCCTTTCAAGGCAATTGAAATTTCCTCCAAGAGGATATGTATTTTAGCAGTTACTTAGCTATTGATTTAGTCAGTGCTTTCTATTTTGTCGAGAAAAGAAACTAAAAGGCCTGTATTTTTTTTTTCCTTGCCTTAGCCCCTTCACCGAGTTTAATCTCAAAGGAAATTCCAGCCACAACACTGCAGGGGTCTGTTGCCAGACCAGGTAAGGCATGCTTTGGAGAATCTTCTCCAAGTGGAATGGATTACATGTGAAGGAACTGCTTCTGCCCTCAAGGTGCCAAGAAGTGGCTGAAACTCTCTTACCTACTGGCTTCAGGCAGAATTCAGCCGAGTGGCCGAGCTTGTGCAGCGCTCTTTGATGTTATTTTTCCTGGACCAGCTTGCTGTCTTCTACATCCCCGGTGTCAGCCAGGGAACTCAAGAAGGACTTTGCAGTGCCCATTGTCTGCCTGCCACCCAGCTGTTGGGTTTCCATTGCACGGTTTGCCCTGTCTCGTGACCCTGGCCCCCATAGCTGCCAACTGACTGACTGGTATATGGCAGTTCGCTGGGGTGGCAAGCATTACTGCACTAAGCTAGTAACTGCCCTTTCGTGACAGGAGTGGAGGCCTTGTTCTGAGGACCTCTGCTACAGGGAGGCAGCCATTCCCCAGGGAGTCAGTCATTTCAGTCATCTCTGGATGGCATTATGTTTCTTCCCATGACCAAGAAATTGCAAATAGCACTAGGGATGGTGTTTCTAGAAGGTGGAGTCCATGATAATCTGACAAATAATTGTTGTGGAATGCTGTGTCAGCTCTGAACACATGAGGATCTTGATGGCAATAACAGCACTGCCTTTGTAAGGCAGATAAATATGCCAAAGCAGATAAATATCATAAATATGTTACAGTTTAGTCTCGCCTGGCCCTCTGTCACTGAAGGTATTGAGGGATACCAAAATAAATTTAAAAATAAAATGAAGTATGACCTTTCCACAAAGAGGTTAGAATCTCATTTACAGTATAGTTCATACTTGACAAAATTTGTAAGCAAAAAACAAACAAACAAAACTACCGTGTTTAGTTTTGTGGGCCTAAGCCAGTGAAGTTAAGGTATAACTTGTGATTTATTTTTAATATTTTTTTAATGCATCTCTGTACCCAGTGTGGGGCTTGAACCCACAACCCTGAGATCAGGAGTCACATGCTCCACCCACTAAGCCAGTCAGGCGCCTTCTCTTACAGTTATTTTAAAATGGGCTTCAGGGGCGCCTGGGTGGCTCAGTGGGTTAAAGCCTCTGCCTTCGGCTCAGGTCATGATCCCAGGGTCCTGGGATCGAGCCCCGCATCGGGCTCTCTGCTCCGCGGGGAGCCTGCTTCTTCCTCTCTCTCTGCCTGCCTCTCTGCCTACTTGTGAATTTCTGTCAAATAAATAAATAAAATCTTTAAAAAAAAATAAAATAAAATAAAATGGGCTTCAGGTGCTATGTCCTTTGCTATGTCCTTTGCACACTTAGAGCAAAATCAGGCCTCTGAAACGAATGGATGAGCTGAAAACATTTCAGCCACCCAGATTCTTTTTTTTTTTTTTTATATATTTTTATTTATTTATTTGACAGAGATCTACAAGTAGGCAGAGAGGCAGGGAGAGAGAGAGAGGAGGAAGCAGGCTCCCCGCTGAGCAGAGAGCCCGATGTGGGGCTCAATCCCAGGACCCTGGGTTCATGACCCAAGCCGAAGGCAGAGGCTTTAACCCACTGAGCCACCCAGGTGCCCCAACCACCCAGATTCTTCCTTTGCTTCCAACTGCCCACATGATTGTGCTAGGCACCTGAGACGGAGAGGAGTGGAGTGAATTATTCACAGAGGGGCTTAGAAAGTAAAATTCATTTTTGATGAGAAAAGAAGCAGCTAGGAAGAAGAAGGGAATTCCATTTCCTGCCTCCGTTCTTTACTCCAGAAAAATGTGTTTTTTCATATCCTACATCTAAGAATAACTGCCCGAAGAATCCTGTTCGTTTTAAAAGTTTCTCTTAAATGAATCTCCTTAAAATGCCCCCAGAGTCACTAACTGCCTTCACCAAATTCCTTTTGTCTGTACTTATGTGAATTAGCTGTGATAGTGTTAAAGTTCTCAAAAGCACTGAATTTTGTTTCAGATTAACAAACTAATCAAAATTTTTATGTAATCCACCTATTTCGGGCTGTGTTCATTTTTGAGCACATGTTACCTGGGTTTGTCCGCTCCAGTGGAGCCAACAAGGCAGCAGAGTACTTGGTGAGGTGGTATCTGTTTCATGTGGTGGGGTGTCTAAGGTTTATGGGTTAGATATGGGGAGCTAAGTAGCAAATGGGAAGTAGGGATTCCCTCGTCTTCCATTGAAAGCAGAGTATTCTAGCCTCCTCACATTAAGGCTGCATCAACATGAGCATCATAGCAAGAATAATAGTAATAGCTAATATACTACTAAGAGCCAAGTGCTGTACTGAACTTTTTATATATTATCTCATTTAATCTTCTTAACTTTGAGGTGGGTAAAGTGATTGTCCCCTTTTTCCAGATGAAGCATTGAGCACAGAGAGGTCAAATAATTTGCTCGGGGTTACGTGGCTAATAAGCAGCGGGGTCAGAATTTTAACCCATGCACTCTGACTTCACTGCCTTCAGGGAGGTTAACATGTAATCAGTGAGGTAGATTAGGCCTGCACTGAGTTTGTGGTGCTAAATTTTCTAAAAGGGGGGATGGGCAGAGCTGTGCAAGTCCAAAAGCAGGAGAGAACACTGCTCTCTGGTGCTCAGCAAAGTCTTTTGGAAAGATGGAACTACCTAGAGGCATATAATGGAGGAAGATGTTTTTCTGCTGATGCTGAGAAAGAAGTGCCTGGTAAACCCAAGAATTCTCATTTAAGCAAAACCCTGCTAGACAAATTACTGAGGTTTTCCTTTCTTGGAGGGCATTTCTGGGAAGTTGAGGAAGAGAGGAAAATGATGGAGTCTGTGGGTGTTATCTCAAAGCAAAGCAATCTGCCCTCTAAACTCAGTGAGGAAGTCCTTTGGAAGAGAATGCCTCCTGAATAGATATATTGCTGTCTTTAAAAACAAGTGTCAGGAGGGTGGAGATATTTTAAGAATGAAAACAATCTCTTCTACATGGGAGGGAAGAGGCTTATTTTACTAACCTAGTTATAGCTGGGTGACATAGGAACCAGGCATGTGAATTTAGTTCTATTGATCCAAACAGGATTATTTCACAGTGTGGAGTGGAAGTAAAAATAGACAAGTAAGTGTCTTATGCCCCAGACAACTGAGTTGTGTCCCTGCCAACTCTGTACCATGTAGGGGTGAGAATCCTGCTGGGCACAGAGACATGTTAGCCTAATAGGGCATTCAGAATTCTCATAGACACCTTGCTTCTCCCAGTGGACATAGACCACAGGAGCTTCCACATCTCATTTCTGTGCTTTGTATTTTTCACAGAACTCGAGGCAAATGCTGCCATAGTCTCTGGACAAAGGTAAGATGATCATTCTGCAGACTCAGCATGAAAACGGCATAAGCCTCTTTGAAGGGTATTGGCTTTCTCATCCTTTAAAGCTCTCTTCACCTTGGCCTTTTCCTTCACTCTTTGTACCAGTCTGTTTTCCCTACGAAAGCAGGGGAGCTGTCATGAGTCCTCATCCCTCAGAAATAACATTTCTCTTAATAAAACTTGGTGGCTAAATTTCTCCCTTTTTTGGTGGTTTTGAAAACTGAATGAGAGAGCATGTTTAGCACTCACCATACTGAGTAAACAGTAAATGTTCAATATGTAGGAGCTGTTGATATCTTGTCATTAATAGTAGTCCTTGCAACACCTTCTGAAGTATAGCTGTTTTTCCTCCAAGCATAAGAGAGTCAGGTGGGGTCTGACCCCAAAACTCACGCTTTTTCTGTTAAGCCCCACAACCTAACAAAATGAAATACACCTGTGGCTTCAACCTCATTAACCCCGTGGAGAGAAAGAAGTATTACTATTTTTCAAAAGTCTTTACTTTTTTAGTGTACTAATACATTAGATGACATTTTAGAGAATTTATCATATTTGTACAACTTAGTTTGTAAAACACCTTCATAGTCACTTTCTCATGGAATCCTCCTATCAACCCTGTGAGGTGGTCATAAGAGCCAACATTTACGTGAATGCATTCCATGCTGTACACTGGGCTGCAAGCCCTCCAAGGGTATTATCTCACTTAATTTTCCCAATATCTATTAGGAAGGTAAATTCTGTCTTAAAGATAAGGAACCTAAAGCTCAAAGAAGTTAAGTAAATTGCCCAAGGCCACAGATTTAGTAAGTGGTGCAACTGAGATTCAAACTCTGGCACTCTGACCCCAGTACCCTCACACTTACTGTATTGCAGCAGACAAAATGGGGATTTATAGATCAGGAATCTGAAGCATAGAGAAAGTTAAATAAATGGCCAATAAATATATAGGTAAGACTTGACCCCTGTTCTTCTACTTCCAAGCTTATTGATACTCCTACTACATCATTCTGCCTGTATTTTTATTTGGATTGGGCTAATACTTGAATTCGTTAGCCTTTCTCAAGCATGCACCAGAAAGTGGCTACAGAAAGAAGATAATCAGACCAAAAATATCCTGTGGGTGTTTGTTTCCAGAGCTGTCTGGGCACTGGCCGTATAAATACCAGGACGGTACTACTGTCACTCTTGTTTTGCCAGGAGAAGGAGGCACCTCTATTAGGAATCTTTCTTCCTCAGAGGCTTGGACCATTTTCTGGGCATGTAGCCAGAAAGCCATCCGGAACATCTCTAAAAGGATACGTAAATACCCCTTGACTTATAATTCCACCCCAGCTCCAGCCTCGCCGCTTCTTCACTTGCCTCGGCTTGTGGGGCAGTGGTTAGATATAAAGCAAGATAGCGAACAGTATGGCCACATTCCCAGCCATAGTGCTACTAATGAAGGATCCTCAGGCAGGAGTGCAAACGCAGGGGTAGGGATAGTTGATAGGCCATGGTTCATGCCTCTAAGGAGCTCCTGATCTAGTGGGAGGCAGAAGATATTAAAAGAAAATATGCTGTACAATCTGATGGGTGCTCTAGAATGCCAGAAACAGACTGTGAACCAAAAAGACAGAAGAGACAACTTCACTTGGGAAGTGAGGTCATGGAAGTCTTCCCAAAGAGGCATCCCTTTGACCAGCTTCTTTTGTTTTCTCTGTTGTACTACTTTTGTTTCAGTTCTATGCCTTCTAAGCAGATTTATCAGCTTTTCTTCCCTAATGATTCTGCCATGCATTTTTTTGAACCCTGAAAGCAGTAAAAAGTTTATTAAAGAACATTTGAAATTCAGATCAGAGAATTTGAAGAAAATTACCAGTAAACCAGGATTTCTGTGACTCAAACAATACTCACTGTGTATATTTTATTTTATTATTTTTTTAAGATTTTATTTATTTACTTGACAGAGAGAGAGATCACAAGCAGGCTGAGAGTCAGGCAGAGAGGGGGGGGGAAGCAGGCTCTCCGCTCAGCAGGGATGCTGAGGCAGATGCGGGGCTCGATCCCAGGACCCCGAGACCATGACCTAAGGCAGCGGCCTAATCCACTGAGCCACCTAGGCGCCCCTCAGTGTGTATATTTTAGTTCATCTTCCTCTGCTTCTCTTCAAAGTATGTCTACACATAGGGAGTATTTTATATATAAACACTATATCTAATATATATATACTATATAGTGTTATATATATATAAGCGCTGTACATCATGCACACACACAATGTATCTCACATTCATTTATATGTGGTCACATATATATACTCAACATGTGTTATGATGAAAATGGGATTATACTATTCATAATATTGGTAACTTTTCCCCCACAATAATGTATCACAGTTTTTATCATTAAATAAACTTAACAACATGATTTTTCATGACCGAATATGGATGTGCCATGTTTTAGTTTTATAATCTATTGTAAAGCATTTAGGTCTCCTGTCTTCATTAGTATAAATAAAATGGTCTGACATCCTTGTGTGTAATTAGAGAGTTGTAAAAAGATTTGTTTCCTTAGGCACCTAGAAGTGGAATTGCTGAGCCGGGGGATTACACAGCGTTTCTCAGCCTGGGCGTTATTGACAGTTTTGATCAGATAATTCTCTGCCCTGGGTCAGGAGTGGGGGTGGGGTGAGTGGGGTGGCATGGAAGAGCTGCCTTATGCATTGTAGAATGTTCAGTAGCATGTCTGGCCTCTGCCCAAAAGAAGCCAGTAGCATCCCTGCCTCAGTCAAGACAGTCATCTTAACAATCAGCCATGTCTCCAGATACTGCAAAATGTCTCCTAGGAGGGACAAACGCCCCCTATTGAGAACAATGGGCTTACATAATTTATATCCAGAGTTTCTTTCCCCATGCCCTTAGTAGTACTGCATATTACCAATTTTAAATCTCTGCATACTAAAAAAGGGAGATTGAGGTAAGGGCAGTCGGTATACCCAGCAGTATACTGTGAACATATCCTCATGTATATTCTATAATGTGACTTATGCCATTATCTGACTATACCAGGCTCATGGGAAATACCAGTATGTATTAGTAATTTCCTAGATTTTAGATACTATTATTTTTGTTTAAAGATTTATTTATTTATTTATTTGACAGACAGAGATCACAAGTAGACAGAGAGGCAGCCAGAGAGAGAGAGAGAGGAGGAAGCAGGCTCCCTGCTGAGCAGGGAGCCCGATGTGGGGCTCAATCCCAGGACCCTGGGACCATGACCTGAGCCAAAGGCAGAGGCTTTAACCCACTGAGCCACCCAGGCACCCCTAGATACTATTATTTTTTGAAAGAGAATGTTGTTATTTAAGAAAAATGGGTGAAGATGTTTGGCAATTTTTGTTGCAAGTTTTTCATTTCTTTTACCTGTTTTCCCACAATTTCACCAGGAATATACTTTAGTATTTTATTTTTAATAGTGTAACAAACTAGACTCACTCTTAAGTTGTCAGTAATATAGAAAGTAATTGTGTTCATTGTCCCAGGGTGGAATATTTTCTCTTCAGAATGACTGTATAGTTCTTAATCTCCTGCCTTACAAATGAAACTCTACCTGAAGAACCCTTTTTTGTGTGTGACTTGATTCCCTCACCTCCTTGGACACTTTGTGCTTCCCTTTGTCAGCAGTGAGCCCAAAGAGATCATTGAAAAGTCCAAAACCCCAAGCAGAAGAAACTCCCGAACTGAAGAGCCAACTGTAACTTCTGAAAGTGTGGAAAATGGACATCGCAAGCGATCCTCTCGGCCTGCTTCAGCCTCCAGCTCTACTAAAGGTTAGCAGTGGTGGGTTGGTGCCATTATGGGTTACATAGAAGAATGGGGTCTTTATCACCACAGCAGAGGACTTTGTCTTTCATCTTTGCTTCTTTTACTTTGACTTCGACTCTTTGTCCTTCCTTAGTTCATTTATCTATGTGTTTTCTGTGTGTATACATCGCAGCAAGCACCATTGGGGAAGAAAAGGAACCTAGCAGGGCAGATTGATTTATGATCACCACTTCAGAGAGATCCTCAGTATCTTTCTGTGGTCAACTCTCTTTTCCACCCCTCTGGACTCTACTTTCTCTCTCTACTTTCTGTCCCTGCCAGCAGAGATTCTCACCTCTTCACAGAGAAAGTAAAACTGCTTCAGCTCTTGCTACCAAGACATAAATCTACCAGGATCCTCCTTTGCTCCTACCATAATAGAGCAGCTGTCCCTCCTCAAGTCTAAGGCCAGTTCCTCCACATGCCTCTTTGATACCATCTTCTCTGACCTTGTCAGGAACCTTACACTATCAGTTTTCTCTCCTGTATTGATTGATGTCTCCTTTTTGAATTCACTGTCCTTGGCTTTTCTGACCTAGAGCTCTTGATAGTTTTCTCTCTACCTCTCTGACTTTTCCTTCTCAACCTCAGTACACAGATATTAGATGTTGGCTTTCCTCATACTTCAATCCTGAGTCACCCTTTGTCTTCAGCTCTTCTCTCCCTAACTGATCTTACTCATGCCTCACTTTCTTAGTTACAGCTTTTCACAGACAACTCATGAATTTGTATTTCTAGTACAGACCTCTAGAAATCATAGACAACTGCATGTACAACCTTAACAGGACTTCAGATATTCAGCATGTCCGATTTCACCCACAATGTCACTTCATTTGCCAGTGTTCCCCACCTTAGGGAATGGCACCACCATCTGTCCATTGGGCACCTCCTCCTTGGCACCTCTCCCTCATCCTCACATCCCTCATATCATCACAGAAAGCTGCTGCTTTTATCTCAAGTGGCCCGAATTCATCCAGTTTGCTCCATCTTCATTGCTCCTGTAGCTTAAAACCCTTCAGTGATTCGCATTGTAACTAGGATTAAAGTCTAAAAGCACCAAGGTTGTGTGGTCTGGTCCCTGTCAGCATCTCCCAGCCTCATTTGAGTTCCCTCAGCAACTCAGACATGCTGCTCTTATCCCTTATCAAGAGCCTGTGTGTGTGTTACACCCATTGCAGGGAATGTTCTTCCCTCTTCCTTCTCTTCTCCTCATGAACTTCCTACTCTGTCTACCTAGCTCCCTGGTCACTGCTATGAGAAATCATAGCACCATGTTCTCCTACATAACATCACAGTTGTAACTTTATGTCTGTTTACATGACAGGTAATTAATCTATGCACTCTGCTGGGTTAGGAGTTGTCTGGCTTTGCTCATCATCGTATCCTTGGTACCTAGTATTGTGCCTCATGCAAAGAGATATATAATCAGTAATTATTAATAATTGTCTATCAAATATATATTAAGTACTTAACACATGCCAGGCCCTGGGGATATAATAGTGAAAAGACAGAGTCTCTGTCTTCATCATATCAATTATTTGCCAGCTAGAAAGACTAATAGTGTGTGCTAAATGTTAAATGTTGTGATAGCAAAGTTACATGGTACTGTAGGAGCATATAGTTGGGATGCTATGCTCCTCTGCCAAATCAGAGAAGGCTTTCTGGAGAAAATGATGTTTAATCTGAGAGCTGAAGAATGAGGAGGCATTATGCAGGCTATGGGAGTTGAATGAAATATTCTAGGCAAAAGGAACAGCATGTGCAAAGGCCCAGATCTGAGGAAGGGTGTGATACTTCATCTCCTCAGGAAGTGTGCTGAGCTTAAGTAGCTCACGTTAGGCAAGAGCTGGGATCCTGGCCAAGTGCCTGATATCAGCAGGAGTGCTGAGAAACAGTCCAGTACTATTAGGATGCCATCCTGAAGATGAGGGCAGGTTCTGTGCACCAACACCAGACACTGACCTGGGAACTCAGCTGTTGTTGGCAGGTTGTGCTTCTGGGCGAGAATTTCACGAATCCTCACAAGAGCCCCTGGAAGTAGGCCTTAGGTGCACAGATCACATATAGGTAGAGGTGTAGAAGTTACCTTATCTCAGCCCATCAGAGAGGAGGAAGGGTCTTCTTTCCTTTTCAGGCATCCTGTATAAACCACAGGCAGGGTCCTCTTAGGTATCCCCACTTTAATGCAGAAAAGGAACCAGCTACTTTCTTCATTCTCCCTGGGAATCCTCTCCGAGGCAGAGATTTGTTTAGAAGCACTCCTTTCAGTATATTGAATACTAAATTTAGACCACCAAAGGGAAGATTCCTGGAGTTCTGTGGGAAAATCTGCTTCCCCTCAATTCTGTGTATTCTTTTGGCCCTTCACCTTCCCAAAGAATCAAGGTCTTCTAGGCTATAGAATATGGTGTGTAATTACCTTTAAAGCAGGAAACAAGTCGGGGGTGGGCAGGAAACAAGTGTTGGTCTTTAGAGAAGTCACATACTAGATTTTTGGAAACTTCATCTGAGCCCAGACCCCCAAGGTAATAAGGGTGTCATTTACAGTGCACCAGGAAGAATTAATCACAGGAGCAGCTGGGACAGTTAAGAAGAGATGCCCAAATTAGAGCCAGTCTGTAGGGAACTGCCAGCCAAGGAAAGATGGAAAGCTGAAACCTGTTTTAGAAAGGGGTGGGGAATAGGCTTGTACAGTTAAACTGGACATTCACCCTTGGTGGTGGTGGTCATGTTGTAATACCTGCCCCATCCCTGCTCTGAGGCTTAACAAGTGGTTTAGGCAAAGCCCTAATGACTTGAAAGCTTTGTGATCTTGCTTGGGGGCAGGTAAGTGTCTCCTGAAAGGATGTCAGAGTTTCCCCAAACCCCAGGAATCATAGTCATGTACAGATCTCCACATCAGCCTCAAGCCCTCAGGCTGTCAGTTAACTCTTAGAGTAAGTTACCTTTTAAATCCAAAATGAGTGCTATAGCTGTTCTGATTTTTAAGTGTTAGAGCTCTTGGATCCAGATTAAAGAATAACTATGTATTATTATTTGCTATGCAATATGCTATGCTGTATCCAGAACTCTGAACCGGTCATAAAATAACTTTTTGTGATCATATTTGAACCCATACCAGGGAGTGATCATAAAATATCAAGGTGGTTTCCAAAATCTACGCAAATCAAATTTGGAGACATAGTAGTGCTGGGTACCTAAACATCTTTCTGCAGCATCAATACTTCTCAAAGTTTTGAGGCGAGAAAAAGGTTTGCTTTTTTGTGTTCATACAGTTTGGGTTATATATGCACAGACAAAATCAGAGCATCTTGAAAGCAGAGAAATATGAGCAGTTAATGAAAAGTATTGGTACATTTGTATTGTCAGAGAACCAGTGACATTAACCATGCTCCTGCTGTGAGAACAGAGTTTGCTTACGTCATGCTGGCCAAGGCCTACTATACTGCCAAATTGGAGCAGGTGGGACAGATTATTTCTGGGCAAGTCCAGGGAGGCCCACATGGTTGATAGGTCATTCTCTGTTGTTTTGGTTTTGGTTGTTGGGTTCCCCCTACCCCCTTTTAATTACAGACACAAAAAGTGGCTCCCACCAATCAGTGAGCATCTTTTTAAAACTGGAC
The DNA here is from genome assembly GCF_902655055.1 of Lutra lutra. NCBI lineage: Eukaryota > Metazoa > Chordata > Mammalia > Carnivora > Mustelidae > Lutra > Lutra lutra. Next base: position 120,147,672 of record NC_062286.1, on the reverse strand, counting down.
TTAATCAGGTGTGTTGTTATAAAAATGCAAATGAGTAGTTCTACTTCCTGACATGATGTGTTCCCTATTAACAGAAATGGTTTGTCTCACTTTCCTTATCATTTTTTTACTCTTCTGTTTATGATAGATATTAGGTTATATTTTCAACTGGGAAAAAAGATCAGTAGTTAAAAATGGGGTTCAGTGCCCAAGTTTGAAAAGGGAGAATATGCTAATATGAAGGAAGTTCAGAGCAACCTATAGCAGAGCAGCAGCAGTGGGTATCCTTGGAGTGCCTTAAGATGCCTCTGACAGCAAAGTGGGGTGATAGCCCTACTGTACTCTCAGCCTGTGACATGAGAAGCAATGATCTAAAAAACAGACATTCTTAAAATGGAAGTGTTACTATGGAAATACAAATAAGCATGATATGGGAGAAAACCCTGAATAGTAACTGCTTCAGACTATACTCTTGTAGCATCATCGTTCAGAAACCAGCCATGAAAATTTTGAAAGATGTCCAGAATTTTTTTTTTGCAAAAAATAGAAATCTTGGCTAGAAATAGTACAGTAAAAAACATAATGAAGTGAGCAAGGCCAAGGTCATTTTCTAAAACTCCTTGAAAGGTAAAGGTAAACTCCAAATAACAGAAGATTTAGTAGACCCTTGCACTATAGGTTTGGCCAAATTTACTTACAGTCAAAATGAGGCAATCAGGGGGAGAAAATGCCCATCTCAAATTATAATGTAAATGTTATCCAAGGATATGTATGGACAGCCATCTGAAAGACTGTTACCCAATTCTTTACCATGTAGTTGGTTCAAAATATTAATATAAAGGGTGTTACTATTAGCTTTTGAACTACTTTTATTTCTGTGAAGACATTAATTTGTAAAATCTTTGATGGTTTAAAAAATAGGATTTTTCAACAATGTACGTAATTTTTATTTTGCTTGTATGGTATTGGTTATGGGGTCTTGGGAGTAGGATTATGCAGAGTCAGAGAAGTTAGGCATCCTTAGGAACAGACCTGATGTATAACCTGCATGTACCATCAGCCATTTCATTACTTCCCTAGAATTCCTTACCTTAAAGAGTTTACCTCTGGATTCCCTTATTATATTCATGGAGTAATAAAAGTGGTAATGTTTTGGAGGAAGTATAAAATTGAACTACAGAAACAAAAAAACTCACCTTTTCAGACAGATTTATAAAGACATCAAAAGTGACATTGCCCGATGACCCAGATTGCCTAGATTTATCCAGGGAAGGTGATAAGAGGCTTCAGTATCAGGCCGATGCAATTTTTTTTTCCTTCATGGAAGTGTAAAAGTACACTCTACACGATCTTTCCCACCTCTAACCCTGGTATCTAAAAGATTATTTTTCTGGAGGGTTGTTTTTTTTTTTAATATTTATTTATTTGAGTGAGAGAGAGTATGAGCGAGGAGAAGGTCAGAGAGAGAAGCAGACTCCCCATGGAGCTGGGAGCCCGTTGCAGGACTCAATCCCGGGACTCCAGGATCATGACCTGAGCTGAAAGCAGTCGCCTAACCAACTGAGCCACCCAGGCGCCCTTTTCTGGAGTTTCTAACACAAATCACTTGTTTACTCGTGGTCCCACTCATTGATTGGTCCGCAGAAGCGTAGTCAGTCTGCCAGATCATCCGGTGCTATGAAGCAGTGACAGATGGAGAAAGCAAGCAAAGAGGAGGGGGAGGGAGAGCCTGAGGTTACTTCTCCACCCTCCCCTTTATAACCTATTTTCCCAGCCACAGAGGTGTTTCTCAGATACAGCACTCGATCCTTCATATCACAACAAAGAAGAAGCTCCCAAAGTAGGCCTAATTAACAGATATCTAAGGATGAACACTCAAGACAGAATTGTGTAGAGGCCCCTGTGTGTCTCAGTTGGCTGAGTTCCTACTCTTGGTCTCAGCTCAGATCTTGATCTCAGGGTTGTGAGTTCAAGCTCTACATTGGGCTCTCAACTGGGTATGGAGCCTACTTTAAAAAAAAAAAAAAAAGACACAACTCTATATATTTTTACTCAAATGATAAATTTACTACAGTGAAAATGAAACTTGAAGAGTTGGACTAGTGAGTTGATCATAGGGAACTTTGGGGTGTGTGAAACTCTTGATTTATACGGAATTAAAGAGCACCTTTATCCACATGCTGTCAGACTGTCATCTGATTAGCAAAAGACTAAGGAATAAATCAGAGAGCGACTGATTCCTTTACCACATGGCACAAGCAACATGACCTTCCAGCAAGAAGATATGCATACTGAAATTTATACCAATAGAAGCCCAAAAATATTGCACCGGTCACTTCTTGGAAAGTCATCGAGACCTTCTTAGCAATTAGTATAGCTAATAGTAACATTTTTGCTTTTTGCTTCTACATCTTACGTTTGGACTTTCAAAATATGATACAAAAGAGAAAAGAAAGATTGCTTAGAACACTGAACCTAAAATGCAGCATCAGAAAATTTAGCCTTGTTTCCAGAAACCAATAAAACTGATTCATCTTACATATTACTGTGTTAGAAAATATTTTCTCTCTGACAGGAAGTAATTTTAAAACTTTGATTTCTTATTAAAGCCAAAAGATCTGTGGAGCAGCTTGAAGAATGAGAGTGAATTTTTAACATCAATAGAACATTTTTTGTTTAAAGATTTTATTTATTTGTCAGAGTAAGAGAGAGTACAGACAGGGGAGCAGTAGATGGGTGGAGGCCGGGAGCAAACTTCCTGCCAAGCAAGGATCCCAAGACCCTGGGATCATGACCCAAGCCAAAGGAAGACACTTAACTGACAGAGACATCTAGGTATCCCAAGATCAATAGAAGATTTTAGAGAAATGTTTACATTTGGAGAGCTGCAAGCTATTCACTGTACCCTGCTATAGAAGACTTTTGTGAGGAAGGTTTTCATTTTCAGGGTTTATTTCTTTTAGAGAGTACAGGGGGGCAGAGGGGGAGGGAGAGAGAAACTCAAGCAGACCCCGTGCCTAATGTGGAGCTAGACACGGGGCTCTATCTTAAGACCCCAAGACCATGACCTGAGCCAAAACCAAGAATCAGATGCTCAATTGACTGTACCACCCAGGTGCCCCATGTGAAAACATGGTTTAAATACAGAATAAGATTGAGTTGATTGAAGACACTATGCTAAGAGGAAGTAAAGGAATTAAAACACACTTGTTCCATTTATGCCACTGTTATTCTGCGTATAAGTTATTCAGTTCCCCACCTCTTCCATGAAGCCCACACGCTCACCTGGGCTCAGAGCAGGCTGTGGCTTGCTCTGAATTGTTTCTATGCCTATATATATCCAAAGCCTTGATATTCCTGGCTAGGCCACGATAGATACTTGTTGACCATAGGTCATGGTCGTGTTTAGAGGCTTGACAATAGTAAGGCAAAAAGAGTTGCTTACTGCAAAACGATGGCTTGATTCCAAAAGGTCCAGCCATTTTTTTGCACTCTGGCACAATTTACTTACTTACCTGTAGCAAGACTCATTGATTTCTCACAAAAGTACTCCGTCTCTCTGTCATTTCACTGGGTGATAAGAACTGGTGATGGAGGTTGTAGGGTTAATTGCCCAGCTCAAGATGCTCTCCCTACCCTGCCACTTTTTCCAACTGGGTATGTGTGTTTCATCTCCCACCACCTGTATCAGACTTCCCCGATTGCCAGGCCCTAGTATACAGAGCCAGGCCCTATTTCCATAGAAGTCTGAGACCCCCTCCGCACCGAGTGCTCCTTTTGAGGCCCTTTGATTTATTCAGAGTCCAGCAGGGCCCCAGTTAGGCCAGCCCTGCTTCTTATGGACTGCCTAAAACATCACTGCTGTAAAGAGTTGTCTCAACTGAGCGTGTCCTTCCTTCCCCCCACAGACATAACCAGCGCGGTGCAATCCAAGCGGAGAAAATCCAAGTAAACAAGCTGGACAGCGACTTGATCCTTGTAAATGTGTGTGAATTTTACAAAAAGCAATTTTGAGCTGTGACTTTTTAAAATCCATTTCTGTACAGCTAGTCATTTTAATAATGTGGCCCTTTTCCTAGTCCTTGCAACCTGTTTTGTAAAGTGCAATGGGGTAAGCAGAGTTGTTGAACCCTTTTGGTGTTACAAGATGAAGTTCAAGGTTTCTAAAATGTTGCCATGTATTGAGAGGAGCTAATGCGATTATGTTATTAGTTTTCATATTTCCTAAGCAGCCTAGAGTACAGGGTGAGCATTTTTAGATATTCTAATGATGTATTGTGCTGTGGAAGTTATGTGTGTGAATAGCAGTAGTGGGAGCTAAAGGAATCTTTTCATTTGGAAATGTTGTAAATAATTTTATTATATAGTGTTTTGGATGTATTTGTTGTAGAAATGGACCAGTGAATAAAGAGAATCTAAGGGTTTGTACAATGTGAAATACTGAATGTGTTAAATAAATGTCATTGTCTTAGAACATAAATGTTATTGGTAAGGGATTATTGGGTGAGCATGCTCTTTCTTTAGACCATAAATGAATAGGATCAGCCTTCTTTGTAGATTAGAATCCCACCTTGTCCTTACTATACCTGCTTTGAAGAAACTAGCCCTTTCAGCACTGTACCCGGCACTTTGATAAATGTTGGTCAAATTTGTTTTGGTTGCAAATAACAGAGTCAACTTGGGATCAAAGACCACCCAGGATTTTCTAGGGACAGGAAGCCATCAGTAACCCGGATGTACTTTGTCTCCACCTTATACATCTGATTCTCTGTGCACAAAATGTTAACAGTCTTCTCCATTCGAGAGATAAGCCCAGACTGACCAGCCAGATTCTTTGTAACAGCATCAAGTATCTTGCCCACTTTAGGTCAGCTTTCCACTTTCAGTCCAATTCTATGGTTAGATCAGGCAGTTCCCACATAGAAGTGGTCATTTTGTGTTACATACTTTATATACTTCAAAGATGCCCACCACTTTCTACCTTTTGGGTACGCTATTTCTCATCTGTATCAGGCTCTGGGGCTGGTTTCTCATCAACATGCCTGGGTTTTCCCCTTTCCTTGCTCAATTCCTACCTAAAAATTATAGTCTCTAAACCTGCTGCTTCTGCCCCCACCCAATCCCAACCTTCAGGAGACTCTGATGCTTGGGGCTCTGTCCTTGTCTTGGTCTGGGCCTCAGCCTCAGCTGTATCTTCTACACCTAGACACAGAGTCCGTCCCTTCTCCTGCAGGGTCTTCTTGACCCTGCCAGAACCTAATACCTGAGACCACAAGGATTAGTAAGTGCCTCTGTCATGCTCTCATTCTCATCTCTGTTTCAGCTGCCTTTACGTATGTCTTGGGTTATGAGGATCCTCTAAAAGTAGTTATTGATGAGTCAGACCCCACAATTGTCTGGCTCTATTCCCAACAAGCCTATCTTCCCTGTTCTTTCCGTGTCTGTATGACACACAAGCAGAACCAAAGCCAGCCTAAATCCCTGTGCCAATACTATGCTTGAGATTGCAAAGTGCTTCTTCTATGTTAGCTCTACTCAGACAGAAAGCATAATGTGCTTTAAATAGATTTTTATTAGTTTTTCTTTATATTAATTTTTTTTTCTCCCATAGAGGAATAACATTAAAACCTAACAATCAGAATCCTGTTATACACATACACAGGCATGCCACATGACTGGATTGAGGTGGTTATGTCCTTGAGTCTGTCAACATGTCACAACATGGTCAACCACAGTCTTCTCATTTCAGTCAGTCTCAACACAAAACACCTAAGAGGGATACACTCAGCTTGTTGGTTCCATGTGGAACTAGGTGGCAGGCAAGAGGGAAGATACAAGGGGCTCCGGTGTGTCTGCATTCAGTCCCCTCACATAAAGCCACATGGATCTGAGAAGACACCCAAGAGCTCTAGTGGGGTCCCTGTTGCACCTAAGACATTATAGGTCAGAACAAATTGATCAGGGTTCCAGGTGGGGGTTAGGGAGCAGGGATACCCCAAAACAGCAGCAAACTGCATTCATACACACTTGGTACCCTGTTGGGGCCAAACTGGCAAAAGCTGGAAAGTGACAGCCAGCTTGAAGGGAGCACACAGACATATTGGGGAATTACTGTAAGTCGCCCTTTGATGTCTTGGGTCTCACTCTAGAAACAGGGGTCCCTCTGACATACTCAGTTTTGGCAAAGTGCTGGTAATATTGACATCAATTAATACAAACTACTCCACAGTCTCTGAAAACATCAGTCAAGACAGACTCTCTCACCCCCTCCTGTCTAAGGCTGCATAGGACTTTGTGAATTCAGGTTCCCTCATGTATTCAAGTTCTGTGGTTTAAAAAAAAGAAAATCCTGAAGCATGCTCAAGGTGAAAGGCACATACACAGTCAATACAGTATGACGAGGTCTGATGCTTCAGGAGTCAGACTAGCAGGAGACTGAGTAGATTGGTTCTTAGAAATCTATACACTCAAATGCTACAGAATATAGGAAAGTACAAAAACACATGAGCCTTACAACCAGCCAGGTGGTGAGATTGCAGGGTTCTAGAACTACAGGTGCCTCCAGAAATACATGTAAGGGAGGGGCCTTTTGAAATTTGAACCAAATGCCCTATAACTCTTCCCCCCCATCCCAGAAGGATCATGGGGACTGCCCAGGACTGAGCCTATGCCCCAGCTGGCAGCAGAGGAGTAGGCAGGAAGAGTGGGAGGGAGGTTCAGCTCTCAGAAGTGCTGAAGACCCTAACTGGCTGTGAAGTGACTACGGGGTAGCTGGAAGAATAAAACCAACCAGGCTGTAACTGCAGGAGAACCTTGGCCAGAGGAGCAAGGTTATCAACTACTGGGGCACTAGTGGACTGGTGCAGGGACTTTGATCTGCCTTTACTATAGATTTGGTTTACTCCCTTGAGTAGGAGACCCCAACAGGAACTTCCTCCGTCCCCATCCCAGCAACCATGGGGCTACCCCGCTCCTTTATCCATATATACCCAACCTGAGGCTTGGGGCTATGGGATCAGGGAGGCAACTACCTCAACCCTCATGGGATCGCAGTTTTCCAACCAAGCCTCAGCTTGGCGGTGAGGCCAAGAAACCTGGAATTGGAGTGAGGGGGAAGACCGATGTTAGTATGTAACAGGAAATCTTAAAAGTTTCAAGGGAGAAAGAGCACACACTAGAAGAGGACAGTTAGAGGAAAAGGGAAGCAACTCGGGGTATCCCAAGAAGCTGTTGCTGGTGTCTGAGCCCAAAATTCACTCCTGCCACAAGAAAGGCAACACTGTCTGCCTGTGCCTCCTCTTGTCTCACCTGGGAATTCTCACCCAGGTTCCCTCCTCCAGCTACTTAACTGGAGGAGAGGGCAAGGGGAACCATAGGGCAACAATTTCTCCCCATCAGACTAGAAAGGAAGAGCCCTGGGGGAGGAAATGAGAGGCTCCCCAGAGGCCCCAACCCTGGATAGGAGCTATTTGGGGGTTGGGCCAGTGGGGCTCCTGGCTTCCTACCCAGGAGTGTTTTTATTAGTCATCCTAGGTAGAGTGTGAAATACAAAGCCAGAGGCAACATGAAGGCTGAACTGTTAGTCTTGGGATGGCTTCACCCCACAGCTTGTCCTCCCCAGTATCGTTCTGCTTTCTTACTCTGGGGTGTGCACTTTCCCTGCCTAGAAGCCCTCTGGCTTGCATCTCTCCTAAACTAGTTCTAGCACCTTGGGCATGTGAACAGATGGTCAGGATAGCAAGGCCTTGCCCAGCCTCTATTCCTGGGGTGACATGTTGAGGGTAGGGCAACAAGAAACTAAGCCCTTCAGACTCAGGGGAGTGCGGAGGGGTGGATTTCTGGAAGAGATTTGGGAAGTGGGATTCTAGGCAAGGGAAGTGGGGGCAGACTTCAGGCTCAAACCCAAGAGGAGGGCTTGGCCTCTCTGAGCAAGCACAGTGCCAGTTCCCATGGTGCAGTGCCCTACTCCCTACAGCTTCTTAGCCTGTATGTCCTGTCTACATTTCCAGTAGGCTGCCTCTTTCCCTCAGTTCCCTCCACCTTCTCCCTCTAACTCACATCTCACAGTCATGTTCCACATACTTTACCTTTCCGGGCCTAAAAAAACTCCAAGGGGAGAGGGAAGGAGGAGACTAAAGGCAGAACCCTTTGGTCTCAGCGTCCACTCCCCCATCCATTTGGGAGGGAATTACTGGGAATGAATAAGGGAGCAGGAGTGAGCATAGTGCCAAACATGAGATAGGGTGAGGCTTGTAAAGTGGGGCTTGAAGGCGGGTTAAAGAGCTAGATGTGGGAGAAGAGGCTAGCGGAAGGAGGAGTGGGCCAGAGGTACAGGACAGGAGGGCAAAGATGAAGGGGAATGTCAAGGCAGAGATGGGGACAGGGACCAGAGAAGGAAGGAAAGATGAAGTGTCAAGGGGGAAGGACATGGAGGATTAGATGCCAGGTATGGGGTCGTAGGGTGAAGGACAGGAGGGGGTTCAGAGTCGGATCAGAGGTGGGAAAATCGAGGTGGGGGGAGAGGGGCTAGCACCCCACCTCACTTGAGGAGGAGGGAGGTTGTAGTGTCCAACCCAGGTGGGCTGCGGGCGCTCCTCGAGCAACACACTGGCTGCGGCAGAGGGGCCCGACAGGGGTCGGGAGTCGGCGAGGGATCTGTGGCTCGGCCGGAGGACCCTCAGTAGTTGAACTGGCGCTGGCACGGCTGGTAGACGAAGCTGCCCTGGTGCTTAGGCCGGCGCGAACGGCTCTCGCGGGCGCGGTTCTGCCGCTGCACCACCTTGGCGCTCAGCGCGTGGCGCTCGGCCCGCTGCCGGGCCCGCTGCAGCCGCCGCGCCTGGCCCGCCTTCTCCAGCAGTGCAGCCCGCGCCGGCAGAGGGGCGGCGGCGGCGTGATGCACGGCCCGGGGCTCTCGGCGGGCGGGCGCCAACTCCCTGCGGGGACAGAGCAGGGCTCGGTCAGGGCCGGACACTCCGCCCACCCAGTCCCCGCACCCTAGCCCTGGGCAATGCTGTCCTTGCTCTTAGCAGGGCGCCCAGTGCCCTTCCTGTGGGCTTGTGGCCCCGCCCTTCTTCCGAGCCAACCTGGAGATGCCTCCTCAGTTCTAACCCCCTTGACAGGTAAACCGGACTCCAGGGAAGGCTCGGCCCCCACTTGCAATTCGGTTCTAACCTTCCGTGCCAGCCTCTGAAAGCCCCACCCCTTTGGCGCTCCGCCTGGCCCCTCGGCCAAACCCGCCCCAAGTCTCCGAGCTCTGTCTCTACCAGGCCCCGCCCGGGCCACGAAGCCAGGCCTCGCCCCCTCCTAAGGCTCCGCCCCTTCACCCTCAGGCCCGCTCCGAGCCTTGTCCCCGCCCCCGGCCACGAAGACACGCCTCTAACGGCTCCACCCCTTCCGTCGGGGCTGGCTCCTGGGCTTACTCCCCAGTCTCTAGGTCTCCAGGCCGTGTCCCCGGCCCGCTCACCCTTCGCTAAGGTCGCCGTCAGGCAGGGCAGCGTCGGGGTGCGGGGAAGGGGGCCCAGGCTCCAGCACTATGGTGCTGCCGGTGACGTAAACGGACATGCTGGGGTGCTCGATGAGGAGATCCTCCAGGGGGCTGCTCTGGAGGCGGGCGGGCCCGAGTCCGGGCCCCTCTGCAGTAAAACAGGCGGGAGGGGTAACAAACCAGCTCTCGTCCATCAAGGAGGGCGCGGGCGGGGGGCGGCCTGCGGGGGCAGCGGCGGCCCCGGGGCTGGGTGGAACCGCGTAGCTGTCTACGGGGCGCGGGAGGGGGAGCCATGCGGAGGAGGGGGCGCAGCGGGGAGGGACACACACACACCGGACACAGTGGGGCGGGGAGAGAAAGGGCATCGTTAGTCAGACCCGAAGACCCGCCCGCCGCGCCCACGGGGCACCCACGGGCCAGGAGTCTCGACCAGCTGCCCTAGGGCACGTGAGGTGTGGGCCCCAACGCTGCGAGGCCAGGAGACCGCCTGGGCTTGGCATGGGATGCGGCCCTGTTCCCCTGCCTTCAGTGTCACTGTCTAGACCCCATTTGCCCAGTAGGCCGGGGAACTCCCCAGTCCCTTAGCAGCTCCCCTCCCCTCCGCAGCTCGGCCGCCTGCCACAGGCCCAGGAATCAGAGTCCTGACCCAGGCCTCACCCGGCAGGTCAATGATGAGCCAGCCGTCCACTTCATCTTCCTCGGAGACGAAGGCTCGGGGGCATTCGGGGTCCTCGGGGGGAGGGGGAGTACTGAAGAAGAGGCTGGTGAGGCGCTGGAACATGGCCTAGGATGAAACGGCCTGAGGCCGGGGCGTCCTCCGGCAGTGTAGAAACCTGGGAGGTGCACAGAAGCAGTCAAGAGCCCCCACTGACTTTAGTCGAGTACCCCAGACTCCCAGCTCCGCTCGGGATCCCACCCAGTGCAAGGAATTTGTGGGGAAGCTCTGCGGTGTGTGCACGTTCTGGTAAGTCCGTCTGCTTTCAGGCTTTTTCTGTTTTCTGTGTGATCTTAGCAAGTTATTTAACTTCTCTGTGCTTTAGTTTTCTCATCTGTCAAATGTCAATGATAAAATACCTTCCTCTGGGCCCTTACAGGAATTCCATGAGCTAATAATAGTATCCTCCTCTGGGATCTAAGAAGAATTAAATGAACCAAGCACAAAGTGCTTCCAGCCATACTCAGCCACAGAGTAAGCATTCAGTAAACTAATCTACTAGTTATTATTAAAATTATTGCCCCCTCTAGGGACATGGAAGGAGTGATATATATGACCACATTCTATCAGGAAAGGTCTCCAGAGGGCTGGACATCCAAGCTGGACCTCAAAGTTCTCTAAGCAAGGAAGAAACTGTCCAGTACTGCAATTACTTATTATCATCATCATACTATAGCTAACATTCACGTGCTTGGTATTGTACTAAGCACTTTACCTATATCACCACAGGTATTTCTCACAACAACTCTAGGAAGTGGGTCTAATTATTATCCCTTTTTTACAGGTAAAGAAACTGAGGCTCCAGGAGGTAAGGTAACTTGCACAGAGTCTCACAGCTAATAAGACACAGAGGTTGGATTTAAACCCATGCTGTCAGATTCCAGAGGCAGCACCCATAACCACTATACTCCATTGCCTTTGCTGGATTAGACATTAGTGTAGTTTAGGCATTTTTAATTTGGAGGCCAAAGTATTTTTCTGGGAAGAAGTTTTTCTTTTTTCTTTTTCTTAAGATTTAATTTATTTATTTGACAGAAGAGACACAGTGAGAGAGGGAACACAAGCAGGGGGAGTGGGAGAGGGAGAAGCAGGCTTCCCGCTGAACAGGGAGCCCCATGTAGGGCTTGATCCCAGGACCCTGAGACCACAATTTGGGCTGAAGGCAGACACAACTACTGAGCCACCCAGGTGCTCCTGGGAAGAAGTTTTCATCCTGATTTCCTAACATCACTCCTTGACCCCAAAGATTAAGAGCACCTACTTGAGCCTGTGTGGTCTGAAGAGTGTTAGCTGGCAGAAATCCCACAGAACTGCTACCATGTGATTCCACAGCTCTCACTGTGTCTGTCTGACAAGGTTCTAAGATCCTATTCCCTTGGGCCCTCCCCCCTCTCACCCTCTATACCTAAGCTCCTGCTCAAGGGCAGCATTCCTGGCTAGGAGGAAGATCAGGTTGCTGGCCCCAGAGAAACAGCAGGTCAGTGGGAGGTGATGATGAAGGGAGGGCCTATCAGACCTCAGGAGCCCTTAAGGATGAGCACTGAGGATTGGACCAGGACCCAGCTCCTCAAATCAGTCCTTCCCTGGATGAAAATGAGGAAGGAGACCCCTGCTCCAGGAATGGAGACACCAAGGAAGTGGCTAGAGATCTGCCCTTCTCCCCACTTCAGTCTACCTTACTTAGCACTAGGCCTGGCTGGGAGTCCCCTGGATGTCCCAAAACTTGAGCCTCCACATCTGTCCCCTGAAGATGGTCAACCATTTTGCCACTGAGACACTTGTCACCATCTTCTAGGGATGATTCCACACTTCCTGCAGAACTCCCTGGGGGCATGTCCACCCTTCCATTCCCTGGAGGCATCCTACACTTATTGCTAACCCTCCTGAGGTTTTTGGGGTTTTTTTTTAAAGATTTTTTTTTTTTTTTTTTTTTTTTTGTGATAGAGAGAGCACAAGCAGCAGCAGGGAGAGGGAGAAGCAGGCTCCCCACTGAGCAAGGAGCTGGATATAGGACTTGATGCCAGGACCCTGGGATCATGACCTGAGCCAAAGGCAGATGCTTAACTGACTGAGCCACCCAGGTGTCCCCCACCCGAGGTATTCTTTTTTTTTTTTTTTAATTTTTAAATTTTATTTTTTATAAACATATTACCCGAGGTATTCTTATGCTTGCTGCTACCTCTCCCATTCCTTGGGTATGTTTTCACACTTCCCACCAGAATCATCCAAGGTCTATAAACAGAGTATTTTCCACATTTGCAGACCTACACTGGGCTCCAGAAGGAAGTGTCCCTGGGTGCTGGCTTCTCTGGTGGGTGGGTGGGAGACCTACAGAGATTATAAAAGGTTGGGCACCCCCAACTAGTGTCTGCCCAGCACAAGCCACATATCCCCACCCATCTGTTAGCCACAGAGAATTAGTGACTCAGTTACCAGAAATCCAGAAAGTTCCACCCCTCCTGAAGGAAGGGAAGATTGGAGCCTTGATGGGGCACACCCTCCTTGCAACGACCTACCACTTCAGTGAGAAGATGAAAGGGAAGTTGAGAGCTGTTGCAGGCCCATCGTATTCACCTGGCCCATTTTACAACCTGAGAATCCAAGGAAATAAGTCTATCCAAAGACATAGAGGTAGGTGGTGGCCAGGCAGGTGGAGCCCCGGGGCATGAAACATCCAGTCCAGAGAATACACAGTCAAGAAAGCCTCAGCAAACAAGCCCCAAAATGTAATGATGCAAGAGAGATTAGGAAGGTCAGAGAGGAGTCAGAACTTAATCAAATCACTGCTAACCTCAGAACCCCCTCTGTCCAGTTGTAAAAAGGCTTGGAGTTCCTGACACCAAGATTCACCAGGCATTTGCCAGAGCACCCGCTGTGCAGCAGAACCTGCAGTGGGTCTCCTCTGATTATCCCCAGATCGAGGTAAAGGCGGCCCGGTAGGAGGAAGCTCCCTGCCTGAAGTCACACAGCAGTTAAGTGACAGAGCCAAGAATGACAGCAGCACCAGCCAACCAGTGCCCGCCCCCTCTCATGACCACAGTTGGGGGAGCCTCCCGGATTTTCTTTCCCATCTTTGCCAGCTTCCTGATTCTCACATTCCCAGCCCTGCTCCAGGGAGAACCATTCCCTTTAATAACTACAGCAGCTGTGCCCAGAATAGCACTTGAGCTCCAAGCCATCTCTACCCCACCCCATCCTTTAGCAAAGCCGGCTGGGATGGGACTCTTGGCCCAGGCTCTGGGGCCCATCCACTTGGAAAGCCAGAAGCTCTCCTTCTCCTACTTTTTTCTCCTGCCCCTCTCTGTCAGCAGAGAGAGGGGAAGCATGAGCCTCGTCATCGCCAGCACTAGGCCAGGTCATGTCCTTCTTAGCTGACAATGCTGGGGGTTGGGAAGGTAAGAAAGGGCCAAACAGAGGGAACCTTCACCCTCCATCCCACCCCTACGTCAGCCATGGAGACACCCTGATGCAGCCAATGACTCACCTTTCTGTGGTCAAAACAGCTGGGAGGCAGCGATTTTATTGGGCTCTGGGACTCCAAGGTACAGAGTGAGGGTCAAGGACACAAAAGGGGACCCTGTCTCCAGAGACCTCCTGGAAAAAGATCCAGGAATGAGGGGACCTAAAAGCCCCATCGAATTCGGATGGTACTGAGCCTAAGGTAGAGTCAGTGCCCAGTGTTAGGAGGATGTGTAACTTGTTACTTGTACTGAGTTCCAACCAGGCATGTGCCGTGGCGGATGTATTTGTCATTCACTCAGTAGGCATGACTCTAATTGGCTTCAGGACCTGCGGTAATCAACTTCCCCTCTCTGGGCCTCAGTTTCTCCTTCCATGAAAAGGAGTCTAAGACCCCTTGTTTGGGGGCTGGGAGTGAGTGACATCAGCTAAAACTTGGCAGAGAACAGGGATGAGGGAGATGTTAGGGTTGTCCCCGGGGGTGCAGAGCTTGGAGCTGGAGAGAGGGTATTCCGCCATCTGGCGCCGCCCCAACGACCTAGAGCTGGAGCCCCCCCCCCCCCCCCCGAACTCTAGAGGACCGCCCCCCCTCCCCCACAGCTTAGACCCAGCAGCGCCGCGCGAAGGCAAGGAGAAAGTCCGGGATCGGAGGCCTGCCCCCAACATCTGGATTAGCCTAGGAAACTGCAGAGGCCCCTCCGGTCCTGCTGCCTTTCTGCGTCCCTCACCCGTGGGCCCAGCCCCGACCCAGCGCCTACTGGGTCAGGGGAGGACAAGCGACCCAAGCCGGGGGGGCGGTGCGGCCTTGATGACGTCTCAATGTCATATGCAAATAGGGAGACGTCACGGTCTACCGGCCTGCGGCAGCCAATCGGAAAACCGGGAATGCAGCCCGGCGGCAGCGGGCGGAAACAAAGACCCGGGAGCAGGGACCGCGGGGCGTGTCTCCGGACGCAGGACCCCCTGGGCCGAAGCCGGTGGGGACTCACCTGGGGAAGAGGGCGGTGCAGCGGGCGAGGTGGCTCTGAGGTAGTTGTGCCGAGGGGCGTCCAGGCGTCGGCGCTGATCACAAGCCGGGCTGCATCGCGGGGGCTGGACGGGGAGGCGGCGGGGCTCCGGCTCGGAAGCTCGCAGCTGCTGCGCTCGCCCGCGGGGCTTTGAGACTGTGCGGCCGCTGCTGGGCTCACGGCACAAATTGGAACGTTCAAACAGCTGATTGTGACATCACAAAGGGGCCCGCCCGCCTCGCGTCACCGAGCGGCGGTGCGGTGGCCAATCCCAGGCTGCGGATACCCCCTCCCTACCCCCTCCACGATTCGCTGGCTAGTGGCTCTTGCTCTGGAGCCCGACTCTGAGCCTCGGGGGGCCTCCCGGGGAGGCCACTGCTAGGAGCTTCGACTCCTTGCCGCAGGGCGACCCACGGACCTCTTACTGAGGAGAGCCCCCACTCCCTACGAGATCCCCATCTTTCTCATTCCCTCCGTACCCACTGTCCCCCGTATCCTTTCACCGGCATCCTCTATCCTTGTCCCCCAGTCCGTACCCTTTTGTCAACTCCACACCAACGTCCGTGCACCTCCATGCTCCCCACCAACCACCTCCCTCCTCTCCCTCCCTCTTGTGTCTCACCCCGACACATTCTCTGCTTTCCTACACTTTTTCCTCAGCCGGGCAGGCTTGAGAGGTGGAGGACATCCCCTTCCCTGGTTCCGGGGGAGCACCCGGGAGTGTAGAGGAATTGGCGAGGCTGATGGGCAATTTTGCCGAGTGGGACTCGGAGAGGAATTGCCCTGGGCTGAATAGCTCATCTAGAGAGCGTTCAGACTTTAATCCACATTGCTACCAGGACTGGACAGAAAAGTGACAAGACAAGGTTTATTTGTCCCGATTTACACACCAGGAAACTTAGGCTCGCACATCTCACTGTCACTTTGAGGAATCATTTTCAATAAAGCATCCAGCAAACATTGTACCCACCATTGCCAGCTGCCAGACGGCTGCCTGACGTTTACTAAACACTGAGCGCCAGGCACCCTGCTCTAGCACTTTGTGTTTTCATCTCCACGACAACAACAGAGGTGAGTATTATCCCCATTTTCCAGTTGAGGACACAGAGAGCCTAACTGACTCCTTACAGGTTGCAAAGCTATAATAAATAGCAGAACCAAGGTCTGAACCCATAGTTCCTGGCCCCAACCTCTTTACTCTCTACATGCATCTAACCCCCAGAGTGCCTCCGCCTCTCCAGGGAAACTAAGGCCCAGTCCTGATTTCCCCCAAACTTGCTGTGTGGCCTCAAGCAAAGGCATATTACTTCTGTGGGCCTCAGTTTCCTTTTCCATCAAATATCCACGCATATCCAAGCTTCTAGAGATTCAAACTCTCAACCCTCAGAACTGTGCCAGTCCCATATTGGAGACCCCACCTCTCCCAAAGCCCTGGGAAATAACCTGAGGAGAGACCACAAATTCACTCCCTCCAGATCTCCAGGACGAGAGGTTCTGGGTCCTCTCTCAGTAGAGCAGCACGGGTGGGTGTGCCCATCCGGCCCAGCAGGAGGCAGGGAGTAAGCTAGGCGGGAGCTTCATGCTCTAGTGATAAAATCCTGCCCCAGCCTAGTCTCGAGCTCCAGAGGGACTCCTTAGCCCTAGCAACTAGGAGAAGGAGCCAGGAGATAATACCCAGAGGCTTCTGTGGTAGGGGAGGGGAGGAGAGAGCAGTGTTTTGGCCCTTGGAGTGATGTCCCCAAAGTGTCCTCCTCCTGTGCAACACTGAGCCTTGGCTTTTTACCCCTACTTCCTGCTAGCTTCATATCCTCTCGTGACCTCCTTGCTGACTTAAACCAAATAATCCCTAACATGCCTCTCCCATCACACCATTTGCCTGTTCTAAAAACTTCTGTGGCTCCCTAAGGATCACAGGATTTGTAGCCTTTCAGGGGCCAGCCCGCCCTCTTCTGCTTCCTCCGGCCTTCTCCTACCTGCGGCGCAGTGCTGGCGTGTCCCTCACCGTCTCTTCAGCACTCTCCCACAGCCTGGAATGCCCTCTTAGGTCCTTCTGAATTCATGTATTTTCTGTCTTCAGGACTCTACTCACCCCTTCTTCCTCTAGGCAGTCTTTCCCACCCATATGTCCAGAGCTACTTTGATGGACAATAATTTATTTGTTCGATAAACAAGCAGTGGTGATGACTAAGTGTGTGTGTGTGCGTGTGTGTGTGTGTGCATGTGTGTGCGTATGTTTCTTCTCAAATAGATGGTTGGCAACCCAAGGGCGTAATCTCTGTCCATATACTACCCCTGCCCCACCTGGACCCTCTCCCCTACTATAGCAAGCATTCTGCTGGGCACAGGATTTGAGTACCCCAAGCCCAGAGAAGGGGCTCCAAGCATATATTCTGATAGCCTAAGTGAACTGGATTCTGCTCCCAGCCTTAGCTGAACCCCATGTGCAGGCTATTAGGGCAGATCCCAGTCTTCCTTTTCTCTGTGGAGTTAGAGGGACCTGGGGAAGTAGGGGGCTTTAGCCCAGTGGAGTCCTCTCCTGGAACCCCAGGACCCATCATGCTCCGCTGCAAATTTATTATCAGGGCTGGTGGACACCCAGATCTTAATTCATCCAAACTCTTAATCTGATAGTGGAGAAACGGAGGCATAGAGAGGTCAAGGCATCTGCTTAAAATCATACAACAGCAGAGTCATCTACTGACCCTGGTCGGGGGGGAGCTTAGTATTCTGGGATCCTGGTCTGGGCCCGAGAGCTGTGAAAAGAGGCAGTAGGCACCATTCTAGGGGTAATCCTGGAGTCTCATTTCCAATTAGAGAGTGCCACTGCTGGACAGACACGGAAGTCTGCACATACACATGAAGGCATCCACATACAAACATACACACATGCGCACACGAGCTCGCTCCCATGGAGTTAACAGATGCCCGTGCCTATCCAATCCCTGCTCAGATAGAAGCACCTGCCCGACTTCATGGGCTCCAGGACTGGAGGTCAAGAGGCCAACCTATTCCTGTCTGGGCCTGAGGCTTGCCTTCACCAAACCCTGGGGGTTCCTCAATGGCTTGGGGCCCCCCACTTCAAAAGGCAGAGATGAGTCAGCCTGGGTGTGTCCTTCACGAGAACTTGAGTGTACTTGAAGGTGTGAGTCTTCTGGAGAACCGCCTCACCTCTGGTCTCTCCCCCTTTCCCCTCTCAGGTAGAGGGCAAGACTGAGGCAAAAACCAGTGGGTAGTTTGGAATCTGAGTCAAAACCCAGAGCCCTGATCACTCTAGAAACACAGCCTTCCCCCTATCCCCCACTAGCCCCAGAACTACAGTTAAATGAAAATATTAATTATGATACTATAGGGATTTCTATGGGCCAGGTACTATTCAAAGCCCTTACCCCTGTTGATAATTAACTTAATCATCACAACAACCCTCTCATGTAGATAATATTATTCTTTCCATTTTACTGGTGAAGAAACAGAGACAGGGGGAAAAAAATTTAATTGGTAAAGCCAGCTAGGGTAGACATAATCCCCCAATTCCCCACCAGCAGACTGGCCTATACCTTAACCAGGGGCCATACCCCCAGAATTTCTATTCAGAGAGAATTGTTATTCAACTCAGAGGTGTTTAAATTGAGGGTGTGTGTGTGTGTGTGTGTGTGTGTGTGTGTGTGTGTGTGAACACCATGAAAAACCTTGGCCGGATTATGAGTAAATTCGAATTTCAATCCTGAGTCTATCCTGGGCTTGCTGCCTGGTGCCCTGTGTGAAGTGTTTTCCCACCTGCAGAGTGGCTGGCTCCATGCTTCCTAAAGGTTGCCTCCAGTTCCTCCCTTCAGATGGCCATTTGTGTGTGTCCTCCCTGGAGGAGGGGATATTCAGGACAGGATTCATTTCAGGAACAGGAGGCAGGTGACAGGAAGTGAAGTCCACCCACCCAAAGTGTGAGGATGGGGTGGTGACTTTGGGGTCCCTTGGGTGTGTTTGAGTGTGGACAAATACCCAAGTAAGCTGTTCAGGTGCCCTACATGAATTCCCACATTTAGAACTTTTGAGGGAAATGGTTGCATCCCTCCAACTTTGAGGCTGGGAAGGAGAAGTAGACAGTTGGGTTCCCTCCTGCTGAGGCAGCCTCTCTTCTAGAAGCAGATGGGCCCCCTGCAGCTCAGACCACTGCCCTTTTCTGCCCCCAACTCTTCCTTGGCTCCCTTCCATCTGGACCAAGCCATGCTCTCATGGTATCTGGTATCCAGTAAACATTCAGTAAGTACTGACTTGACGGGTGAGTACAGCTGCCCTTACCAGCTCATTTAGCCTTCTCTGTCACCACACACACACACATACACACACACACACACACACACACACACACACACACACCCTATGCAAATGACCTACTCTGAATCACCACCCCCTTTCCTGCTTCCAGGATTTTGTTCTTGCAGTTTCCTTGGCCTAGGGACCCCTCCTTCTCCCCCAACTGAATCTCCTTGGGTCAAGACCCTCTCTATTCTTCAGGATTAATGTAATTAGCAGCTTATATTTATTGAGCATTTACTGTATGCCTGTAACTCTCCAAGAGGGACACTGTTGTTATCCCCATTTTCCAGATGAGGAAACTGAGTCTCAGACTCCTGAGGCCCAAGATCATGTTTCTGTATATGCAACTGTGTATAGAAATATTCTAAGTACATATATGTACACACAATAATAAACAGCATAAAAATTATAAAGCCTATGTGTGAAAAATAGCATTTTTTCCCTATCATAAAATCATTTTCTTGAGTAGGAAACACTCCTGTGTTGGCCTTGAAGGAGCAAACCACCATGTTGTGGAGACGGTCACAGGACAAGGACCCAAGAGGGGCCTCTAGAAGCTGAGAGTGTCCCCTGAATAACAGATAGCAAGAAAATGGGGATCTCGGGGCACTTGGGTGGCTTGATGGGTTAAGGACTCTGCCTTCAGCTCAGGTCTTGATCCCAGGGTCCTGGTATCAAGCCCTGCATCAGGCTCCCTGCTCAGCAGGGAGCCTGCTTCCCTTCCTCTCTCTCTGCCTGCCTCTCTGTCTACTTGTAATCTCTGTCTGTCAAATAAATAAATAAAATCTTTAAAAAAAAAAAAGAAAATGGGGTACAAGACAGTGAATTCTGGCAGCAACCTGAGGGAGCCTGGAAGCCAAGCTTTGTCTGTTTGAGCCTTCAGATAAGTACTGCCTGGACTTCTGACTTACAGAACTGTAGCTAATACATGGGTGTTGTGTTGAGGCCCTGTGTTTGTGGAGGTTCGTAACACAACTATAGAAGACTGCTACGTGTCTTGAAAAGGTTTTTTGCCTGAAAGTTAAAAGGTAGCTTGAGTTACTAATCTTACACTAGTACATTTTGTTTTGGTGCGAATATTTTTGTGAAACTCATAATGTTATAAATGGGGGAAAATAATTTTTCTTTCTTTTTTATAAAGATTTTATTTATTTATTTATTTGATAGAGCAAGAGTAAAAGCGAGAACGAGAGAGAGAGAGCAAGCACAAGCAGGGGGAGCAGCAGAGGGAGAGGGAGAAGCAGCCTCCCCACTGAGCGAGAGAGCTGAACATAGGGCACATAGGGCTCGACCCCAGGACCCCAGGATCACAATCTGAGCCAAAGGCAGATACTTAACTGACTAAGCCACCCAGTACCCAGGCACCCCTCTATCTTTTTTTTTTTTTTTTTTTGGTCAAAGTCATGTAGTTGAAATCAAGTAACTTGAATTTGTGGGACGAAACTCCAGGGTGTGTATCAGCCAAATGACACTTCTTCTATGAAGCTTTCCAAGATCTCTTTGGAAAGAAGTAACCTCTCCTTGCTCAGAACCCCCAAAACACATTGTCTGCCTATCTCTCAGAGCATTACACACTTTCTAAATCACCACATTCAGGAATACCTAGTTACTCTCTCTGAGTGACAGACACCTTTTCTATACTTGAGAATCTCCTTCACTGTAAACAGAAGAGAGAGAGGGATTCAAGGAAGCCTGCTGGGAAGAGAGGGCATCTAAGGTAGGCTTTGAAGGATGAGTAGAAGCCTGCCTTGGGGCAAATGGGTTGAATGGCCTGGAATATGATTTCAAATTAGGAGCCCAGCACCCTTGTCTTGACTCTTCTTCTGACTTGATATGTAACTTTGGGTAACTCTCTGTCCCTCTGTGGGACTCTGTACAATGGAGCTTTAATGGGGGAATTCCTTTGCCTACTCATTAGGTTTTTTTTTGCCCTGGCTTTCTAGGGAGAGTTTTATCTTGTCTGATTGCTTTCTTTTGAGATGGGATAACAGGATGACAGAGACTGGAGGGAAAGGTGGGAAGGAAAAAGAAAAGCAAGACTTTTGGAAAGGGGAGGGGGTACAGTTTTTGATGGAAGTGACAACTTTGGTGAGTGAGTGAGAGGCAGCAGTGTTCCCTGAGAGGATTAGCAAGAACACAGGGGACTCTAAAGATGTAGATGTGGATTGGAGACCCTTTGATGTCTTTAAAGAACTATAAGTAAGAATCATTTTTAAATTACTTTTGGGAGGGATGCCTGGGTGGCTCAGTTGGTTAAGCGGCTGCCTTCAGCTCAGGTCATGATCCCAATGTCCTGGGATTGAATCCCACATCGGGCTCCTTGCTCCGTGGGGAGCCTGCTTCTCCCTCTGCCTGCCACTCTGTCTGCCTGTACTCACTCTCTCTGACAAATAAATAAGTAAAATCTTTAAAAAAATTACTTTTGGGGGGCACCTGGGTGGCTCAGTTGGTTGGGCGACTGCCTTCGGCTCGGGTCATGATCCTGGAGTCCTGGGATCGAGTCCCGCATCGGACTCCCTGCTCGGCGGGGAGTCTGCTTCTCCTGCTGATCTCTCTCTCCTCTCATGCTCTCTCTCTCTCTCTCAAATAAATAAATAAAATCATTTAAAAAAATTACTTTTGGGAGTTGAACTATAGTTCTTAGACTTAATACATTTTAATTAATTTCTGAATAGTATAAAAGCCCAGAGAATAAAAGGATATAGGTTTTCTTCCCATTTCTGCCCCCAGCACCCTTCAATCAACTTCTGCTCTCCAGGGGTGACTGCTGTTACCAGCTTCTTGTGTGAACTGTCAGATGATTCTTTACATATACGTATGTATATGTGTGTACATATGTATATGCATATATGACCTCCCCATTTTGAACACAAATGATAGGGTACTGTGGATACTGTTCCGAAATGTGCTTTTTTTTTTTTTTTTTAAGATTTTATTTATTTATTTGACAGACAGAGATCACAGGTAGACAGAGAGGCAGGCAGAGAGAGAGAGAGGGAAGCAGGCTCCATGCTGAGCAGAGAGCCCGATGTGGGACTCGATCCCAGGACCCTGAGATCATGACCTGAGCCGAAGGCAGCGGCTTAACCCACTGAGCCACCCAGGCGCCCCTGCTTTTTTTTTTTTTAACTCAACAATATAATGTGGAGATCATTCCCTAGTAGTACATACAGAGCTGCCTCCTTGTTTGCTAATAGCTGCATAGTATTATATTGTAACAAAGTAGGGGTAGCTTGAAGTTGTCCATTCAGTACCCTGTAGCTGAATATTTACCTTGTTTTCAAACATTTGTCCTTTACACTGCAGTTCTTGAATATGACATTGAAGGCTAAGCCTGAGCCATGTAGGGCCCTGGGATTTATTTGGGCCATGCGGGTATTTGGGCTCAATGGTATCTTTGAAATATACTGACTCATTCTCCACCTCAAGCTCTTCCCACCACACTTCTCTTGGTTCTACCCACCCTACCCGCTGGGCCCAGGTGGCAGCCTCAGCCCTTCACCATGACCTGCTCTCTGAAGTCCTAACAACCCCTTCCACTCCATAAAATCTTCTGGCTCGATTCCCTTGATTCCAGCCAAGAGTCGACCACCAGGAGCTTTGGGCAGAAAAACCCGGGATAGAGACTCTAAATAGACTGTAAATATTTATTAATCGATTCCTGAACTTGCCTGTGGCCTCCCTACTTATTTTCCATCTGCTTGTCTGATTTTCTGTGAATTTTGCTCTCCCTTTCTGCCAAAGGAATTGTCTGGGTCTCTATGGGGGTGAGGGGTGGGGCAGGACCTTACTTGTGAGCCTTAAAAAAAAAAAAAAGTGCCTCCTTGTGGGAGAAGAAGCCCTTCCACCTTGAATGGAGGTGCATGGAATGGTTATTTATTTATTATTTTAAAAAATATTTTATTTATTTATTTGACACAGAGAGGTCACAAGTAGGCAGAGAGGCAGGCAGAGAGAGAGAAGAGGAGGAAGCAGGCACCCTGCCGAGCAGAGAGTCCTATGCAGGACTCGATCCCAGGACCCTGAGATCATGACCTGAGTCAAAGGCAGAGGCTTAACCCACTGAGCCACCCAGGCACCCTGGAAGGGTTATTTAGAGATCATCTAGTGTAGTAAGTTTACAGATGAGGAAACAAGCACGGATGAGGGAGAAGTGCTTACCCGGGGTAATGGAATGAGCAAGTCGAAGGGACACAGGACAGACGCTTGAGCCTTCTTCTTCCAGTTCTTACCTCCTCACGCCCTTCTCCAAGACTTCAAACTCTGCCAACCTTTACTCTCTCAAAATCTAGTATATAAAGGTAACAGAATCGTGGTATATTGTACAATGGACGACTACTCAGCAATAGAAAGGAGTAAACTGTAACACCTGCAAAAAATACGGAAGAGCCTTGAACTAGGATGCTGAACGGTTGAAACCAGATGCCAATGAGGACATAGTACTAACTTCTAGTACTAGTCCATTAGTACTAACTTCTAGAACAGGCAAAAGTAGTATTTTTAATATATACTGACAGAAAGCAATCAGTAGTTACATGTGCAACTACTACATGGAAGGACTGACTGCAAAGGGGAGCAAAGGAACTTTCTGGAGTGGTAGAAGTGTGCTGCATTTTGACTGTGGGAGTAGTTACATGGTTTCAAAATTCATTACACCTCAAGGAAGCTGGTTTAAAAAGAAAAAAAAAAAAGAAGTAACATTGAAACAGACTTACTCAATTTATCTAAGAAAATACAGGGGCGCCTGGGTGGCTCAGTTGGTTAAGGCAATGCTTTCAGCTCAGGTCGTGATCCTGGAGTCCCAGGATCAGGGTCACTGCTCAGCAGGGAATCTGCTTCTCCCTCTGACCCTCTCCCCTCTCATGCTTTCTCTCTCTCTCAAGTAAATAAATAAAATCTTTATTTAAGAAAATACAAATGTGGGGCGCCTGGGTGGCTCAGTGGGTTAAAGCCTCTGCCTACGGCTCAGGTCATGATCTCAGGGTTCTGGGATCCAGCCCCGCATCGGGCTCTCTGCTCAGTGGGGAGCCTTCTTCCCTGCCCCCTCTGCCTGTCTCTCTGCCTACTTGTGATCTCTCTGTCTCTCTATCAAATAAATAAAATCTTTTAAAAAAGAAAATACAAATGTGACCGCTGACCTACATGCACAAAATCAACATTGACCAACTCATTTGAGATGGGCCAATATAGCCACTGGTAACTCTCAGGCTGGATATTTCAATCTTTGACATGAAGTTGTCACAGATTTTGGTCAGAACATCATTTTCCTTAGACTTGTGTTCAAGAACTTGCTGTCTCATAATAATCATTCTTGACTTGGGATAGATTTTATTTATTATTATTATTTATTTAAAGACTATTTATTTGACAGAGAAAGAAATCACAAGTAGGCAGAGAGGCAGGCAGATAGAGAGGGAGAAGCAGGATCCCTGCTGAGCAGAGAGCCCAATGCGGGGCTGGATCCCAGGACTCTGAGGTCATGACCTGAGCTGATTTAACCCACTGAGCCACCCAGGCGCCCCAAGACGTGGGATAGATTTTAAAAAGCTAGTGACTAGGGGCACCTGGTTGGCTCAGTTGGTTAAGCTGTGGCATTGGACTCAGGTCATGATCTCTGGGGCTTGGGGTCCTGGGATCAAGCCCCAGGTTGGGCTCCCTGCTCAGCCAGGAGTCTGCTCCTCCCTCTCCCTTTGTCCCTCTGCCTCTCTCCCCGACTCATGTTCTCTCTCTCTCTTTCTCCCTCTTAAACAAATAAATAAAATCTTAAAAGAAAAAAGAAAAAGAAAAAGCTAGTGACTAATACCTCTTTGCTCTATATCTGGGTGATTTATTGGCTCGACAGATTTAATTTTTCTTTTCTTTTTTTTTAAAGATTTTATTTGTTTATTTGACAGAGAGAGAGAGAGAGAGAGAGATATCACAAGTAGGGAGAGAGGCAGGCCGAGAGAGAGGGGGAAGCAGACCCCCTGCCGAGCAGAGAGCCTGATGCGGGGCTCAATCCCAGGACCTGAGTTGAAGGCAGAGGCTTAACCCACTGAGCCACCCAGGCGCCCCAGATTTAATTTTTTTCTTGCAGCGCCTTCAAAACTTTTCAGTTCTGTCTTCAAGAAAGAAAAACTACTTGTACAAGTAATAACAATCATGGCTAACACTTATTGACTGTTAATGTTCCTGGTGGTAATCTAAAATTTTTTCATGTAATCTTTCTTTTATTTTTTTAAAGAAAGTCTGTATTTTATTTTATTTTTTGTTTTTTTATTTTAATTAATTTATTTTTTTAAGGAGGGAGGTGGGGGAAGGGGCCCAGGGAAAGGGAGACAGAGAATCTCAAGCAGATTCTCTATACAATGCTGGGCCCGATGTGAGCCCAATACTTCCCAATCCATCCCAGGACCCTGAGATCGTAACCTGAGCTGGAATCAAGAGTCTGCTGCCCAAATGACTGAGCCACCTGGGTGCCCTGAGCCTATCTAGCTCTTAAGCACTATATGGCATTGACAATCAACATGACTCAAGAGTGATAGCGAAGCCCTTTTGCCTCAGATTCCCTTCCTCACTGGTACCAGAAATGCCACCATTATCACTTCTTCACTCACAGTTAAGCATTGCCCTCTTTAGATGCCTCCTAAAATACAACTAGTTGGGGTGCCTGGATGGCTCAATCTGTTAAGTGCCTGGTTCTTGATCTCAGCTCAGGTCTTGATCTCAGGGTCATGAGTTCAAGCCCCACATTGGGCTCCATGCTGCACATGGAACCTACTTAAAAAAAGCAAAAAACAAAAAACCTAAAGCTAGTTAAGAGAGCAGGAACTAAATCCCTACACATCTGATCAAATCGGTTTTTCACTGCACGGTCCACTGAATGGACTGAAAGAGAAACACAGATTGAGAGGTGGGGAATGAAGGGGCAGGACGTTGAAGGGGATGAACAGAGAGGTAAGAGGTTGGAGCCAGATGTCCCAATTTTCCTGGGCTGGCCCTGCTCGACCTCAGATCAATGGGGCCCTCTGGAAATACAACCCTATGGCCAACTAGCTCTGGTTCTCGGCCCAGAACTCTAGAGACAGGGAGCCAAGTGGGTGAGAGGTGACAGGAGAGGCTCTTTGGAAATGATGCTCTGAGTAGCTCAGGTGCCTTCTTAAGAGCCAAGGTATCCTTAGGGAAAGGCAGGCGGGACAAAGGGCATGACATGAATCCTTTTCTGAGAAGGAGAGTCAACCTTAATCTTTGGCCTTGGGGTGGTTGTCTTCTATCCACTTGAAGTCCATTTTTTAAAATTACAATGTAGGGGCACCTGGGTGACTCAGGGGGTTAAAGCCTCTGCCTTCAGCTCAGGTCATGATCCCAGGATCCTGGGGTGGAGCCCCACATCAGGTTCTCTGCTCATTGGGGAGGCTGCTTCTGCCTCTCTCTCTGCCTACTTGTGATCTCTGTCTGTCAAATAAATAAATAAAATATATTTAAAAATAAATAAATAAAATATTTTTTTTTTTAAAGATTTTATTTATTTGACAGAGAGAGATCACAAGTAGACGGAGAGGCAGGCAGAGAGAGAGAGAGAGGGAAGCAGGCACCCTGCTGAGCAGAGAGCCCGATGCGGGACTCGATCCCAGGACCCTGAGATCATGACCTGAGCCGAAGGCAGCGGCTTAATCCACTGAGCCACCCAGGCGCCCGTAAATAAATAAAATCTTAAAAAAAATAAAATAACAATGTATTTTAAATGATGTAGCAATTTACATAAATACTGCATAAAATCCAAATTTTGTAATTAAAAAAATTATAAATATAAAATTCAAGCAATCAAGATAAAGTCAAGGTCCCCTGACCATCTCTTGTCTAATTCAAGAGACCTTCCACCATGCCCCTAATTTGGAGTGTATCCTTTCTTTCTCTTACACAACATGTATATATACATATAGGAAATGTTTTGTTTCATAGGGCTTGTATTACTTCTGGTTTTAGAATTATGCTTTACATTTTTTGTTTACTTAATTATAGGGACATAGTTCAAAATTCCAAAGGTTCAATAGGGAATACAGTGAAAAGCAGGTGTCCTTCCCTCCCCTGTTCCCAACCATCTGGTCTCCTCCCTGGAGGCAACCACCAATTCTAGTTTCCTGTTATTCCTTCCAGAGGCACTCTATGCAGTTAAAATTCAATGCATATATATATATATATATATATATATATATGTAAACACACACAAGTACATATATTACATTATATATGTATTATATTACATAATGTATATATGTGTATATATAATGTTATATATAATTGTGTGTAGACACCTATATTACATTCTATATTGTATATTATATTTAATATATTGATATAATACATGTATTTTTCACACAAATGGAGACACTGTTCTGTACCTTTTTTCACCTTAAAGTATATCTTGCAGGCCTTTCCTTATCAGTATGGAGAGCAGCCTCATTCTTTCTTACCCATGCATAGTATCCCATTGTATGTATACCTGATATTTCTCTAGTCCCCTATGGAAAGTAAGGTTGTTCTCAATATTTTATTATTACAAACAATGATGCAATTGATATTTTTATCCATTACTTTGCATATTTGTTTGTAAGATGAATATTCTTTTGAGAGAGAGAAAGATAGCAAGCACATAATGAGGGGAGAAGAGGGGCAGAGGGAGAGGGAGAGAATTCCAAGCAGACTCCCCATCGAGCATGGAGCCTGATGTGGGGCTCAATCTCATGACCCTGAGATCATGACCCTAGCCAAAATCAAGAGTCAGATGCCCAACCAATTGAGCCACTCAGATGCCCCGAGATGGATATCTACTACTGAGGATTAGTAAGGTGAGGTTATTTTAGAAGTTTAACTAGTACTTTAAGTGTTGATTGATATGACCAAATAGCTCCCAGGATGTGCTGATTTTTACAGCTTATAGGTTTGTTTTTTCATTTCTACATAAATATATTATATACTTGGTCCTGAACACTCACATTTTTCACTCAGCAATATGATTTGGAGTTCTACCTATACAAATGCACATAGACAAATAGACCTACCTCATTAAAAAAAATACTATCTTACTGTTTCCTGTTGTATGGCTTTAGATAGCTTATTTAATTGTAGATAGCTTATTGATGGATGTTTTGATGGTTTTCAGGTTTTGCTGCCACAAACAATGCTACAATGACTATTCTTGTGTGAATAAAAATGGATTCAGAGAAATGACTTGTAAGACTGATAGGTACACATATTTTGAATTTCAATAGATGCTGACAAATTTTTCTCCCAAAAATGTGCCAGTTTAGATTTCCACCAATGTTGTGTGAGAGCTTTAGATTTACATCTAGAAGTAGCCTATGTGCTTCTTCCTGAATCAAAGCTTAAAGTCCCAGTTTAAGGGTTCACTGGGATCCTAAGGGATGGTCGCTGGGATCATCCAGGCCCTGAGCTCCCCTCCGCAGTATGTGAGTGGACAAGCTGAGTGTTGGGAAGGATGAACACAGACTAGGGTCAGTCTATCCCCCCATGAGCCAGCTGGTCACCCAGGTAACACAACCCTCTCCAAGGAAAAGACAAGGCTACTTTGGGAGGAAGTGAGCTCCTCATCACTAGAAGTGTCCAAGTGGAGGTTTGGTATCAACAAATGCTTTGAGAATTTATTCTGTGCCAAATTTGGGGCTGGGTGTCTTGACTCAGAGATGTGTCAGACCCATTTCCTGCCTTCCCAGAGCTTGATAATCATGGAGAAAATATACAAGTAAACCGTGATAATTCTGTCTACTAAGTATTTAGTTGGACTTCCTTTTCTGACAATATCTGGTACTTCCTGCTACATAAAACATGGAAATGCCAGAAACAAAAACAACAAACATCCTTTTAAATGCACAAGTGAACCTGCAAAAGTTCAGGTTTTAACAGATCTTTGGGGAGATGAAGACTTGGATTTACATGAAGTTTGGGGTTAGAACTGAGACCCTTTGAGTGCTACACTCACAGTGAAAGATTAGACTAGAAGAAAACAAACTTCTGACTACTAGCAAAGGAGATAAAAAGATATGCGTCCATCTTGACCTGGTCTTTGGGTGGGGGAAAGAAACTATCTCTCAAGAATTTGAAACCAGGGGCACCTGGGGGGCTCAGTGGGTTAAGCTGCTGCCTTCAGCTCAGGTCATGATCCCAGGGTCCTGGGGTCGAGTCCCACATCGGGCTCTCCGCTCAGCAGGAAGCCTGCTTCCCTTCCTCTCTCTCTGCCTGCCTCTCTGCCTACTTGTGATCTCTGTCTGTCAAATAAATAAAATCTTAAAAAAAAAAAAAAGAATTTGAAACCACATGCCTGCTCTCAGTGAGTCTGGGGCTCATATTTATATCACTTGCATGGCTGGGAATCCCCAACGCTGAGAAATTAACATAAAAGGAGACCTACTCCAAAACCATCTCTTAGATGTCTAATAGAAAGAAATGGAAATCCTCTTTGGATCTCTCCCACACCCAATTGCAGGCTACACAGAATTCCTATATATAAAGCCCTTCCAAATATTAGCTAATAATCCACAAGGAAGCAATCCACCATGAGTAAGATCCAGTAGACACAACAAATCAGACTGCCAAAAACTTCAGGTACCAGAATTATCAGATAGTGATTATTAAGTGCAGCTTAAAGACAGCTGTTAAGTGCTTTGGGAGTATAGGAAAAGAACTGACTCCCAGATACAACCAAACTAACCAAAATGTACAGGAACACATGAGACAATTATCCTTGCCCTCAGACTGAAACCCATTTGGCACTAGCATAGATATTTGGAGTTTAAAGTGGCCTTATCTAGTTTGACACAAATGTCTGAGTATCAATAAGTAGAACCTGGGCTGGAAATAAAGATCTGAGAGTCACCAAAATATAAGTGGCAGTTAAAGCCACTTATATTTTTAGGAAATTTTTAAAAAAGATTTTACTTATATATTTTTCAGAGAGAGAGAGAGAGCACAAACAGAGGGAGAAGTAAGCTCCCATCTGAACGAGGAGCCCAATGTGGAACTCGACCCCAGGACCATGAGATGATGACCTGAACTGAAGGCGGATGCTTAACCAACTGGGCCACCCAGGTATTCCTGGTTAAGAACTTTCGATTACAGGTACCTAAAGACCCAGCTCAAATTGGATTAAACTAGAAAAGAAATTGGTTGTATTGTTTAGCTATAATTGCCTTCCGGCAAGGCTTGATCCAGTGTCTCAAATAATGGAACTAAGATACAGTCTTTTCTGATTTTTCCAAAACACTTCCTAGGATAGTTGGCTTAATTCTTGACAGGCTCTCTCTTTGTGACCACATGCTAGTGTAGGGAAATGGCTCTGCCTTGGCACCTGGTGACCTCGCATGCATTCATTCACATAGGCCACACGGGCAAAAGTTTAAAAAGCTTATCTGAGTCTTGGCAGACTGTGACCCTCCAGAAGATGAGAGGATGTGAGGCTTGTAAGACAGGCCATCTTCTACTTGCTTCCCTCTCTCCCCTGGAAGACTATCATGAGACAGTTTTCTCACCACTTCCCAGGTTCTGAGGAGCTATTGGAACTTTCTGCCCCACCCTACTCAGAAGGGAGCCGTAGAATATACAACTTGTTAATTGCAGTCTAGAACTGGCTCCTTGACAACAGGATGCCCACAACTTGTGTTGTAATTGCCCAGCCTCTTTTGATTCAGTGTCATCCTTTTTGGTGTGTGGAACAAAGATCATTGGGAGCTGGCTGTTCTTGCTGTGAATGTGAGTAATGAACTAGTTAAATTGAAAAGTGGCTCATTGTATCTTTACCACTAGAATTAGTTAGGCCTTGGCCTTGGCCTTGGCCTTATCTTGTCTTGTCTTGTACCTATAAACTGCCAGCTGCTTCTAGGTCTGGGTGCTTCCAAGCGCAAACCTGGCAGGAAAGAAAATTCCCATTTCCCTAAAGGGCTCAATGCAAAATTTCAGAATTGAAGGGTTTTGTTGTTGTTGTTTTGTTTGTTTGTTTGTTTGTTTGTTGTTGTTGTTGTTGTTGTTGTTGTTGTTTTAGCTCTTATTGACCTGATTTGGGTCATATGCTCATCCCTGAGCCAATCACTGTGGCTAGGGATTTGGAATGTGTTGGTTAGTTTGAGCCATTGAGAGCCCAACCCTGGAAATGAGGTTGAGGTCAATCCCATTCAATTCTCATGGCTGAGAATTCAGGGTCCTGTTAGGAGAGGAGAAAGAAGAGGTGGAATGGAGGCCAAGAAGCAAAGCCCTCTATCCCTGTTTGCTTTGCCAGCCCAGGGAAGTCAGGAAGGGCACAAGGGGTCTGAATGCATAGTTGTGGAGGGTATGGCTCCAGAGGCGGGAGAGAGATTCTGAAACAGGAAGCTGAGCAAGAGGAAACCGATCTTTAGCCCTAAGGCTGCAGGTCTAGTTTATATCTTGGTCTTGTTTTCCTAACAGGATGGCTTTTGCAACAGTGGGCATTTGTGGGTAGGGGACAGAAAGGAAATTGAGAGAGCTCAAGACACAGAGTCCCAGAAATCTGTCTTCAGGGCATTATGAAGGCCAGATTTCTAATTCCTTTTGGGTCCTTACAACACTTGGGGGCAACGGTTGAAGACGGAGCTGGTGTGGGTCTCGTTTTAGGTCTTACCAGACATCCCATCCAGGAACAAGAGGCAGCTGGTATAGGAGACAGGCGACGAGTACCCCAGTTTCTGGACCCAGTGCCACCACCACTGACTTGCTATGTGATCCTGGGGCAGGAGCTGCTCCTCTCTGAGACTTAGTTTCTCAGTCTGTACAATGAACTAGATCAGGCCTTTCCTACTTTTTCAATCCTTAAGGATGCCTTCAGTTACTTTTCCCTACATGCCACTGCCTTCCATTCACCCTATTTATGAGTTATGAGTTGTTATTATTCATTTTAAGTTTTTATATAGTTTGTTTTCTGATGAAATATCTACACAAACATAAGCAAATCAGTGCTGTATCTTTAACTCTTCTTTTTGTTTTTTATAACAATTCTGTTTTGTTTTTTGTTTTTTTTTCCCACTCCATTCTTATGTGTCTTCTGCTGACTTTCCTGAGTTCTTTCCTTCTCATCCAGGGCGTATCTTGCAAATCTCTGTTTGGGTTGATTTCTCTTTGCATGATCCAAGGAATTATAAATTTAATCAAACTCTGTTTTGCTAGTGCCAAAATGGGTTTCAGTCTGAGGGTAAGGATAACTGTCTCATGTGTTCCTGTACATTTTGGTTAGTTTTTCTCGAATTTCTGGCTTAGGTACTATTTCCTTCCTAGGGTGATGGACCTCTGTGACCATTTGTTCCTGCGGGAACAGTTAGGATGTCGTGAATGTCCTTGCCTGGTTGGTTATGTCTGTCATACATAATAGTGGCTGCTCATCAGGCCACCAGGAAGGAGAAAGTCCTCAGTCATGTTTAGATATTTTATATACTTGTCGATCTGAGATTGTTGCTATACATTTCTGTCCCTCAAATTTGTGTTAATGAAATCCTCATTGAACTGTCCTTCAGACTTTCGCAAGAGCCAGGGTCAGAGTGCCAGAGACAAGTTAGGGAGGGATTTAGGAAATGATTGATCATTTCCTAATACCTCTTGAATCCATTATTTCTTTTGCCTGTTGGATGGCAGCACTCTCACTGGTCTCCTTGCTACCACCTTGACTTCTTCCAATCCATTCTTCACTCAGTGGTCAGAGGGGAATTTTAATTGCGATCACATTTCAATTCTACTTGAAACCCCATATCCAACTTAGCCTCATGGTTCACAAAGGCCATTTGACCCTTGCATATTTTTCTAGTCTCACCTCTTGCTCATTTTACTCCACACTGGCCTCCTGTATTGCAAACCCAATCCCCTCCTCCCCATTCACACCATTTACCATTGTCAGTTCTCTTCTCATCTTTTAGGTCTCTGCTTAAATATTACTTCCTTGAACAGGTTTTTCTTGACTACCTCATCTAGTCAATAGTAGGTCCTCTGTTACTCATTGTCATTGGTCCTCGTCTGTTGCCCTCATAGGTCTAATCATACCCTCTAATTATTTTGTCTGACTGCTTCTATTTTGTATGACTCCCTGCCAGACTATAAACTCCAATACAGGTAGGATTGTGTCTTTCTCACCACCATTTGCCTTTTTCTTCCCATTCAGCATCCAATCACCTTTTGCCTTCACTCGAATGATCTCACCCAGCTGCCTTCAGGGTGTCCTGTCCTAAGACAAACATAGTAAATTCATCATCTGAATTCTCACACATCCTTTTCTCTTGCTGTCCTACACACAGCCAAGAGGCAGGTATGGGACCTAATCTTAATCCACCTCATGTTCTTTTTAAGAACATTGAATCTTAAATGACGCAATGCAAGACCTTAAAAACTAGTTAACGTTCACTCATACCACTGGTGGTACCTAGTTGACCTGAAAGGTGTCTCCTGCTACCTGGACCCTGTGTTGTTTACCTCGGTTTGACCATTCCGAGTCTGGTTCCCTAGTCTTCTCTTTGGTCCTGTGAGCTCCCGCAAAGCCTCCTAATTAACATCGTTAGTGTTGAAGATGGCCAGAATCAGTTTGCTGTTTGGAATAAAATAAATGTATTGTATAGACTGTATCTCCACAGACTAGCACAGGACCTGGCAAAGGTAGGTGTTCAATAAATGTACCCAGGTATGTGGCTTAAAGCTGGTTGCTTAATATCACAGAGCCTCGATTTCTTCCTCCTGCCCACATATCATCTGGGATCTCTGGGCCGAAATCATCTTGCTTGCTCCTTTATTGTCTCCTTCCTTTCAAGTCTCTATCCCTCCTTCTCAGCTACAACAACAAAACAACTCAACCCAACTCAACCCGAATTCCTCTCATTTTCTCAGGAAGAGCCACTTAACCACAATGTCTGGGCCTGATATTCAGATCCTGGTTATGTTGTTTACTAGCTGTGTGACCTTAAACAAATTAATAAACTTCCTTTGCCTCAGTTTCCTCATGTGCAGGTGGTGATGGGAAATTATAGTAGCTGTAATAGTACATAGAGATAATGAGATAAAACATGTAAAACACTTAAAACGATGCTTAGCACACAGTAAGCACTGAATACTTGGTAGCTATTATTAGTATTTTCCTTTTTTTAAGATTTTATTTATTTATTTGAGAGAGACAGCATGAGGAGGGGGTGGGGCTTAGGGAGAGGGGAAACAGGCTCCGTGCTGAGCAGGAAATCCAACTCAGGGCTTGATCCTGGGACCCTAGCTGAAGGTAGATGCTTAACCAAGTGAGCCACTATTTTCATCTTTTTGTTGCATAAGCGACTGGATACCTATACCTTCAGGGTAATGTGCTTTGAAGTACAGTTCCTGAACCACCAGCATCAGAATACACTGGAGAGATGAACAGTGCAGGTTCCTGGGCTCCTTCTTGGACTTAGCAAATCACAGTTTTTAGGGCTGAACTAGGAAATTTACATTTGAAAAATATATCTCCCAAATGATTGCTCATTTTTAAAAAAGATATTGAGACATAACACACATGCAATAAAATTCACCCATTTAACGTGTATGACTCAGTGGTTTTGGTATATTTATAGAATGATACAATCTGACTTTAGAACATTTTCTACATCCTGAAAAGAAATCCTGTACTCATTAGCAGTCATTTCCTATTCTCTATCCCCTCAACCACCCCAACCTTAGACAACCACTAGTCTGCTTTCTGTCTTTATAGATTTATCTATTCTGGAAATTTCACATAAATGGAATTATATAATATGTGATCTTTTGTGTTTGGCTTATTTTAGCATGTTTTCGGGGTTCATCTATGTTGTAACATGTATCAACACTTTTTTTTTTTTTTTTTTACTAAGGTATAGTTCACTGAATCGATAGGGCACATTTTGTTTATCCATTCATAACAAACAGAATGGATATTTGTCTTGTTTCCACTTTTTAGGTATTATGAATAATAACTATGAACAAGCATTGGACAGTCATGTACAAGTTTTTGTGTGGATATATGTTTCATTTCTCTTGGATATTAACTAGGAATTGAATTGCTGGGCCACATGGGAACTCTAGGTTTAACTTTTTGAGGAACTACCAAACCATTTCCAAAGTGGCTACTTTTACATTCCCACCAGGAGGGTTCCAATTTCTCTGCTTCCTTATCAATACTTGTTATTATCTGCCTTTCGTTATGGCCACCCCCATGGGTAAGAAGTAATATCTCATTGTGGTTTTGATTTGTATTTCCCTGATGACTAATAATGTTGGGCATCTTTTCACATCCTTATTGGCCATTTGTGTCTTTTTGGAGCTATGTCTTTTCTGATCCTTTGCCTATTTTTTTAAGCTTTTATTTTGAAGTAATCTCTACACCCAACCTGGGGTTCAAACTTACAACTCTGAGGTCAAGACTCACATGCTCCACTGACCAGGCACCCCAACCTTTGCCCATTTTTAGAATTTATTTATTTATGAGAGAGGGAGAGAGTCTGTGCGCACACATGAGCAGGGGTAAGGGCAGAAGGAAAGAGAAAAATCCTCAAGCAGACTCTCCCTGAGCACAGAACCTGACTCAGGGCTCTATCCCAGGACTCTGAGATCATGACCCAAGTGGAAATCAAGAGTCAGCCGCTCTGGGGCGCCTGCATGGCTCAGTGGGTTAAAGCCTCTGCCTTCTGCTTAGGTCGTGATCCCTGGGATTGAGCCCTGCATCAGGCTTTCTGCTTGGCGGGGAGCCTGCTTCCCCTTCCCCTCTCCCTGCCTGCCTCTCTGCCCACTTGTGATCTCCGTGTGTCAAATAAATAAATTAATTAATTAAAAAAAAAAGAGTCAGCCGCTCAACTAACTGAACCACGTAGGTGTCCTCTTCCATCCATTTTTAATTGGATTCTTTATCTTCTATTATTGAGTTATAAAAGTTCTTCATATATTCTGAATGAAAGTCCCTAATCAGATATGTGATTTGGAGATATTTTCTTCCATTCTATGGGTTGTCCTTTTACTTCTTTTTTTTTTTTTAAAGATTTTATTTATTTGACAGAGAGAGAGAGAGAGAGAAATCACAAGTAGGCAGAGAGGCAGGCAGAGAGAGGGGGAAGCAGGCTCACTGCTGAGCAGAGAGCCCGATGCGGGGCTCGATCCCAGGACCCTGAGATCATGACCTGAGCCTAAGGCAGAGGCTTAACCCACTGAGCCACCCAGGCGCCCCAATGTCCTTTTACTTCTTGATGGTTTCCTTTGGAGCACAAGTTTTTAATTTTGAAGAGACCCAATTTCTTTCTTTCTTTCTTTTGTTGTCTGTGCATTTGGTGTTGAATCTAAAAAACCTTGCCCAACTCAAGGTCATGGAGATTCACTCCTGGTTTTCTTCTAGGTGTCTCAGAGTTTTAGGTCTAATATTTAAGTCTATGATCCATGCAAACTCATATTTAGGAAGCACTAGTTTGGGTCTACCTATAATGGTTTTTCCCAAAGACAATCCTCACCCTAAGAAGAATTAAAAAAAAATATTCATCATAGCTTTATTCACAATGGCTAAAACCTAGAAACTTCACAAATATCCATTAATTGGTGAATGTACAGACAGGATATATCCATACAGAGGAATACAACTTAGCAATAAAAAAGCCCGAACTGGTGATAAACGTAGTAATCTGGATAGATTTAAGAATCCTTATGCTGCACAAAGGAATGTAGGCATTAAAGAGTTCCTTTAGCGTTGTTAAAAATGCAAGCCCACCTATAGTGCCGGTGGTTGCCTGGGCTGAGGGTGGAGGTAGAGAGGTACTGCAAGGGGACCCAAGGGAAGTTGTGAGATAGTGGAAATGTGCTGTGTCTTGAATGGAGCAGTAGTTTCATTTGTATGTACATCGGTGAAAATGCATTTAATTGTACAGCTTATTTTTTTTATTTTTTACTTTTATTCGAGAAAGCACTTAGACTGCATCCCCTCCCGTTTACTCCTCCAAAGGAGGAGAAGAATGATCATCGATGGCAATTGGTCCTTGTGGAAACAACACCTAAAGGCAGCTTCAAGCTCAGGAGAGAACACTGCACCTCCTCCTTCTCCTCATGGCCTAAGGAGAATTTTTAAGCCTTCTGTTAGGATGATGTAAACAATAATGAAACAGTTAATGAATGTATATCGAGCACACGGTATGTGCTAACCATTTTATGTTGCATAATCTTGTTCAATCTTCGTTATGTAGTTTGTGTTAGAATCACCTCCACTTTTCATGATGTAATAGCTTCACTCTATGATGATGTAATACATGGATCTCCTTTTATGTAAAAGAGGAAGCAATCTTTAGGAAGGAAGGCGATGCGGACTAAATAAGTTCATGTGTGTTAGAAGTACAGCACAGTGTTTGGCAGAACAGGGCTCAAAGGATGAGAGCGCCTCTTCCTATTCCTTCATGATTGCCTGTCCCACTGCAGACCTACCCCTCCCATTGGTCAAGAAAGCTATCAGCTCCAAGGGTCATTTTTGTATTCTCCTAGCATCCTGATCCCCCTTTTCCTTGTCTCATTATGATTTATGATCTTACTTTTATTTGTGTTATTCTTAAGACTATCACATCTCTTCAACTACTCTTTAAGTCTCACAAAGGCAGGGGGGCAGTTTTGTCACTGCAATATTCCCCAACACCCAGTATATAGCCAGGGGATATAGTGATTTTTTTTTTTTTTTTTGAAAGAGAGACAGTGAGAGAGAGCATGAGAGGGGAGAAGGTCAGAAGGAGAAGCAGACTCCTTGTGGAGCTGGGAGCCCAATGCGGGACTCAATTTTGGGATCATGACCTGAGCCAAAGGCAGCCACTTAACCAACTGAGCCACACATGCACCTGACATAGTGATCTTTTAAAAAATATACGCTTGACTACACCACTTTAAGCACCATTGGAAGTTTAAAATCCTCCAATGGTACGTGGATTACACTTTGAATAAAGTCGAAATTCCCAGCCATGGCAAACAGGTCCCTACCTGATTGGCGACTATCTGCTTCTCCACCCACACCTTCTACTACTCTCTCCACTTGGAACATACTTGTTTTCTTTCCCAAACACATCTTTCTGTTTCCTGAATCAGAGTCTGTTTCTTCCAGTTGTCAGCTCTGATTAGTTTCTCACCCTTTGGTTCTCAGCTCAAATGTCACCTCTTCCCAGAGCCTTCCCTGATGGCCCTGTCCAGTGTTACCAACACACTTCTACCAAGTTATGCTTTTTAAAAAGATTTAATTTATTTATTTGAGAGAGTGAGTGAGCACACCAGTGGGAGGTGGGGTAGAGGGAGAGGAAGAAGCAGACTCCCCGCTGAGCAGGGAGCCCAAGATAGGGTTGCATCCCAAGACCCAAGGATCACAACCTGAAGGGAAGACAGCCACTTACCAATTGAGCCCCCCACCAAGTTATTCTTTTTTTTTTTTAATTTTTAAAAGATTTTATTCATCTATTTGAAGGACAGAGATCACAAGTAGGCAGAGAGGCACACACAGAGAGGAAGGGAAGCAGGCTCCCTGCCAAGCAGAGAGCCTGACGTGGGGCTCGATCCCAGGACCCTGGGATCATGACCTGAGCCAAAGGCAGAGGCTTTAACCCACTGAGCCACCCAGGCGCCCCGTCCACCAAGTTATTCTTTTTATTTTTTTTATTTTAAAGATTTTATTTATTTATTTGAGAGAGAGACAGTGAGAGAGAGCATGAGCTAGGAGAAGGTCAGAGGGAGAAGCAGACTCCCCAGGGAGCTGGGAGCCTGATGTGGGACTCGATCCCGGGATTCCGGGATCATGACCTGAGCTGAAGGCAGTCGTCCAACCAACTGAGCCACCCAGGCGTCCCATCACCAAGTTATTCTTGATCATACAAACTGTTTCATCTTATTCACAGATCTGAAATTTCCTTCTATATTTTATTTTATTTTTTAAAAAGATTTTATTTATTTATTTGACACAGATAGAGAGAGATCACAAGTAGGCAGAGAGGAAGGCAGAGAGAGAGGAGAAAGCAGGCTCCCTGCTGAGCAGAGAGCCCAAGGTGGGGCTCCATCCCCGGACCCTGAGATCATGACCTGAGCTGAAGGCAGAGGCTTTACCCACTGAGCCACCCAGGCGCCCCCTTCTATATTTTATTTGATATTAATTTGATATTATTATAGCTAACACTTAAGCACTCACAATAAGCACTTTTCATACATTAATTAAGTGGTGTGTTACTTAAAGCTTATCAGTGATCTCTCCAAAGTCCAAAACTTTGATTTGTAGTGCTTATTAATTTCTGTGTGTAAACACTCTCCTCGGAGAGGGTTTTTAAGCTACCAACCTGAAGTTCCTGAACACCAATTTGGGAACTAATGGGCAGTAGCACACCATTATACAGCATGTGCCACAGTATATTACTAGTGATAAGTAACCTCAAGAGCACAAATAAAAAATGTAGTAAAATAAGAAGTAATGAGTTTTTAGTATTTATTACCTTGTTTTAGTAAGTCTATATAATTTAATTCTTGATAATTATGTTAAAAAGCAACTAGCAAAATTTCTAAGCATTCCTTAATCGGTTCTAGTGACTCCATAGGGACCCGCAGGCTAACAATCAGCATATTTTTCAGATGAACTACCTGAGGCACAGAACACAGAAAAGTTAAGCAACTCGTTCAAGGCTGCAGAGCAAATAAACCTATCTACTACTCCAAAATATATCTTCAGAACCCAATATAGTGCCTGGCATACAAGTGGTGTTCATTAAACAAGTGTAGAATACAGAAGTGAATAAAAGGAGGGGCGCCTGGGTGGCCCAGTAGGTAATGTGTCTGTCTGCCTTCTGCTCAGGTCATGATTCCAGACTCCTGGGATCCAGCCGCATGTCCGGCTCTCTGCTCAGTGGGAGCCTGCTTCTTCCTCTCCCTGCCACTCCCCCTGCTTACTCTCTCTGTCAAATAAATAAATAAAATCTTAAAAAAAAACAAAAAACTTTAAAAACATAAAAGGGAAACATCCGAACATTAAAAGCATTTACACAACTGCTCGCTTCCGCAGCACATTTACTTTAAAAAAAAAAAAGGCATTTCCACAAGAGTAAAATTAACAACTCTTCAAAGCTTGCTCATTATCTTAGGAAGATAACGCCTTCACTGACCTACTTCCCACAGCACCCAGTGCTTTTACAGTACACCTGCGATCTTAAGAGACGTTGCCCAACCCTACGCTGGGAGCTTGAGACGCCCCGCTCTACGTCGCCCCGCCCCATCTCGCCGCAAGGCTTCCTGGGAGCGGTAGTCCCCACTTTGGGTGTTCCAGCGGCAGCCGCAAGGCGCGCTTAGCCGCGGAACTACAGACGGTGGCGCACAGGTCGCGAGACTTTTCCGCCTCGCGTTTCCCTCCCGCCTGCGCGCCCGCCCCAGCTATCATGGCGGCTCCCTTGGCTCTGGTGCTGGTGGTGGCCGTGACCGTGCGGGCGGCCTTGTTCCGCTCCAGTCTGGCCGAGTTCATTTCCGAACGGGTGGAGGTGGTGTCCCCACTGAGCTCTTGGAAGAGAGGTGAGGCCACTGGCTAGAGTAGGTGGCCAGGCTCTGCCTGTGCTCTCCTGGCCTCAGTGAATGGGAGGCGGGGGCAGTGGCCTCAGCTCAAGATTCTAAGGGAACTGACCCGTTCTGGCGACGTCGGAGAGGGCGGGAGGGCGGGGCCTGAGGGCGGGGCTGCCAGAGGGAGGGGTCGTGGGACTGTGGGGCGAGCTTTGGGCCGTAGGGGCAGGCACACCTGAGCTTTGGGGAGCTGAGGGGGTGTGTCCCCCTCTGGTCCTGAGCAGAGGGGCGTGGTCTGAGGAAGGCTAGGTTTAAGAAAAGGAAATGGTCAATGGAGTGGGATTTGCGGAGGGGTTTGGGATTTGATGAGGGATCGCATGTGGTGCTCCCGGGGGTATGGTATGGTGTGTGAAGGGGGACCCCAAGTGAGTTGAACAATCTTGCCTAAGCGAGTAGAGTGTGTGAGTGTGCTTAGACTCCTGTTCTCAGTTTGGAACTTGCAGTGCAGCATTTCTTACTGTTTCTTAAGTTCTTCCTCAGGCGCAATTTTCTAGGAGCGCCTCCAATGAGATAGAGTTTGTGCTGAAGGATCCACAGACTAGTGGGGGAGACAGTTGTAATCCTTTTTGAAAAATGTTCTTCCTTTGTACATCCAGTTCCTTGCCTGGAGTTTCAGCTGTGAAGAAAATGCCCCTCTCCTTTTCCAGTTTCCTGAGGATGTGGGCTCTGAGCTAACTGTTGAATGTAGAATTTGGAAAGGGAGATTAGAGAAAGGAGAGTTCCAGGTAGCAGAAGGTAAACAGGATCAAGAAAATGTTGAAGAGTGTGAAATGTACAAAATGGGGTAGTAATGGGGTATGGGTTAGGGACAGAATTTAAAGATTTTTTTAAAAACTTTTTTACTGAAGTACAATATATGTACAATGCACATATAGTAAGTGTAGGGCTCAATGAATTTTTACAAACTGTGTATACTCATGTAGTCAGCATCCAGATCAAGAAACAGAACATTACAGAAGTGACAGCACCCCAGAAATACTGTTTGTGTCCTTGAGCTTTTTTTTAAATTTAAAAATTTTTTTTTAATTTAAAATTTTAAAAATTTAAAATTTTTTAAAAGATTATTTATTTATTTATTTATTTGACAGACAGAGATCACAGGTAGACAGAGAAGCAGGCAGAGAGAAAGGGAAGCAGGCTCCCTGTTGAACAGAGAGCCCGATGTGGGGCTTGATCCCAGGACTCTGAGATCATGACCTGAGCTGAAGGCAGAGGCTTATCCCATTGAGCCCCCCAGCTACAACCCCCCCCCCCCCGCCAAATTCTTTTTAAAGATTTATTTATTTGACAGAAAGTGCTTGCAAGCAGGCACAGGGAAAGGGAGAAGCAGTCTCCCCTCTGATCAGGGAGCCGGGTGCAGGGCTCGATTCCAGGACCCCGGAATCATGACCTGAGCTGAAGGCAGGCACTTAATGACTGAACCACTCAGGCGCTCCTTTTTAATTTTTTTTTTAAGATTTTATTTATTTATTTGAGAGTGAGAGAGAGCATGGGCAGGGGAAGGAGCAGAGAGAGAGGGAGAAGTAGACTCCCCTCTGAGCAGGGAGCCCAACCGCAGGCCATTCCAGGACTACAGGATCCTGACCTGAGCTGAAGGCAGACGCTTAATTGACTGAGCCACCCAAGCACCCATATCCTTGAACGTTAAATACTAGAGTTTTATTCCATAGACAGTTTTGAATGGGGGAATGGGATAATGAATGGTTGTTTTATGAATAATTCAAACTTAGGTTTCTAAGAATACTGTATATTAAAGACTGTGGTAAGCCTCTTTTATCCTCCAGTTATTCTCTGTGTTAGATGGTGTTATTTCCCCCATTTTACAGATGAGGAAACTGAAATTTAGAGAAGTTAAGTAATATGCCCAGGTTTTCCAGTTGACAAATGGTAATAAAGGTAGTAGTAATTCTTCTGTGTGATGGTGAGAGCTTAGATTTGATAATCCTTGAATATAATGTGTGCATATAATAATTTGTTGAACAAACTAAATTGTTTGTGTTGAAGCCACTTGGTTCCTGCTTTCTTCTAGATACCAGAAGCCCCAGGGCAATATTAGGCCCTCCTTCCTCTGTTCTCTTAGCACTTTATATATACCTCTATTGAGAGCATTTCTCACTTTTTATCGTAATTATTTGTTTATATCTGGTTTCTCCACTGTACTGTGAGTTCCTTGAGGGCCAGAACTGTTTTATTCATTCCTGAATCCTTTGTGCCTGGCATAGAATAGTTGCATCATTACTGTTGAACAAATACTGAAGAAAAGAAAAGATAATCTCTGGTTGCATATAGGATGGACAGGGTGAAGGGTCTCAAGATGAGGCAATGTAGTATGGTGATTAAGAGCACAGGGTCTGCAGTCTTTTTTTTTTTTTCTTAAGTAGGCTCCATGCCCAGTGTGGAGTCCAACACAGAGTTGGAACT
The DNA here is from genome assembly GCF_902655055.1 of Lutra lutra. Taxonomy (NCBI): domain Eukaryota; kingdom Metazoa; phylum Chordata; class Mammalia; order Carnivora; family Mustelidae; genus Lutra; species Lutra lutra. The sequence goes on along the minus strand of NC_062286.1, from coordinate 120,104,726 downwards.
CAACACCCTGAGATCAAAACCTGAGCTAAGATAAAGAGTTGGACACCTAACTACTGAGTCACCACGGTGCCCCAGGTCTGGGATCTTTAAAAGGGTTTAAATCTTTTCTTCCTTTGCCACTTACATTGGTGTGATCCCCAACATCAGTTTTCTCATCTGGAAAACAGGAAGTTATAATATGTACCCTGTTAAATGAGATAATCCATGTTGAAGCTCTTAGCACGATATTGAAAGCCAAAATAGCTAATTCTAGGAATTTGAATTTAAATAATAGAACAGTTGTGATATTGACTGAAATAGGTGAGTCAGAAAGGACATCAGTAAGTGTTTGATGTGTGTATGAGGTTTAGTATGATATTCAAAGGTTTAGGTCTGGAGCTTGGGGCCAGTGTCAGAGCTAGAGAGAGATTTGGTAGACACCCATCTGAATCTGATTGGCTCAGGATAATTGTCCTGTTTTAAACAGGAATAGTGGGTAGAGGGATGGTACAACATCTGTAAGTATCACTTATCTTCAGAGTATACTTTAAGATGGGATATTTTAAAAAGCAAGTGATTGAATTTAACCCTAAAAGGCAGACATTTAAAAAATATTGATGTAGGAGCCCTTCTGGTTTCACATGACACTCATTCATTCATTTCACATGAGTTTTTTGAGTACCCAGTTGTTTGGGTGAAGGGCTGTGGATCCAAGTAGATTTTGGTTGGCAGACTGATTTTTGTTTTCCTAAGAGAAATAGAGTGCGTGCATTAGTGGAGGTGGGGAGGGGCAGAGGGAAAGGAGAGAGAGAATCTTAAGCAGGCTCCACACCTAGTGTAGAGTTGAGCTTGGGGCTTGATCTCATGACCCTGAGATCATGACCTGGCCCAAAATCAAGAGTGGGATGCTTAACTGACTGGGCCACCCAGGTGCCCCTCATGGACTGATTTTTTTTTTTTTAAGATTTTATTTATTTATTTGACACAAAGAGAGAGACAACAAATAGGCAGAGAGGCCAGGCAGAGGGAGAGGGGGAAGCAGGCTCATTGCTGAGCAGAGTCTGACATGGGGCTCCATCCCAGGACCCTGAGATTATGACCTGAGCTGATGGCAGAGGCTTAACCCACTGAGCCACCCAGGTGCCCTGATCTAAGCATTCTAGATATGTTTAAGAACTATTTTAATCGCCACAATGACCCTAAGCTATAAATGGCCCTGCATGTGAATACCCTATTTTATAGATGAGAAAATGGAAGCACAGAGAGATTAAGTCACATAGTGTTTAATGTGAATAACTTGAATAACTGGCAGTCTTTAGACATTGCTGTTCCACCAGAGTTTACTCTATACCATCTTGTATAGTAATCTGTTGGAAATACTTTTGGAACTTTTTTTTTTTTTAAATCATATTTTGGTCTTTCCTCAGCCTTGACCTAGTGATTAGGAATCAGTATAGGCTTAGCCTTGTGAGTTCAGGGTAGATCCAAAGCCATTAACTCTTATTTAGAAACCTACCTCCAGTGTAGCTATGAGGGTCAGGGTCAGGGTCAGGGTCAGGAGGAACACTTCTGATAGCACTACTTAAAAAAAAAAAAAAATCAAACCTCTATTGTTGAAATGGAGAATTAGTAAACCACACACAATAGTGTGTTACAGACTGAATTATTAGAAGGCAAACACTTTTGTACCCATCATTCAAATCAAGAATCAGAACTTTGCTACTTACTCCAAAAGCCTTCTATATGCCCCATCCCAGTCACAGCCCCCCCCTTCATTAAGTAACTGTTATTCTGACTTTTATATTATAGTCATGACATCTTTACATTCTTTTAATTTTATTGCTCAAATAAGTGTCCCTAGTTACTATAGCTTAGTCTTGCCCTGAAACAAAAATTTTTATATATGTGTTTTAAGTCTCCTTTAACCATTAGGATTCCCATCCATGCCATCCTTTTCTTACCTGTTAAAGAACCCAGACTGTTTGACCTGTAGTTCCCTATAGTTTGTGTTTGACTGATTGTATATTCATGGTACAGTTTATCATGTTCTTGCATCCTCTGTATTTCCTGCAAGTTGGCAGCTGGATCCAGAGACTGGATACCGCTACTTTTTTTTTTTTTTTTTTAGCCTGTAACTTGAAATAATTTTAGAATTACAAAACATTTGCAAAGATAGTACAGAAAGATCCATAAACCAGCTTCCTATAATGTTTACATCCTGCATAATCATGGTACAGTGTTTAAGACTAAGAGAATAACATTGTTCTAATACCACTGAACAAGCTGTAGTTGTTCAGAGTTTACCATTTTTCCTACTGTTCTTTTTTGTTCCAGCATCTGATTCAGGATGCCATATTGTCTTTAGTGTTGTGTTTCCTCATTCTTCTCCCATTGGTGAGAGTTCCTCAGCTTTTCTTTATCTTTTATGACCTTGACACTTCTGAAACATACTGGCCAGATATTTTGTAGAATGTCCCCTAACTTGGGTTTATCTAAGGTTTTCTCTTAGTTAGATTGAGATCACAGATTTTGGAGAAGAATCCCATTGAAGTGATGTGATCCTCTCAGTGTATTGGATTGGGGGTAAATCATATTGCAAAGTCTTATTACTGGTGATGTTATCCTTAATCCCTTGATTATGATAGTATCTGCCTGATTTCTCCATTGTAAAATTACTCTCCCTTTTTAATCTGTAAATATTTGGGGGCGGTATGTAGGGGCTCTGTAAATATCTTGTTTCTCCTTAAGTTTTTGTCCACTGCTTTTTGCACTTATGGGTTGATCTGCCTGCACCAGTCATCACTGTGGTGTTCTAATGGTGACTTTTCTATTTCCCTCATTCCTTCTTCATTTATGAGTTGAAATTCTTCTGCAAGAAAGAGTTGTCCCTTCTTCCATATTTAGTCAGTCATTTACTTTATATCTGTATGGATCCATAGGTATTTATTTTATTTTCTGGATTATAATCTATATTATCTTTATTATAATGCTCAAATTGTTCCATCTTTGGCTCTTGGGACACTTTCTGCAACCACAAGATGCTTTCTTTAGGCTTAGCTTTTATTTTCCGTTGTTTAGCCATGGAATGGAATGGAATGGAATGGAATGGAATGGAATGGAATGGAATGGAATGGAAGAAGTGGAATCAACCACTTCTCCAAGAAGCCCTGGTTTCTTTTATGGGAGAATGTTACTTAGAAAGCAAGAGGTGGATGCTAGGTGTGTTCATTGCTATGGGAATGACACTATATCTTGGGCCTTCTGGACTAGAAATATAAGGATACCACTTCTTCTTCTTCTTTTTTTTTTTTTTTATTTGACAGAGAGAGATCACAAGTAGGCAGAGAGGCAGGCAGAGAGAGGGGAAGGGAAGCAGGCTCCCTGCTGAGCAGAGAGCCCGATGCGGGACTCGATCCCAGGACCCTGAGATCATGACCCGAGCCGAAGGCAGCGACTTAACCCACTGAGCCACCCAGGCGCCCAGGATACCACTTCTTTTGAACAAGCTGAATGCATGTCCTTTTGACATTATGGGAAGCTCAAAGACGTTTGTCTTATGCTAGATGATATGCTTTTATGATCACCCATAGGAAGAGTATATCAAGGTAACTAAGACTTTTTGCTTCATGGGATTTGTCAGTTAAGAGTTGAGACACTTTATTGGGGTGCCTGGCTGGTTCAGTCAGTAGTAGAACATGAGAACTCTTGATCTTGGGGTTGTAAGTTCAAGCCCCATGTTGGGTGTAGAGATTATTTAAAATAAAATATTAAAAAGTTGAGACACTTCATTAAAAAAAAAAAACAACCCTTATATTTTAGACTGGTTGGCAATAATTAGTTTTTGTGGTCAACTATTCTGAAATATTAGTTGTTAGATAAGAATCCCATGAAGTAGAAATTTTATTCAATTTCTCTGCACTTTTCACAGGTGTTATTTTACGGGTACTTTAAGAAGAATAGCTTAAAGCTATGGGTTCTTTGTGTTGTTGTTTATTGAGTGTTTTGGTTTTTTCCCCAAACAGATATTTTATGAAACCTATTTTAAAATTTTTCCCAATAAAATATTATCAGGACTTTGTTATATGTTAGAATTGGGGGGCTCTGGTTATTCTTTTATACATGAGTAGACTCACTTTTATATTCTAGAGGGTTTTATTACTCTGTAACTCAGATGTTCCCAATGTACTGTGGACCATGCCAAAGTTTTCAATCATGTGCGCCAAAATAAGGACATTATGAAAAGTTTATCATAAAGATCAATGTATTCAGGTGAAAATATTTTGAGTTTATTCTCTTCCTTTAATGTTTAATGTTATAGATGGTGGTAGTAAATGGCAGGGGTTTCTTAAAAAATGTTTTTACATGAAGTTGACTCTTCCCTTGGATCAATTAAGTAATAGGAGATCATATTTAATCATCAAGATAGTAGAGCTGCATTCCAAGTACTTGCCAGAGAACACATTAACAAATTTGCAGGTGTACAATATCCAGCAAAAGCATATCTGAGAGAAGTTACATTTTTTTTTTAAAGATTTTATTGATTTATTTTGACAGACAGAGATCACAAATAGGCAGAGAAGCAGAGAGAGAGAGAGAGAGAGAGAGAGGAGGAAGCAGGCCCCCTGCGGAGCAGAGAGCCCGATGCGGGGCTCGATCCCAGGATCCTGGAATCATGACCTGAGCCGAAGGCAGAGGCTTTAACCCACTGAGCCACCCAGGCGCCCCGAGAAGTTACATTTTAGACAATTGCCTGAAAAGTATACAGTCTGTTCTTTTAGCTACATACAGAAGAATCTGTTCCCTCTGGATTAAACCAGTGGAGAGTGATGTCCCTGGATAGCATCTTGCTGCTCCTCTTTTGAGTTGCTTTTACAGCTCTGTGGTGGGATGCCTTTGGGTTAAGTGGGGATTTATCCTGTGAAGTGGCCTGATGAATCATGTCCTTGGGTCTCCAGTAAAGCTGTTAGTGAAGGGTTTAATAGTTGTGTTACACAGCAACCTCTTTATGTGGCTCCTTGGGGGAAGTTTCTTTTTGGTCCTAATATAAGGACCAGTTATAGCTGTCTTGAGCAATGGAGTTTGTTTTATTTTACAGCCCATATGAACTGTGTAACTGATTAAGTTTCCTTCGAGGGTGGGTCCATAAAGTTTAAAGCCATAATTAAGGCCCACTCACTATAAATACATAGGTTTTTTGGAACAGGTTTTGTAACTTTGATTTTACCTATCATTGAATAGCTAATTCAATCACAGGTTTCAAAAATCAAAGGTACAAAAGGCTATATGATTTAAAGGCACCTTTCCATACCACTTTCTTTTTTTTTTTTTTTAAAGATTTTATTTATTTATTTGACAGACAGAGATCACAAGTAGGCAGAGAGGCAGGCAGAGAGAGAGGGAGAAGCAGCCTCCCTGCTGAGCAGAGAGCCTGACATGGGGCTCGATCCCAGGACCTTGACATCATGACCCGAGCTGAAGGCAGAGGCCCTAACCCACTGAGCCACCCAGGTGCCCCCCCATACGACTTTCTTAGAACCATCCAGTTGTGTTCCCTGGAAGGACCAGTTTCTTATTATATCAGTTTCTTATGCGTACTTCTGAGATATTTTAGGCATATATAAGCTCATACATTTTGCAGGTTTTTGTGTGTCTATTTTATATTTTTTCTTATCCTTCATTCAGTTTCTTTTAAAATTAATTTTCCTATTTCTTTCTAATAATTATGAAATAATGCACATTGCTAGTGATTCAGAAAATGAAGAAAAGGTAAACCACACATCTTCTGTAATCTTATCAACAGAGATGATCGCTGTATTTTTTTTTAAGATTTTATTTATTTGTCAGAGAGAAAGAGCACAAGCAGGAGGAGTGGCAGGCAGAGGGAAAGGGAGAAGCGGGCACTGAGCAAGGAGCCAGTTGTGGGACTCAACCTGATCCAAGGTAGATGCTTAACCGACTGAGCCACTTATATTTTTAAATTTGTATTTATTTTATTTACTGTCTGAATTTATGTTTATGTGGAGGCATTTCTCACTGAATACATATTTTCTCTCAATTAAATGGGTTAATGCTTATAAATATTTAAAATAAAATTCAATCATATTGACATGCTATGTTATGTCCTGCTTTTCATTTAAGAGTATTTCATGGACATCTTTCTTTTCATAAATGAATATCAGTAAGGTACTTTTTAATTTTAACTCTTAATTTTGCGATAGTTTTAGGTTTTCAAAAAGTTACAAAAATAGTACAGAGAATTCCTGTTTACTCTTCCCTTAGCTTCTTCTAATGTTAACACCCTGTATAACCATAGTACACTGACCTAAACCAGAAGATTAACATTCATGCAGTACTAATAACTAATCTATTATTAGAATTTTATTAGTTGGACCACTAATGTCTTTTTTATGGTCCAAGATTCAGTCCACGATCCCACACTGCATTCAGTTTTTATGTATCCTTAGTCTCTTCCAATCTGGGACACTTCCTTAGACTTAATATTTCCTTCCTTTCCTTTTCCTTCCTTCCTTCCTTCCTTTTTCCCTCCCTCCCTCCCCCTTTCTTTCTTTCTTCCTTTCGTTCTGATCTTTCAGTTCTTTCTTTCTTTCTAGAACACACACACACACACACAAGCCGAGGAGGGCGGGACAGAGAATCTCAAATAGACTCCCTGCTGAGCACAGAGTTGTCCTGGAGCTCCATCCCAGGACCCTGAGATCCTGACCTGAGCCAAAATCAAGAGACAGGCTCTCAACTGACTGAGCCACCCAGGCTCCCCTTGATATTTTTAAAGAGCACTAGCTGGTTATTTTGTCTTGATTTGGGTTTGCCTAGTGTTTTCTTATGATTAGATTGAAGTTATGCTTTTTTGGCAAGGATATTAATATTTTTGGCATAAGGACCACAGAAGTGTTTTTATCCCCATCTCAGTGAATCATTTCAGGAGCTACTTGATGTTAATAGTGTGAACTGTTCAACATATTACTGATGATACCAACTTTGGTCACACGATTAAGGTAGTGAAGGCCAAGTTTGTCCACATAAAATTATTTTTCCCCTTGCAAATACGGTTTCTAATCATATTTTTACTCTCTGATCTTAGTATCCCTTGACAATCTTGTCTTTCACCACTATTATTGTGGGATCTGTCAAGTGGTGATTTTCTATTTCCATCTTTCCTTCAACATTTGATACTTAACAGATCTCTGAGAGGAAGAGCTTTCTTTTCTCTTCCACTTATTTATTTATATGACAGTATGATTTTTAACTGTAACGTCTTTCTATCTGTGTATCTACATGTACACATATATACATATCATAATTCATTTAGGTGAATATTAATGGACATTGGGATTATTTTTTAGTACTTTGAGCACTGTGATGAACATACAGTTATTTCCCTAGGCTAAATTGCTGTATGAAGAATCATTTCCACGTCAAAAGACACATACTTAAAAAGTACATATTTCCCTGTAGAAAAGCTAATACCTATGCCACTCAAGTAGCACTTGAGAGTGACTGCCCGCTTCCTCACACTGGGGACAGCATTTCTCACCAGCTTCTAATTTGTTGTCATATTTTGGGGAATGGGGCAAGAGATACAAAAATGGAACACATTTTAGAGTGGGTGGAAATCACAAGGAAATCAGAGAAAGCTCACAGTTTAACAGAAAACTTCTTCCTGAGAGTTGCCCCACAGTGGAAAGAGATGCTCTGTATGGAAGAAAGTTCTGAATCATCTGAAGTGTTCAAATCAAGATTTAAAGCCACTTGCTGGAGATGAGGTAAAGGGGGTTGGACAAACTGAGGCCTTTCTTGTTTCTGGGAGTATGTAACACTTTGGTCTCTGGCCATCTGCATATGTCTCTGAAGTAAGAGTGAACTTGGATGTCTTACTTTTCAGTGGTTGAAGGCCTCTCACTGTTGGACTTGGGAGTGTCTCCGTATTCTGGAGCAGTATTTCATGAAGTAAGTGTTCTTGTTTTCTTTCTGAGTACTAAGAGTAGTTTGTAGTCTTAAATACCAAAGCCTAACCTCTGTTTTGTACAAACATTTGAACAGATCTATTTTTGAAAATCATATTTAGAAACAGACCTTTTTTAGATGTCCTCTGCATAAGAAGGAGATTTCACAATGGCAATGGAAATGATCCAGATTAAGATTGTAATTTGGGGAAGCAGATGAGACTTCTGTAGAAGTTACCATTTTTATTGGCAAATAAGTTGCAAACAGTTCCCAGCCCACAAATAAGTTGTATGCTAATGGTCATGTAATTGGTTCTTTGGAACATGCTTTCCCATGAAAACTATGTTAGCAATGCTGGTTTCTTAGAAAGCCCACCAAAGCCTATTTAACCCATAACGTTGATTCTTAAAATAGTGAAATCCTTCTTAGTTCACCGTCATCCCTTGCTTGGGTTCCTGCAACCTCTTCCTGACAACTCTTTCTCCATTCAGTCTTGCTCCTTTACTCTTTATTCTGCAGCCAGACTCATCTTTCTGAAGTGGAAATCTGATACTGTCACTGTCCTGTTTCGAACCTTTGCTCACCACTGAACTCAGGATAAAACCCAAACACCCTACAGGGCATACAAAGCCATGTGGGCCCTGCTTACACGAACCACATTTCCTTCTGCTCTCCTCTCCCCATTACTGTTGGTTATAGCATTTTAAAGTAGAAGTCTTCTATTTGAATTCTTAACCCCTCATTTTTACAGTTGTCTCCTTCATACCTACTTTGAGAACAGTTGTTTCTTTTTCTCTTTCTTTCTTTGGTTCTTCTATCTAGTTTTTTAAAAGCATTCAGCTTGGTTCTCATGGAGATAACAACTGGCTTTTGCATTCATATTTCATTAGTTTTTATTACTATCTAGTTGAACCACAATAATAAGAATGACTAGCAGAAACAGGGACAATTTAAGACTCTTAAGAAGCACACAAACGAGTTACTGGGAACAGATGTGTGTGGGCATATAAATGCATAGCACACTAGCCATGAGGGCTGTGTCTAGCCGTCCGTGGGCAGTATGTTTTCTAGACAGATAAGGAACCCCCTGAGAGAGTTCTCACATATTTTCATTATGCTACAACACTATATTCTCTCTTACCTATGTGTTTTTGCTCATTTTATTGTTTCTTTATGGAGGGCTATTTATGCAGGGCTGTTTTTCTCTCTTTTTGTGGTTGGCTTTACTATTTAGATATTACCTTAGATTTTACCTTCCTCTAAAAGCCATTCCTTGTCACCTTAGACCAATTAGATGTTCTTCCTGAACATCTTCTAAAGCATCTTGTGCTTATCCTTCTAATGGCTCATATAATACTCTTGAAATTTCTTCTGTACTTGTTTTACCTATTATATGTTCCTCAGAACAAGTACTGGTACCTTTTCATTAAGTATTCCTAGTGCCTAGCTCTATATCTACAAATGTATTCCAATCCCTTCCTTCCTTCTCTCTTTTAATAAAGATTTGTTAAGTACATACCAAATGCCAGCTACCCTGCTAGGTGCTTGGGATACAAAACAAGGCACAGTCCTTGGCTTCATGGTACTTATTTCTGAGAGTGACAAACAGTAAGTAAAAAGGAAGCAGATTTCAGAGCAAAGAATATTACCAGGGGTAAAGACGGTTATTTCATAGTGATAAAGGGGTTGATTCATCAAGAGAACATAACAGTCCTAATGTTTCTGCACCCAATAACAGACTTTCAGAGTACATGAAGACTGACAGACTATAAGGAGAAACAGACAAATCCATAGATAGAGATTTCTATATCCCTCTCAAGGACTGATGTGACAAGCAGACAGAAAATCAACAAGAATGTAGAAGCCATGAATAGGATGTCAACCAGCTTGATCTCATTGGCATTTATAAAATATTCTATCCAACAGCAACAAAGTACATAATCTTTTCAAGTGTATATGGAACATCTGCAAGATAGACCATATTCTGGGTCAGACAATAAGGCCCAATAAATTTAAAAGGATTGAAGTCATACAAAGTATATTCTCTGACCACAATGGAATTAAATAAAAAATTAATACCAGAAAGATGTCTGGAAAATCCCCAAATATTTGGAAACTAAGTAACATGCTCCTTAATGACTCATGGATCAAAGAAGAAATCAGAAGGGAAATTAGGCAGTATACTGAATTGAATGAAAATGAAAACACAACCTATCAAAATATGTGGGATGTCACTAAGCAGTACTTGGGGGAAATGCGTAGTCCTAAATGCCTATATTGGAAAAGAAAAAAGCTCTCAAATCAATGACCCCTGTTTCTACCTTAAGAAACTAGAAGAAGAAGATAAATTTACCTCAAAGTAAACAGAATAAAAGAAATAAGATCTGAGTGGAAACAAATTAAACAGAAAACAGAAAAACAATAGTGAAAAACACTGAAACACAGCTGGTTCTTTGGGATGAACAGTAAAATTGGTAAACATTTGGGAATGGGAAATATATTCAGTATCTTGGTTGATAGTTTCATGGGTATATACATAGGTCAAAACTTATCAAATTATGTACTTTAAATATGTGAAGTTCATTTTATACTAATTATACTTCCATAAAACTAAAGTTAAGGAAAAGTGGGATTTCAGTTAAATGATAAGTAAGTACATGTAGAAAAATAAAACTGGGTAAAGGGATAAAGAGTGATGGTCATGTGTGTGTCAGTATTTTAGATAGTGTGTTTAAGGAAGGCGCTCCAAGGAAGTAAAATCTGAATAAGCCATCTAAATGAAGCTAGCAGGCCAGATAAGATGGTGCTGATTTGGGAATGTGGTTGGCGTTTGTGAGTTGGATAAATTCTGCCTTAGTCTTGCTAAGCAGAATGAGCAAAGAGGAAAATATTAAAGACAAGGTGTGAGAAGTTAGGAGTCAGATTATATAGCAGTTTTTATAGACATGGTTAAGAGTTCAGATTATCTATCTATCTGTTTGTCTATCTATCATTTATCTATTTTTTAGTATAATTATTTTTAATGTCTAGAATTTAAAATATGAGGGCAAGAGCTTCCTCCCAGACTCAAGTTTATAAAATCTCAATTGGCTGGTGAGGCCATTTGGGATACTTATTATTTAATTTGGTTTCTAGGAAAACTGCATTCAACTCCTCAGTGGTCATTTGATCAAATGGAATTATGTTCTTCATCTTCTCCAGCTCTCTTATATTCCTCAGACCTGATGAGAGACAAAAACTGAGCACGACTTTTCACATCTTTTTTCTTTAGCATTCTGGCACAGGAAACTGCAGGGCATTAAACTTCTCAAAGTCATTTGCCAAGCCAGCCTTTACCACATTGGCCTTGTGTAAGTCCAGTCAATAGCAGATTCTTAGGTAGAGTAGCTAGCTTGGTGGTAAGGGCCTCTTTCCAGGACTTTAGGGAGTTAGCAGTGGCCTTTTGGTCTTGGGGTATGATCTCCCAAAGGACTACTGAGTAAATGCCTTTTATTTTTATTTATTTGTTTATAATATATAATTCTATTAATAAAATTTATAATTTAAATAAAATATATTTATAATTTACTTATAATTTTTATTTATTTATAATATATATTTATAATTTATAAATATAAAAATTTATACTTTTAAAAGATTTTAAGTAATCTCTGCATCCAGTGTGGGGCTTGAACTCACAACCCCAAGATCAAGAGTCGCATGCTCTACCGAGTGAACACGCCCAGGTGCCCCTAAATGCCTATTAGAGCAAGTTTTTGCTCAGCCATTTTGAAATCCTTCACCAGCTCTGGTGGCCCATAGTAGCAAGTGGATTTTGTTTTTACTAAGCTGAGAAAATGGAGACTTTTAAGCCAAGAGAGAAGTGATTATACTTATTTTACATTTAATAAATACTGCTATGACTACTGCAAGGGGAATTGACTGTGGGGGCAAGAGGTGAAGAAGGGAAAATGATTAAGAAGGATGCTTATGCACTAGTCTAAGCAAGATGATGTTGGCTTGGAATTAGTGTGGTAACAACAAAGATGGTGAAAAATGATTAGATTCTTTAAAAAAGTAATTAGATTCTAGTAATACTTTTAGGAGTAGACTTATTAATAGATTTGATATGAGGTATGAAGGCGAGAGAGGATTCCAAGATATGATTCAAGGATAGCAGGTTTTTAATCCTGAGCAACTGAGTGAATGGTGATATTATTTTGTGAAATGAGTTACTGAGGGAGGAGTGGGTTTTAGTGGGGCTGGAAATAAGAGTTCAGATTTCACCATATTAAGTTTAAAGACATCCAAATGACAATGTTAAGGTAACTGGCTATACAAATGTGTAACTCAAGAAGAGAGGTTCAGGCTGGAGATATAAAATTGGGAACTGTCAGCCTATAGATGATACTTGAAAATGGGCTTGATGTGATCACCTGGTGTGATAGCCAGCCTCCAGGATGGCCCCACAAAATATCTACCTCCAGGTATTCACACTTGATGTAGTCCTCTCTCACATTGTATCAGAGTTGGCCTATGTGACCAGTAAAATATGGCAGAAATGATGGTATGTCACTTTCTAGGTTAGGTTATAAAAGACCCTGTGGCTTAATCTTGGACTTTGTCTATCTTGAAAAGTCAGAGAATAGACAACCTTTATGAGAAGTGTGGTTCTAAAGAAGGGCAGAGAAATGGTATAGTAGCTAAAGGCAGTTGTATAGTAAAGACATATTATTTTTTCTTATTTTTTTCAAAGATTTTATTTATTTAGGAGAGAGAGAGAGCATGAGATGGGAAAGGGTCAGAGGGAGAAGCAGACTCCCTGCTGAGCAGGGAGCCCGATGCAGGACTCGATCCTGGGATGCCGGGATCATGACCTGAGCTGATGGCCACTGTTTAACCAGCGGAGCCACCCAGGTGCCCTAATTTTTTCTTATTTTTTAAAAAGATATTTATTTGAGAGAGAGCAAGAGCACATAGGAGCGGGGGGAGAAGGGGCAGAATGAGAGGGAGAAGGAGACCCTCTACTGAGCAAGGAGCCCAATATGGGGCTTGATCCCAGGACTGGGAATCATGACTCGAGCTGAAGACAGATAGATGCCCAATTGACTGAGTCACCTAGGTGCCCTGTAAAGACGTTTTATTTTATTTTTTTTTAAGATTTTTATTTATTTATTTGACACAGAGAGAGCACAAGTAGGCAGAGAGGCAGGCAGAGGAGAGGGGGGAAGTGGGCTCCCTGCCGAGCAGAGAGCCCGGTATAGGGCTTGATCCCAGGACCCCAAGATCATGACCCAAGCTGAAGGCCGAGGCTTAACCCACTGAGCCACCCAGTTGCCCCCATAAAGACGTTTAATCTGCCTATATTTAACACAGCATTGTTTATAATAGCCACGATTTGGGAGCAACCCAAGTATCCAGTGATAGATGAATGGATGTGTGCACACCCACACCCACACCCACCCACACATACAGTGGAATATTATTCAGCCATAAAAAATGAGATCTTGGCATTTGAAACAACAACATGGATGGATCTAGAGAGCACTGTGCTAAGTGAAATAAGTCAGAGAAAGACCGTTACCATATGATTTCACTTATATGTGGAATCTAAAAAAACAAAGCAGGGGTTGCCTAGGTTGCTTGATTGGTTAAGTGTCTGACTCTTGATCTCAGGGTCATGGATTTAAGCCCTGTGTTGGGGTCCATGGTGGGTGTGGAGCCTACTTAAAATACATACATACATACATACATACATACATAAATACTGCTGGAGGGGAGATGGGGTAACTGGGTGATGGACATCAAGGAGGGCACATGATGTTATGAGCACTGCATGTTATATGCAACTCATGAATCACTAAATTCTGCCCCTGAAACTAATAATACACTATATGTTAGCTAAATTGAATTTAAATAAAATTTTTTTTAAAAAAGAAGTAACGTGTTACAACTCTTAAAACTTAATAAAATAAAATAATAAAATAGCAAAAAAAATGAGACTCTGCATACTTGGTTGCTGATGGGAATAATCCTGTGGATAGAGAAGTTGATGATGTAAGAAAGAGGATAATTGAATGAACAGTGTCTTTGAGGGGGCAAGAACAAATGGGTTACGGTTCACAAGGGGAGAATTTGACTTCAGGTAAGAAGAAAGGAAGTCCATCCATTGTTAATAGGCAATAGAGAATGTAGGTACAGATACAGGACGTTGGTTACCTGGGTAGTGGGAAAATAAGGTGATTCTCATTTAATTGCTTCTTTTCTCAGTGAAATTAGTAATGAGGTTTTCAGATGAAAGTGAGAAGCGGGAAGGAAATTTGGAGGTTAAGGACGGGAAGATGTGAAATAGTCCTTTCAGAAGGAATATGTCAAATGAATGAATGGAAGAGCCATATCTAGCCCTTTAACCATTATTTAAAATGCTTCTGTGAGGAAATGCATTCTTAGCTGCAATGAGGGAGTCCAGAATGCATTCTTACTCCTCACCAGTGTGTGTGTGTGTGTGTGTGTGTGTGTGTGTGTGTGTGTGTGTGTAAGTCTCAGTGTAAGTAAAGAGGGATAACGGCAGGAGTTAGTATTTTCCAGCTACAAGAAGCCATGGTAAGTCTCTATACCTGTGTAAGACAAACGCTTTAGGACTGAGCAGTTGCTTCCCCCAAACACAGTAGAGGTGACCTCACAGTCAGAATCCCTTGCTCCTTTCTTGCATATGGGTTAATTCGCTTTTAAGCTCAATGTTCATAAATCCAGAGCAATCTATATTTCCACACAATTTCTTTAAGTAATAAAACTTAAAGAAATCAAATTATGTCAAGCCAAGTGAAAACACTTTGGAAGAGGAAGTTCATCGTTGCTTTGCATTTTTTTCTTTATAAATCTTCAGCAGATTTTATTATCTAGTTCTTAGGGAAATGTAAAAGTGGAGAAGAAAAATCTGCACAGGAGAGAAAAAGAGAATTAGGCATAAAATCTTTAGATTTTATGACTACCTTCAGCAGATGTTTCTGTTTTCTTTGGTTAGCCAAGTACTGATTGTAAAATGTGAGTTCATTCATATTTGCCCTATCCTGACTGGGAACGGTCACCCACATGGAAACATAACATAAAGACAAATTATATTCACTGTATATTATCTATAATATTATGATACACAATTTAACTACTGTGTACATGTTAGCTTATTATGGAAACCAGCCCATTTGCTGATAGGCTTTTTGAGAACTATGCGTTCTGTCATTTCTGAGACCTACTTAGTGCCATTCTAAACTATCTGAAGCATCAAAACACTTTGAAAGCAGGCCATTGGTAATATAAGTATTAAGTTACTACTTCTTACTGACAAAGATAAAAGCAAAAAAGAATCCATTAGTAGAGAGTTGTAGAAGGTTTAATTCTTTTAGAACTTTGAAAGGCAAAGTTGATGCCCTGTTTTGAAAACAGGTGGTAAAAAGTTGGTCTCAGGTAGCTAATATATTAGGATTACTGTATGTATGTTAGGCACTGTGCTAAGCACTTCGTGCCCATTACCATTTATTCCTCCCAAGAACCTTGTGAAATAGATCACTATCCTTTTTTTTTTTTTTTTAATTTTATTTATTTATTTGACAGAGTGAGAGGGACAAAGAGCAGGGGGAGTGAGAGAGGGAGAGGGAGAAGCAAGCTCTTCCAAGGACCCTGGGATCACAACCTGAGTTGAAAGCAGATGCTTAACCAACTGAGCCACCCAGGCACCCCAATAGGTCACTATTATTTTATAGCTGAGAACACTAAGGTTTAGAGAGAAAAGGTACACAGGTGGAACTGGTTTGAAATCCGAGTTTGAACCCAAAGCCTTGTTCTTTCTACCACACCAGCTTGCTGTCCCTAAAAAGCCTGTTCGTGACCTCTGCAATATTATAGAACACATTTTTGCATGTGGTTGGGAATTGGGGAAAGGTGCTCCCGAGTCACCAGCAAGGGTTCACTAAAACCAAGTCATGCACTATCTTTCTGATTCTGGTGGATTGGTGAACTGGCTTATAGTAACAAACCAACCCTCCTTCCAGGACAGCTAGGAAAGAAGGATGAATAGGAAAAAACATCTGTTTGATGGTGTTGGAAAGTATCAAGATAGCCAGGATTGAGGGATTGAGGTCCCAGAGAGGAAGGTACAATTTGAGGCTGACCATCTAAGCTGCTTTCTCCTTAATGGATTTATCAATTTTATCAATGTATTAATTTCTCTGCTGAGAGCAGAGAAAGAGAGTAGAAGTGGGCTGTTAAGAGGCTAAGGAGCTAAGCAGAGCTATTGGCAGTCTCATAGTGCTAGAGAAATACAAATTCAAGTGCATGGCCAACCAAGGTGGCAGGGCCCTGGTAAAGGTTTTGGCTTCTGGTTGGGTCCTTTGAAGGACTACACTGAAGGAAGGGTAGACCACATATAGACCAGTCTTACAAAAAACTAAATTCAGCTTAATTAGCTAAACTCTAATTAGATTAAAGTGATGTAATTCTATTCTAATTGCTTGCCAGAAGTTTAAAGAAATCCTTTCTGAAAGAAAAAGAAAAAAAAAAATCTTTTCTGGAGGAAAATACCTCATGCAGAACCCCTACAAATTTCCCTTTACAATGTCCACCATTCATTCAAAAGTTACCAAGCATAATAAAAGACAGGAAAAAATAAACACTAAAGATTCACAGGTGATTCAGATATTGGAGTTATCAAACTTGGACTCTAAGATAACAGTGGTCAGTGATTAATATGCATAAAAAAATAAGTGACAAGGTCAAGAATTTCTCCAGGGAGGGTGCTTGGGTGGCTTAGTGGGTTGCGCCTCTGCCTTCAGGTCGGGTTATGATCTCAGTGTTGTGGGATCGAGGCCCACATTGGGCTCTCTGCTCAGTGGGGAGCCTGCTTCCCCCCCCCCCACTCTGCCTGCCTCTCTGCCTACTTTTGATCTCTCTTTGTCAAATAAATAAAAATAAAAATCTTTAAAAAAAATTTCTCCAAGGAAATGGAATATATAATAATGAATCAAATGGAAATTCTAGAACTGGAAAACATAACAGCAAATTAAACAAAGCTAAAGAGAGGATTTATGATCTAGAAGATAGATCTGTAGAGAATTCCTAGACTAAAGTTCGGAGACAAAAGGGTAGAAAACAGGAAAAAAAAAGAAGAGGTCTATGAGATATAGTAAAAAGATTTAACATACAATATAAATGAAGTTCTAGTGCGCCTGGTGGCTCAGTTGGTTGAGTGACTGCCTTCAGCTCTGGTCATGATCCTGGAGTCCCAGGATCCAAGACATGCATTCAGGCTGCCTGCTCAGCAGGGAGTCTGCTTCTCCCTCCTACCATCCCCCCTCTCATGCTCTCCCTCTCATTCTCTCTCTCAAATAAATAAGTAAAATCTTTAAAATGAAATGAAATAAAACAAAAGAAGTTCCAGAATGGGAGAAGAGACAGAATGAGGCAGAAACAATATTTGAAGAGATTAGTTACTGAAATTTTTTTTTCAGAATTTATGAAATATATCAATTCAAGAAGCTCTATAAACCCAAGCAGGATAAATTCAAAGAAAAACATACTTTTTAATAAAACTGCTCAATATCAAAGACAGATTACAGATTACAAACAGCCAAAGGGGATATTATCTCTCAGAGATGAAGGTAAAGACATTTCCAAGCAAATTAAAATTGATAGAATTTGTTGCCAGCATTTAAAAAATTATAAAAAGGTAGGATTATGGTTCTCAACAGCATCATGGAATATAAGAAGGAATAAGTAATAGTGAAAAAGGTAGATATGTGAGTAAATTAAATAAATATTAACTGTATAAAATAATAATACCTTATGGGTTTAAAATGCATGTAGAATTAAAGCTGTAGCATGAATAACAGAAAATACTGGGAGTAGCTATATGGAATTAAAGTATTCAAAGGTCCGGGGCGCCTGGGTGGCTCAGTGGGTTAAAGCCTCTGCCTTCGGCTCAGGTCATGATCCCAGGGTCCTGGGATCAAGCCCCACATCGGGCTCTCTGCTCAGCAGGGAGCCTGCTTCCCCCTCTCTCTGTCTCTGCCTACTTGTGATCTCTGTCTGTGAAATAAATAAATAAAATCTTAAAAAAAAAAGTATTCAAAGGTCCTTAATAATCTAGAAAGTAGTAAAAGATGTCATTTATATTATATGCTAATTAAAGTCAAAGACCTATTCCATAATTTCCATAATCACTGAAAGAATAGTAGCTAAGTGTATAACCAACAAACTAGTAGAGGAGAAAATAGAATAATAAAAAGTAATGAGGAAGCAAGCAAGAAAGAGAAAAATGAGACAAATGGAAAATAGAATAGTAAGATGGTAAACTTAAACATAAATACATCATTAATTACACTAAATGTAAATAGACTATAAAGTCAACTAAAAGATAACAGTTGTCAGATTAGGTTAAAGAAAAGTAGGGTTGGGACGCCTGGGTGGCTCAGTTGGTTAAGCGGCTGCCTTCGGCTCAGGTCATGATCCCAGCGTCCTGGGATCGAGTCCCACATTGGGCTCCTTGCTCAGCGGGGAGCCTGCTTCTCCCTCTGCCTCTGCCTACC
The DNA here is from genome assembly GCF_902655055.1 of Lutra lutra. Classification (NCBI taxonomy): domain Eukaryota; kingdom Metazoa; phylum Chordata; class Mammalia; order Carnivora; family Mustelidae; genus Lutra; species Lutra lutra. The sequence continues at coordinate 120,086,223 of NC_062286.1, read as the reverse complement.
ACTCTGTCTGCCTGTGCTCATGCTCGCTCCCTCTCTCTCTCTCTCTCTAACAAATAAATTAAAAAAAAAAAAAAGGGTTGCCTGGGTGGGTCAGTTGGTTAAGCATCTGCCTTTGGCTCAGGTCCTCATCCCAGGGCCCTGGGATTGAGCCCCACATCGGGCTCTCTGCTGAGCAGGGATCCTGCTTCTCCCTCTGTTTGTCCCCTCTCTTTCTCTGTCAAATAAAGACTTAAACAAAAAAAAATTTTAAAAAGTGGGGCATCTGGGTGGCTCCGTCGGTTAAGCAGCCAACTCTGGATTGCTGCTCAGGTCTGATCTTAGGGTGGTGGGATGGAGCCCTGTGTCAGGCTCTGTGCTCAGTAGGGAGTAGGAGCCTGCTTGAAATTCCCTTCCTTTCTTTCTGCCCCTTCCCCTGCTTGTGTGTACACTCTGTCTCTAGAATGAATAAATACGTTAAAAAAAAGAAAAGAAAAGTAATTATATGCTGCTTTTAAGAAACACATCTTACATATGAGGATGCAGAAAAAAGTAAAACCTAAAAATATAGGACAAGTTTTATTGAGCAAACATTAACACAAAGAAGCTGATGTAGCTCTACTGACATCAGAAAAAGAACACTATAAGGCAAGAAACTGTGAAAGAAATTTAATCTGTAGGGGCACCTGGGTGGCTCAGTTGGTTGAGCAACTGCCTTTGATTCAGGTCATGATCTTGGGGTCCTGGGTTTGAGTCCCACATCAGGCTCCCCCTGCTCTGTGGGGAGCCTGCTTCTCCTTCTCCCTCTGCCTGCCACTCCTCCTGCTTGTGCTTTCTCTCTCTCTCTGTCAAATAAATAAATAAAAATCTTAAAAAAAAAAAGAAATTTAATCTGTAATTAAAGTCGTCTCTTAAAGAAAACCCATGCCACGATGACTTCACAGTGAGCACATTTTCCCAAATATTTGAGGAGGCAATAACACTAATGATATAAAACATCTCAGAGGACAAAAGGCGGGAAAACATTTCCCTATTTATTTTATGATTTCAGCAATCTTAGTCCTCTGTGGCATTCCCCTTGGTTATTCTGTATGGCTTAGAACTAAAGTTTACCTCATACCTTTATTGTGTTCCTCAACAGATATTTAGCCCATGTCATATTTTGTTCTCTTTACTCAGCTCAGATAGGCCCCATGGCAAAAAATGATCCAGTGACACTAAATTATTCTCCCCCAAATATACTGGCCAACTAGCATAGAACAGTATTCCAGAAAAGAAAGAGATTTTTGCTGAGAGATTAGCTTCTTCCCCATTCCCTACACTGGAAACTGATAACAGTAAGATTTAAGTTAATTTGTTTGTTTGCTTGTTTTTCTCCTACAGACTCCATTAATAATATACCTCTTTCATTTCCTGATTGACTATGCTGAATTGGTATTTATGGTAAGTAACCTTCCACATAAAGTCAATACGTATATACCTTTAGAGTCTTTTATCTTGTTTTTAAGAAAAAATATCTTATAGGAGCTTAGGAGCTTCTGAGAGTATAAAAGCAAAGCCCTATCCTTAATTTGAATTCCATACTGTGGATAATACTGTATAATCCACAATACTGTGATACTATTATGGAAATATAGGGAGTAAGTAGTCTCTGACATTTGACCAATTCCAATTCTTTATACTTGGTTTCTGGACTATGTATTCTCAAACAGTGTAGCACCAAGATTCTGTGATTGGTTTTAATTGTGGTGCCAGTGTAGAGGGCATCCTGAATTTCCTAAGCATTCTACCAAGAGATTCCATGCAGTGGACATAGGCCTGATGAGACTCTCAGGGGCAGTAACCTTCAAACTTGAGATGACAGGGCTGTTTTGAGAGAAAGTAATTTGAAACACTTGCCTATGTCATGTTGAAAATCTGGGTCAAGTAGGAGGCCCACTGAAGTCTTCCTTAATCATTATAATGACTCCTGTTTCCTGAGGATTTACTTCATGCTAGGCACTTGACAGACATCAGGCCTGCAAAGCATTGGGTGTTATTCCTATTTTACAGAAAACTTAAGTAACTTGTAATTAAAGAAGAGATGTGGTCCACCAGGCTAACATAAATCTTGGTGGGTGCCAGTCCTCAGGGATTTTCAGTCAAATCTCCCTGTAGGGCTTTACCTTTGGGTAGTCAAAGTGAGAGTTGAGGTTCTGCCTGACTGTAAGAGTTCATTACCGAACAGTCCACCACTGTCCCAAAGCTCTAGGCCCTGGCAGCATTCCATCCCTCCTACACTATTATTTCTCTCTCTCTTGATAGATCACTGATGCACTCACCGCCATTGCTCTGTATTTTGCAATCCAGGACTTCAATAAAGTTGTGGTAAGTAGTCAGCAGGGGAAACAGAACTGGTGTTTTTGGTAGTCTTCTGGTCTCTGTTACTACAAAGAATCAGAGGTCATGTATTTAAGGATCCAACTGTTTAAAAATACTAAGAAGTGGGAGAGAAGCTACTGGCCTGTGAAGCCAGCCCTGGAATGGTCAAACCCGAACCAACAAGACAGCTTTATTAATAGATACAAAAGGGTTAATTTAATCTGTGTAGCTTAATATCCACCTGTGCAAGTTCAGACTTTCTTTCTTTTTTTTTTTTTTTAAGATTCTATTTATTTATTTGACAGACGGAGATTACAAGTAGGCAGAGAGGCAGGCAGAGTGAGAGAGGGAAGCAGGCTCCCCGCCGAGCAGAGAACCCGATGCGAGGCTTGATCCCAGGACCCCGGGATCATGACCTGAGCCGAAAGCAGAGACTCTAACCCACTGAGCCACCCAGGCGCCCAAATTCAGACTTTCTGGAGCAGAGCTAAACTACAATTATTAACAAGGACCTTAAAAATCTTCCTTTCATGAATACAGATTTTAACTGTTATGCCTATTGGAGGTAAAATTGGATTCCCAACGTAGATTCTGTTTCCCTGCAGAGAGCAATCTTATTTGGAAAATTTATTTTTTATTTTTTATTTTTTTAAAGATTTTATTTATTTATTTGACAGAGGTCACAAGTAGGCAGAGAGGCAGGCAGAGAGAGAGAGAGAGAAATAGGCTCCCTGCTGAGCAGAGAGCCCGATGTGGGACTCGATCCCAGGACCCTGAGATCATGACCTGAGCCGAAGGCAGAGGCTTTAACCCACTGAGCCACCCAGGCACTCCGTTATTTGAAAAATTTAGCATGTAGTAAATGCCTGTAGAAAGTATTGATGTAAACTTAGTCTTAATCCCTATGCAGTAGCCAAGGGGAATGGTATATTGTGACCATTTCCATTTTCCTAGGTTCTAAAAGAGTTAACAGATTAGCCATATGCACTATCCATGTAGTTATTTTAAAAATTGGCTGCAGTCCTCTGTGACTGGCTGGGAGCCACTGAGAGGATTTAGACCCGAGGGAGAGGAGGACACATCCTTTTTGTGTTGTCTGTTTATCCTTCATTTTCACTTCTGTTACTTGGTAATAGAACCAGAAGGAGCAGTTTGCCTTTCTGTGGCACCGGTCATGAGTAATAAAGCTGTTGAATTCTAGAATTACGGACCTCAAAGAGATTTATAAGATACCTAGGTTGGGAATTTTTAACTTGGGGTCCATTTATAGGCTTAATAGGCCTATAAAACCCTTGAATTGGGGCACTTGGCTGCCTTAGTTGGTAGAGCTTGTGACTGTTCATCTAGGGTTGTGAGTTCAAGCCCCACAGTGGGTGTAGAAATTAGTTAAAAAAAAACAAACCCTGAATTTTAGAGACTTATCACTGAGACCCAGGGAGTGTACATCTTAAATCAGCAGAGCATTTGGGATAACATTTATAAACCTGAGAGCATTATGCTAACCGAAGTCAGACCAAGACAAATATTGTGTGATCTTATTTACATGTGGAATCTTAAAAAGTCAACTTGGGGGTGCGTGGGTGGCACAGTTGGTTAAGTGTCTGGCTCCTAGTTTCTGCTTAGGTCCTGATCTCAGGCTCATGAGATCGAGTTTTGTGTCAGCACATGCTCAGTTCGGAGTCTGCTAAAGACTCTCTCTTCCTATGCCCTCCCCTGCCCACTCACATGCATGTGTGCTCCCTTTCTCTCTAAAATAAATAAATAGGGCGCCTGGATGGCTCAGTGGGGTAAGCCTCTGCCTTCGGCTCAGGTCATGATCCCAGGGTCCTGGGATCGAGTCCCGCGTCGGGCTCTCTGCTCCGCAGGGAGCCTGCTTCCTCCTCTCTCTGCCTGCCTCTCTGCCTACTTGTGATCTCTGTCTGTCAAATAAATAAAATCTTAAAAAAAAAAAAATCTTTAAAAAAAAGTCACACCAGGGAACCCGATTGGCTTGGTTGGTAGAGCATGCGACTCCTGATCTTGGGGAAGTGAGTTCAAGTCCCACATTGGGCAGGAAGCTTACTTTAAAATAAATAAATAAGTCAAACTCAAAGAAACAGACACTGTACATTGGTGGTACATTGGCGGTTGCCAGGCCGGCAGGGGGTGTGCATTTCGGAGTAGGGGAAATGGGAAGGTGTTGGTCAAAGGGTACAAACTTCTAGTTGTAAGATGAGTAAGTTCTAGATATCTAATGTACAGCATGGTGAATGTAGTTACTATTGTATACTTGAAAGTTGCTAAAAGAGTATGTCTTGGGGGTGCCTGGGTGGCTCAAGTCAGTTAAGTGTCTGCCTTGGCTCGGGTCATGGTCTCCTCACAAGCTGAGGCATGCAGAGATAAATTAGCTCCACCCTGAAGATTTTTTTTTTCTTTAGGATTTTATTTATTTGACAGAGAGAGAGAGAGACAGCAAGAGAGGGAACACAAGCAGGGGGGGTGGGAGAGGGAGAAGCAGGCTTCCCACTGAACAGGGAGCCTGATTCGGGGCTCAATCCCAGGCCCCTGGGATCATGACCTGAGCCCAAGGCAGACACTTAACGACTGAGCCACCCAGATGCCCCAGGATTTTTTTATTTTTAATTTTTTTTTAGAGATTTTATTTATTTATTTGACAGAGATCACAAGCAGGCAGAGAGGCAGGCAGAGAGAGAGGAGGAAGCAGGCTCCTTGCTGAGCAGAGAGCCCAATGTGGGACTTGATCCCAGGACCCTGAGATCATGACCTGAGCCAAAGGCAGAGGTTTAACCCACTGAACCACCCAGGCACCCCAATTTTTTTTTTTATTCAAAAATTTCTATTGAAATATAACGTACATACACATATTGAAATTTAACAAGCATCTGTGTATAAGGTGATTAATGATCACGGAGACAGTGCAGCCAGGTAATTACCTTTTAGGCCACTTTTAACCTCTGCTATGGTAGCTTTAAATCTCATCATTGTCAAGGCTGCTGAATATATCTAGAAATATTTATCTTTGGATTTTAAATTGTACTCCTTAACCTCATTTATTGTTATACTTTTAATATTTTCTTGGTGTGTGTGTGTGTGTGTTCACTTTTCCTTAGACTTTTAGCCATTTTCTTGTCTCTGACTGGATCCGGGAGGGGGTTTTTTAAAAGGAATTCTTGTTATTCTTCAAGGAGCTGAGTCAATATTGGGCCTGTGAGGCCAGGCATAATGGGGGCTTTGCTGGTGAGACTGGGGGGAGACAAAAAGAGACGTAGCAGAGAATCTGGGAAATGCTGACCTGACTGCCCTCACCTGCAGACTCTCCTTTTATAAAATCTCCCTGTTTCAAACTATTTTGGAAGAGTGGGGTGACAAGGAAGTACTTTTCTTTGGTCGTTGGCACAGTGTCACCTCTGCGTAGGCTCTGCACGTGCCTGTTGAGCTGCCCCCCTCTCCTTCTGTAGTCCTGCTGACTGGCTGCTCCTGGGTCAACCCCTGTTTCCTCTCAGTAGCCTTCTTTGTGGGTCTCGGCCCACACAGGTGGCCGCCTTTTTGCAGGAACTCCAGGACCCTTAGATAGCTGGGCCGGGCCTCCTTCCTCAACCACTGGTGCAGCTGACCTCACTAAGTGCTTTGTCTGCCAAGCCAGCCCCTCTGATAAAAGCACCTTACTTTATATATTGTCTTTTTAATTACACAACCCCACCTGTGAATGGTAGCCTGACTCTTACGGATGATAATTCCCTGCTGTCTAACCTGAACTCTCAGAGATGATCAAAGGAGGTTTTTGAAGTTGGTTCATGTTTTCTGATTAAGCCTCTATTTAAATCTGTGCAAGAAGTCTGGGCTTACCTGTATTCCTGTGATAACTCCTCAATTTTCTTTTGAACTGAAAGATCGATCTTTAACATTTCTAAAAAACTTTTCCATTAAAAAAAATTCTGAAATACCTAAGACATGCAAAAATAGGTAAAGAATAATACCTACTGTGAACTTATGTCAGGTTCAAAAATAAAAAATTAACATGGAGCGTGTGGGTGGCTCATTTGGTTGAGTGTCCAACTCTTGGTTTCAGCTCAGGTCATGATCTTGGGGTTGTGGGATAGAGCTCTGTGTAGGGCTCTGCGCTCAGTGGGGAGTCTGCTTGAGATTCTCTCCCTCTTCCTCTGCCCCTCCCCCACTCATGTTTGCACACTGTCTCTCAAATAAATACATAAATAAATAAAATATTACACTTGTACTCACCTCTGCAATTTTCATCTCTTTATTCTCCCTCTCACCAGTTACCACTGTTTTGTGGATTTAGTGTTTATTGTTACCCCACGTGGCCTTAACTTTTGCTGTTTGTATAGATCCTAAATAACATGTAGTATTATTTTGCATGCTTTGAACTTTGTATGGATGGTACAATGCCATATGTATTCTGTACATGCCTTTTTCATTATTAAATCTTCTGTCACGCACAGAGAGTGAAGCCCTTGCTCATTTAGCTCCTCAGCAATACACTGTTTTATCATTGGTTGCGGCATTGATTTTATACTCTTGAAATAAGATTCTCTGACCATTAAATCAGCAAAGCTACCCATTTTGGGTTCAGAGGCTTTTTCCGCCTATAGTCTGACCCGTGTGTGCTTATAGGGTTGCCTAACTTTTTTTCATTCTGGAGCACACCCATGAATTTGTTGGGACACACAGGAGAAGGCAAGAGCTTTCCACCCCCATCTCACTCCCTCTAGACTCTCTAGCTGCCCAGCCACACCCAGCCCTCCTACTTCTCTTCATCCTGGCCATTCACCACTTCCTCTGTGGAAGACAAAAACTTGAAACAGGAGAGCTTGGAAGAAAACCCAGGGTACTGTGACATTCAGGGGATCATTTCATTTTGTATGAAAATATTTCACTTTGCTGATGGAATTTTGGAGTCCTTAGGCCACTCATGATAACTTTTTTTTTTTTTTTTAAGATTTTATTAGAGAGAGAGGGAGAGAGCACAAGCAGGGGGAGGGGCAGAAGGAGAGGGAAAAGAGACTCCCTGCTGAGCAGGAGGCCTTGATCCCAGAACCCTGGGGTCTTGACTTGAGCCGAAGGCAGATGCTTCACACACTGAGCCACCCAGGAGCCCCAGTGATAACCATTCAGAATGGCCGAGAACATTGCTTTGCCACTCATTCATTCAGCCATTCAATAGATGTTTACTGTTTGCTCACTGTACCAGGTCCTGGCAAATAAACATTGTCCCTGCCCTCATGGAACTCATAGTCTAATGAGGGAGACAGATATTAGTCACATAAATAAGAAAGTTGTAACCATGAGCAGTGCTGTGAAAGAAGGTGTTATAGGGAGATTTCACGGGGGGGGGGGGGTGAGTGTGCCTTCCTGAGGAAGAAATGATTTAACAGAGATTTAAAGGTGATGTGGGAGCTAAGTAGGGAAAGAGAATAGGTTGTCCCAGGTCAAATCAAAGGCCTGGGAGCACAACAGTTATGACATGTTCATGGTGCTGGAACCCAGAGAGTGAGAGCTGAGGGGACAGGTGGGTGTGAGGTAAGCCTGGACAGGTAGGGCCATGTGGGCCACAGAAGGACTGCTGTCTTCATTCTAAAAGCAATGGGAAGTAATATGTTTTGCCATTTCTTTTTGCCAGTTTAAAAAGCAGAAACTCCTCCTTGAACTAGACCAGTATGCCCCAGATGTGGCCGAACTCATCCGAACCCCGATGGAAATGCGTTACATCCCTCTGAAAGTGGCCCTGTTGTAAGTATTCTTTGACAAAACAGGGCTCAGTGCCAATGAACGCAGGGAAAATCTGATGAGACTTTCTCATGTTGTTTGTTGTATTTTTGGAGATTTGCAGTCTTAGTCATCAAGTACTTGCTGTGGTTCTGTTGCACAACTGGGGTCCTGGCCAGCAAAGGAGACAGAGCCATTCTGTTTCTGTTGGGACAAAGCCTCACACAGGGACATGCACAATCAACCCTTCACAAATGCTTTTTCACTCTATGCTGATCTGGGCTCCAGCCTACTTGTAACCAGTGTTTCCAAAAAAAAAAAAAAAAGTTATTTAATTGTATATTTAGATTGAATAAAATTCTGATCTTTACATGGCCATTATTTTGAGCAGGTTGAGTAGTTCATGTACACTATAAGTCCCACATTTGTAGTTTAGAAAACTAGAGCCAAACAGACCCATCCCAGATGGGAGACCAGTGTGGGAGAGTGGAACTTACCGAAGCTCTGTAAGAGATTTCTCTGAAAGTGCTCTGGGCTGCCAGTAAATTTAATTCTGTCAGGTTATTCCCGTTTATATTCTGGAGATAGGCAAATGATTATTCAGTCAAACTAATAGTCACTGAATATTAATAATATACTGGCTTTGAGGGATACACTGTAAACAAGACGGACAGGTTTCTTCATGGAAAAACCTGACCTTGGAACTTCAGAATTAGAAGGGGCCTTGTGAGGACAGTTTATTCAACCCTCTGCTTTGTGTTGAATCTCCTGTTCAGTATTCCATACAGGTGGCCAAGCAGCTGCTTCTCGAACATCCACCTGCTGTTTAGAAATGAACTTTTTCCTCCTCTCCTACCAAACAACTTGCATATCTATGTATTTCAGAAATATTAGCAGGAACTGCCTAATAGAACCAGAGGTTTAGCAACATTATGAGTCCCTTATGGATTCATATATCTCTTGGGGATTCTTTTATAATAGTAGCAGCCATTTCTTTAAAGGTTGTGTAACAGGCCTATCTGTGGTTGTTGAAAAAAAACACCAACAATTTTGGGCCTTTGGCTTTAGAACTGCTAATCTTACAGCCCTGGGAGGTATTGGATTTAAGGTCTTTATTGGTGAATAATAATTATAATCTGTCCCTGAGACGCTGGTATGTTTCTTCCTATCTAACAATCAGAATTATGTAACTGGTCTCCCTTTTCACTCTGTCTGCCAGGAAACTCAGAGCCAGATTTGAAGCTGATTATCACAGTGCTGTAGAAGACCCATTTGGTCTTTTTTTCCCTTGGCCCTTATTTTTTTTCTGTCTACGTTTTTCCTGGTCTTGCTTTTTTATTTCTATTTTTATTTTGCTATTAGGTTTTATTATCTGTTCTCATTTGAGCTTCCTCTAATCTTTTGTGGAAGCAGGATAGAAAAAATAAAATAATCATTCATTATGACTATATAAAATTTCCCTAATCAGCATTTTAAATTCATTTCTCAGTCCATTCCTTTCCATTTCCAGCAGAGACTAGGTTTTTCAGCTTAATTCCTTCCCAGGGGAAGTTCAAGGTGTCCTGTCTTGAAGTTTTGTGGCAACCAGCTTATTGAATTCAGCAGATACTTACCCTGTCCTTGGGGCCTGACTTGGTGGATACAGCTTGACCACCAAGAGGGATAACCCCAAGCTGCTCTGACCTCTTGGTGGAAAGGGGGAGGGATAGCCTGCATCAGAGCTTAGGAGCCTGATTGAGGAAAAATTACTTCCCTGGTTTTCAAAGACAACTGTAGCCATTCCTAAAAATATATGACTCTGTGGGAATTGCTAAAATTTTATCATTTATGAGATCTGAAGTAATAAAAAGAACATAAGCTTTCGAGCCAGAAAGTCCTGATTTTGAATGTATTGATTAACTTGTAAAACCTTGAGCAAGTTTCTTAACCACTGAGTCTCAGGTTCTCCATTGGAGGAATAATGGAGTTGCTAGCTTACTGGATCTCTATGATGATCTTCCACGTAGCACAGAATAGGCAGTGGATGTTCAACGTCTTATACTCATTGGTCCCAAGCCCATTTTATTCTCTTTTACTTAACTCATTTCTAAGAAGTTGCCTTCCCTTGAGTTCAGTTTTAGTAAATCTCTTGAATCCTGGCCTGTGGTGGCCAGGACTCCCTGGTGCTCTGACTGAGATTACTAATACTAACATTGTATGTTTTTCCCCAGCTACCTCTTAAATCCTTACACGGTCTTGTCTTGTGTTGCCAAGTCTACCTGTGCTATCAACAACACCCTCATTGCTTTCTTCATTTTGACCACGATAAAAGGTAAGGCCTCAAAGGAAAGCACAAATCTCAGTCCCTGGTTTGTGTAGGGTTTTGTAATATTACTGCTGTGGATTTTTTTTTTTTTTAAACAATCCACTGTATAAGAATTTTTTTTTAATTATACAAGTAATACGAGATTGTTATAGGAAATTTAGATAAGCTCAGAGAAAAAACTTAATTAAAAGATGCTGAAATTCTACTACTCAGAGAGTTATTGTTAACACAGATGGAAAAAATAAACAATGGGATGCCTGCTGGCAGTCAGAAGAGCATGAGACACTTGATCTTGGGGTTGGGAGTTCAAGCCCCGAGTTGGTATAGAGATTATTTAAAAAAAAAAAAAAAAGTTAAACAAACAAACAGAAAATCTGGGAAAAGGGTTATGAGAATAGCAGCCCTCTGACTCTCTTCCCATTCCTAGTTCAACCCGAAAGAACTACTTCTGGTGTTTGCTGGTATTTACTTCTATATATATATATTTTTTTTTTTTAAAAAAATATTTTATTTATTTATTTGACAGACAGAGATCACAAGTAGGCAGAGAGAGAAGAAGCAGGCTTCCTGCTGAGCAGAGAGCCCAATGCGGGGCTCGATCCCAGGACCCTGGGATCATGACCTGAGCCGAAGGCAGGGGCTTTAACCCGCTGAGCCACCCAAGCACCCTACTTCTGTATATATTTTTTTAAGATTTTATTTATTTATTTGAGAGAGAGAGAGATAGTGAGAGAAAGCACAAGCAGAGGGGAGGGGAAGAAGGAGAGGGAGAAGCAGGCTTCCCACTGAGCAGGGAGCCTGATGTGGGGCTCGATCCCTGGACCCTGGGATCATGACCTGCGCCAAAGGCAGACACTTAACCAACTGAGCCACCCAGGTTCTCCTACTTTGATGTTTCTTTTTTTTTTTTTTAAATAACTTTAAAATTTTTTATTAACATACAATGTATTATTAGCCCCAGGGGTACAGGTACTTTGATATTTCTAAGTAAGAGCTCATATTGCTGTTTCCTGAATTATAAATATTAGACATTATTTATTGCACTCCCCTAATGGGAGATAAAGATTCATCTCTTTTTTATTATCATTTCCCCTTCGCCTAATTTTCTTAGAGTAGTTATATCACAGGTTTGATTAATCAGTAGTCAGTACCTATAGTTTATGATACTGTATGTATTGTTCATTGTTGGGCAAAGTAATAACTATGATTACTTTCTCTTTCTTGTATAACCTTTTCTTTTTCCTGGGGTTAATAATTAATCTTTTTTTTTTTTTTTTTTTGCTTTTTTAAATAATTTTGTTTTGTTTTGTTTTTTCTTAGTCTTTTTGTAACAATCCCCTTTCCCCCCCACAGTTGTTCTGGTAGACTATCAATTGCCGAACAGTTTTTTTTTTTAATATATTTTTAAAATTTATTTATTTGACAGAGAGAGAGAGATCACAAGCAGGCAGAGAGGCAGGCAGAGAGAGAGGGAGCAGAGAGCCCAACTTGGAGCTCGATCCTAGGACCCTGGGATCATGACCTGAGCTAAGGCAGAGGCCCAACCCACTGAGCCACCCAGGCGCCCCTAGTGCCGAACAGTTTTTAAAAAAAAATGTTTAAATACATCAAAGAGTCTTTCAGTTCCATTATTTTTCTGAAGACCTCTCACACATCCACCATCGTGCCCCAGTCTACCCTGGTTGTTTTCTGGGCCTGGTGCAAAGCTGTCATACTGGGATTTCCCTTTATAATTCTTTTGTGTCATTTCCTTTCTTTCCTGGATTCCTTCTCTCCTTTGATTTTTTTCTCTGTTTTGCTAAGGTATTTCCTCTAGTAGTTTCCAATAAAACAGTGTATGAGGAGCACCTGGCTGGCTCCCTCAGCAGAGCTTGCAACTCTTGATCCTGGGGTTGTAAGTTTGTCCCCCATGTTGGGTGTAGAGATGACTTAAAAATAAAAATCTTTTTAAAAAAGGGAGGGTGGTGTATGAGATACATACTTTGAGTTATTCTTTTTTTTTTTTCTGAAAACAGGTTTTATTCACCTCCCTACAGTAACCAATAACCACACTATGAGTTAGGTTTCTTTACTATGGTTTCCTTACTAGGTTTCTAACTATGTCACCTAAAATAAAAAACCATTAGTAATCCAAGTTATCAGTTGTGGTCTTACTGGAAATTCTTAACCATATATTTGTCTCAACAAGTTTTGTTTCTGTTTTTTAAGTGAGGAATTGTCTTAGTCACTGCAGTTCTAAAACAAAGTAATGAAAAGCACAGCTAGTGCAAGCAAGTGTAAACCCAGTTGAAAAAAAATACTTTGGTTCTTCAGGAAAAAAATGAGCAAAGCAAAAAAAAGAAAAAGTTTCTTTTAACAGTTCTGTTCACTTTCATAGCTGTAATCTAAAATATTCATTACAGGATAAAAATTACTCCAGAAGAACCAAACCACGTAGTAATAAATGAACATGCATGAAAGAATTTGTGAAATCAACAGATCTGGAAGAAAAACTAGAGTTAAAATGCTAAGTAGAACAAATTGGTCTTTAAAATGATCAGTTCCTTTCCTTTAAAAAAAATTACTGAGTCTACCGAGAAAATACAAAAACATAAGGCTGTAAGTAAATCATAGTTGTGTTTAGGCTCTTACAGTGCAGGTTATCCTCAAGGCCACATACATCCTGCTTCACTGCTACTTGCACTCTGCTGGGTTTTGGTCCTTTTTTGAGTCATAGTCTGGATTGTTTTCCTCATCTCCTTCTTCTTCCCCTTCCTCATCTGCTTCTTTACCTTCTTTATCATAATCATCATCTTCAGTAGCTTCTCCAGTAAAGTAAAACACTACTCTTGGGATTATACGCTCACGTAAAAAGTGACCAATTTCAAAGTCTGCAGCAAGGATAGCTTCAGCGTTATCATCCAGATCTCCGCTCTCAGGAACTTCAGGAGGGGCAAAAAAATTAAAGAAAAAGTCATTGGAAACTGTTTTGGATACAGTACGAACCGTCACAAATCCCTCGTGTTTCTGCTTCTCCTTCATGGTTTTCACAGTGACATTCGTTCCTTTTTTCCAATCTATCTGACACCCTGTACAACCCTTAATTTCTGGTCCATCAAAAGAAAAGGGATCAGAATCATCTGGTTCTGACCCCATCCTATATGTCTTTGTCAGCACTGCATTTGTGAAATATTCACTGGGTTCAAAGTGAAATTCTAAGACAAAACTCATGGGCTGGCCAGCATCTGAGAACTTCACTTTAATATCTTTCAGCTGCTTCAAAATAGGTTCATCATGTTCCTGAACCATATCACTGAGCAAGTCAATGTTCTTAAACACAGTTAACCAGAATCCAGAAATTCCCTTGGGGTCTTCTTTTTCTTCATCCTTTTTCTCATCTTTAATCTTGGCTTTTTCTTTCAGCTCCTCCGAAATTTCATCCTCCTCATCTGGTTTCCATTCACATTCTTCTTCCGTAGGTTCCAAAATTGCATTAATTCTCTCAGATCACTTATCAAATAGAGGCTGAGAGAGAACAGCATACTTTCTTTCAAGATCATGAACTTCCTCATATAATTTGGCTTCTACCTGTGCACATTTAATTTGAAGATTTTTGAGAGCTTTCATTCGTCTTTTAGATACCCTAGGCAAAATTTCAATGTATCCTGTTGGTGTTTCTACCAGAGCATCAAGTCTTTCTTTCTTTCTTTTTTTTTTTAAGATTTTATTTATCTATTTGACAGACAGAGATCACAAGTAGGCAGAGAGGCAGGCAGAGAGAGAAGGGAAGCAGGCTCCTTACTTAGCAGAGAGCCCGATGCGGGGCTCAATCCCAGGACCCTGGGATCATGACCAATCATGACCTGAGCCGAAGGCAGGGGCTTTAACCCACTGAGCCACCCAGGCACCCCCACCCCCCGCCCCCATCAAGTCTTTCCTGAAGGGCTGCAAGAATCTGAGGATTTTGCATCATCTGAACAGTCAGGTGACATGCTTTGATTTTTGTTTCTTCACCAATTTCTTCTACTTCTTCAACATCATCCAAATCTTGATCAAGTTCAGACTGTTCTTTGTTGTCAATGTCTGCCATGTTGTTAAGAACTCCAAATATCGGTGGCTAGCATGGGGAGCCAGGTGGTCCTATTTTCAGTTATTCTCTGTCTGAAAAATGTCTTTATTCTAGTTTAGCACCAAATTAATAGTTGGGGCAAGGGATAGAATTCTAGACTGGAAAACTTTTCCTTCAGAATTTTGAAGGCATCATTTCACTGTCTTCTAGTATCCTGGTTGCTATTTAAGCAGTTTGATGCCATTATGTGTAATCTAATGTTTTCTGAAAGATTTAGAATCTTCTTTTTATCCTCAGTGTTTTGAAATTTTATGATGCCATGTCTTGACATGGGTCTTTTTCCATTTATTATCCTGGGCCCCTGATAGGCCCTTTCAGTTTAGACACCAGTGTCCTTTAGTTCTGGAAGGTATTGTTTTACTACTTTTCAATTCTGTCCTCTCTTGTCTTCTCTGTCCTCTTGTTTGGGACATCTGTTGGATATTGGCCTTTCTTGACTCATCTAATTTGCATATTTTATTTTCAGTGGACTTTATCTTTTGCTGACTTCCTCTTCCTTTTGGTGGGACACTACTATGTTTTTATCTTCCAACTCTTCTACTGAATTTTAAAAGTTCTAAAATTTTATATGTATATATATTTTAATCTGTTTTTATATTTTTACATTTATTTTTTAAGTAAATTCTACATCCAATGTGGAGCTCGAACTCATGACCCCACAATCAAGAGTCGTATGTGCTATGGACTGAACCAGCCCTGCACCCTTGATTTTTTAATTTTATTTTGAAGTTCTTTCTTCATCTCCAGTTGTTTCTTTGAAACATCCTATTATTATCTTATCACCACAATATCCTCTTTTTTTTTTTTAAAGATTTATTTATCTATTTGACAGACAGAGATCACAAGTAGGCAGAGAGGCAGGTAGAGAGAGAGGGGGAAGCAGGCTCCCCGCTGAGCAGAGAGCCCGATGTGGGGCTTGATCCCAGGACCCTGGGATCATGGCCTGAGCCGAAGGCAGGGGCTTTAACCCACTGAGCCACCCAGGCGCCCGGGTTTTCTCTTATTTATAATGACCCTTGGCTGTCTGTCTTTTATTTAAAACTGGCACTAACGTGTTGATTTGAGATGCTGTGAATGAGCAGAATCAGTCTCACTATAAGGAGATCAGGCAGTGGGCTGGCCTTTTTTCTTGGAGGTAACCCTAATTGTCATCATTTATAGGTTTTCTTTTTCTCTGAAATGATTTAGTTTTTTTTTTTTAAAGATTTTATTTATTTATTTGACAGAGAGAGATCACAAGCAGGCAGAGAGGCAGGCAGAGAGACAGGAGGAAGCAGGCTCCCTGCTGAGCAGAGAGCCCGATGCGGGACTCGATCCCAGGACTCCGAGATCATGACCTGAGCTGAAGGCAGCAGCTTAACCCACTGAGCCACCCAGGCGCCCCTGATTTAGTTTTTCCAAAGAGGAATCCTCCAGCATCTTGCCTAAGGATAACCAAGATGGAGTTTTGGCGGGGTAGGGGGCTCATGTGACCAATTGCTAGAGTTGAGAGAGCAGGAATGGGGGGATGTGGCTGATTACAATAGAGTTTATGTAATCTCATTACACTTCACCTTAGCCCATTACTGTGCTTAGTATCTTCTAGATCTGTGCCTCTTTAGTGGGTGTTCTCCAGAGCTGTAGTGTCGGGGGGTGAAGTAGTAGATGGAAAGTTGAGGTATGTAGGGATTGTCCCCTGGCTGCACATAGATGAGATATGACTTGGGGTTCTGATTGGTCTGTATATAAACTTTGAGATTGATTTTCATCGCTGTACCCCCACTTTCCATAGTACCTGATACCTTCAAGATGCTGAATTTCTTACAAACTCTAGGGGGTGAGTTGGCCTGATTTTTAATGCTACTCCTCTCTGCAGGCCATTAAACTATAATTTCTTCCATTTTGCTCAGTCATTTATCCCTCTTCTACCTGCTTTATGTTTCCACTATTGCATTAAACCTTATTTTGCTATAATCTCCTCTGCTTTGTTGTTTAAGACAAGTTTTATTCCTTTATTGTCATGTTAGTGAGGTTTTTGGAGGGAGAGAGGGTATGCCTGTGATAAATCTGCTAGCTTTAACAGGAAATCTGTTGGCATTTGGGGTATGGATTTCCAGATTTTTTTCCCTCATTTTTCTTTAAGACTTTTAAATACTGTTATTAATCAGCCGTTGCCACAAGAATGTTATTTAACAAACTACTCTAAGACGCAGTGGCTTAAAACAATAATAAGTCTTTACTTGATTCATATATCTGTAAGTCCGCTAGGCATCAGCTGATCTCGGTTAGACTTGTCTAGGCAGTTTCTTGGTTTCACTGGAGCTCATTCATCCATCAGTGGCTGGCTATAGTTGGCTCATCTAGGCTGGGCTCTTCTCCACATGCCTGTCATCCTCCTGGACCAGGGGACTAAACTAGGCATGGTCTTCTCATAGTGATAACTGAGGCACAACGATGAACAAGACTTACCAGGCATGCGCTTTTTAAGTTTCTGGTTGCATCACACATCCACCCATGGATCAAAACAGCACATGGCAGAGCTTGTGGTGGAGACTTCCATCCTGTCCACCATGGGAAACGCAAAGTCATGTGACAAAGAGCCGGGAGGGTGGAGAATTGGGGTCAACAATATAATCTACACATATATTAGTAAACATCTAGCCATGTTTAATACCTGCATACTATTCATTATATGGATGAAATGTTTAGAAATTCTTTAACCAAATTCTACTGTTAAATACTTAGCTAGTTTTTCAGTTTTCAGCTATTTAAATAATACAACAATTTTCTGTTAATATAGTAATTTCCACACCCATGTGGAAATTATTTTCTTACAGAAATACAGATTATTTCTTATAGAAATATAGTTATTTTCTTACAGTGAAATCCTAGCAGTAGAATTATTGTATCACTGGGTATGTACCTTCTTCAGGATTTCTGAAATTTGTTGCTAAATTGGCTCAAGACTTTTACCAATTTATGCTCCCATAACAAGTGTATATGAGAGTCTTTATTTTGCTACCCTGTTGCTGAATAATTTGCACACTCTGGAAATAGAAAATCAAAAGTTATACATAGGACCTTTTACTTAGAGTTTACATTTTTTACATTTTTACATTTTCCTTTCTAAGGCGGCATGGGAATGACTTCATTCCCAACAAGGTCTTCCTAACACATTGTTTCTCTTGCAGTGGTTATGGGTGGTCTTCCTGTAGGCTGTTTAATTTAACTTATTACCCGTGACTAGATACTGCATAACCTGAATTTTCTTGTTCTGGAAATTGTGGTCATCTTGTTAGAAACAACTTCGAGATAATGAGGACTCTTTGCTGTCTATGAATACTGCCTCTCTCGGTCCCTATTTCCAGAGTGTCAGGCTCTGGTAGACTCATTCATTCATCAAGGTGGCTGGCCTTCATTAAAATAAGGACTCTATGCTGCAGCCTGGCAGAAGGGATTGAGCACCAGCCTTTGGAAATGCCACTTTGAAAATAGCCAAGGGCAGGGGCACATGGGTGTCTCAGTTGGTTAAGAGTCCAACATTTGACTTCGGCTCAGGTCATGGTATCTAGGTCCTGGGATCGAGCCCCATGTTGGGCTCCATGCTCAGCAAGGAGTGAGCTTGAAGATTCTTTCCCTCTGCCCGTCCCCCCACGTGCACACATGCGTGCATAGGTGTGCACACTCTCTCTCAAATAAATAAATAAATCTTTAAAAAAAAAATGGCGAAGTGCAAGGAAGCCTGGAACATGCAACTCTCAATCTCTGGGTCATGTTTGAACCCCATGTTGGGTGTAGAAATTTCTAAAATAAATAAATAAATAAATAAAATAAATAAATAAGTGTTTTAAATAAATAAACTTTATAAATAAATAAGCCAAGTGCAAAGACAGAAGACATGGGCTCTGAAGGTGCATGCAATAGGAGTCTCACACAAGAATGTGAAATATGCCATTTACAAAAATGTCTTTTTTATGTTTCTTTAGATCAATGGAAAGGTTTTGTTTTGGGGGGAAACATGTAAAAAAAAAAAAACTGTGTATCCCTTTTGTGGCCACATTGTTTTTGGTTCCACAGAACAAAACCTTTTTATTATATTGATCCAGATCTCTGTTAGATGAATGCATAGACATTTTTGTAATGTTATACACACAATTTTATTTTACTTTTCTACAAGAATATTTAAGGGCACTTGGGTGGCTTAGTTGGTTAAGCATCTGCCTTTGGCTCAGGTCATGATCCCAAGGCCCTGGGATCGAGCCCTGAGCAGGGAGCCCAATGTGGGGCTCGATCCCAAGACCCTAGCTAGGATCATAACCCGATCTGAAGGCAGACGCTTAACCAACTGAGCCACCCAGGCACTCCCATTTTGTTTTACTTTTATCACTTATTTCATGTGAATTGTGTGACATTGGTCACATGTCAGTTTCTTTAAATCTAAATTTAAGTTCTTTTTTTTTTTTTTTTTTTAACTTTTAGGAGCAGTTCATATAAGTAGTTGAAGTACTTGGTAGAATAAAAGAAATTCAAACGTGTAAAATGAGAAGTAAAAGTCTTTTATCACCCAGCCCCAGCTCCACTTCCATTCCTTGGTATATTTGTTGTGGCGTCCCAGACCTTCCCTTTTGTTGGACATTTAAGTTATTTTCCATTGTTGGCAGCTATAAACAGAGACCATCACAAATAATAATCTGTTAAAATATGTCAAAATATTTGAAGAATTCTATTTTAGTTGGGTCTCTGAACCACTCTCTTTGAGTGTATTAATAATCTCTACCAACAGAATATACAATAAAGTTGGTTCACTTAAATCTGCGAGTCATTTTTCTATATCTAATATTTGTACCACATAATTAAATTTTAATAACATTTATAAAGGAATAATTCACTCTTTATTTAAGGAAGAAAAACAGTTGGGGGGGGCCTGGGTGGCTCAAGGGGTTAAAGCCTCTGCCTTCGGCTCATGTCATGATCCCAGGGTCCTGGGATTGAGCCCCGCATCAGGCTCTCTGCTCAGCAGGGAGCCTGCTTCTACCTCTCTCTCTGCCTGCCTCTCTGCCTACTTGTGATCTCTGTCTGTCAAATAAATAAATAAAATCTTTAAAAAAAAAAAAAACAGTTGGGGGACCCCTGGGTGGCTCAATCAGTTAAGCGTCTGTCTTCAGCTCAGGTCATGAGCTCAGGGTCCTGGGATCCAGCCCTGCGTCAGGCTCCCTGCTCAGTGGGAATCTGCTTCTCCCTCTCCCCACTACCCCCACACTACTCTGTTCTCTCTCTTTCTCAAATAAATAAAATCTTTAAAAAAAGTTTTTTTTAAATAAAATCTTTAAAAAAAATCTTTTTTAAAGATTTTAGTTATTTGTTTGACAGACAGAGATCACAAGTAGGCAGAGAGAGAGGAGGAAGCAGGCTCCCTGCTGAGCAGAGACACCCCACCCCCGTTGCAGGGCTCTATGCGGGGCTCAATCCCAGGATCCTGGGATCATGACCTGAGCTGAAGGCAGAGGCTTTAACCCACTGAGCCACCCAGGTGCCCCTTTAAAACATTTTTTAAAAAGAAACAATTGGGAGAATTCACACAGAAGGGATATAAATGACTAAAAAATATGGGAACATATTCATCTCCATAGATAATCAATAAAAGCAAATTAGAATAACACAGGAGTGGCTTATCTTATTTTTTTCCCCTTCAATTTGGCAAAGATTTTAGAAGATAATTCTCAGTGCTGACAAAGGTGCTGTCAAATAGGCATTCTCCTACATGGGGAGTTGACTTAGAAATTAGTACAGGCCTCTTGGGAAACAGTTTGGCATTAGTCTTAAAATGTTTGTACTTTTGATTTATTGATTCTACTTTTGAGAACTTATCCAAAAGCAGTGCAGAAATATAGACAAAACTTTATGATACAAAGCCATTAACTGCAGGATTATTTATGACTAGAAAATACTTCAAAACAGAGAGAGGCCCCTCTGCCCCTGCCCCCCACTTGCATATGCCTACATGTGAGTGAGAGTACTCTCTCTCTTACTCTTTCTCTCTCTCTCTCCCTGAAAAAAACAAATCTCAAAATAGAGGAATGGCTACATAAAGCACGGTTTGCCTGTATGATTAAAAATAATTGTAGGGGTGCCCACGTGGCTCAGTTGGTTAAGCAGCTGGCTCTTGATTTGGACTCAGGTCACAATCTCAGGGTCCTGGGATTGTGCCCTGGGTCAGGCTCCACCCTCAGCAGGGAATCTGCTTGAGGATTCTCTCTCTCCTTCTCCCTCTGCCCCTCCCCGGCTCATACTCTCTCTCAAATAAATAAATCTTAAAAAAAAACTAATTGCAAACTATGTGAGGATACTTACTTTTTAAGGCAGAATACAAGATTGTATATTTAAATAAAATATAATCTCAACTATGTTAAAACAACAAAAATAGATAGAAAATAGATTCCTAAAGCATAATACTTGTTTCTGTAGAGTAAGCTCATGTTTCTGTTTCCTTTTCATATCTTCTTTTCCCAAAATTTGTTCAATGAGCACATAATTAAAAACAAATTTACTTGATTTAAGAAGTTAGGGATAGTGGAAGTAAACTTGGCAACTCTCTCTCCAGATTTTCATGGAGCTAGTGTCCGACAGAACAGAGTGTCCTCATTGGCTCTGTCCCCTCCTACTTGCTCTCCCATGGCCTCCTTTGTGGCAGTCCAGGGTTGCCTGGAACACATCAAGAGCTACAGGCCAGGACAAGGCCAACGCCATTGTATTGTAATGTCCTTTTTGTGGAGTTGGCCAGCAAACAGGTCTAAGGTCAGGGTTGATGTTATTTTAGTGGAGCAGTTTGGGTTTCACTTCAAAGGTTGGGGCTTTCGGTCAAGGGGTAGTCTGCCTTTCAGTGGCTAATTAAAATATTCCATCCCTGTGAAATAATCTTCATTAGGCTTTAAAAAAGAAAACAAACAGATGTTAATGGGTAGTCTTTCTTGTTCACTGTTGGTGTTTGTCAATAATGAGATGTCCCGAACTAGGAATTCTTGAGGTTTGCCACCTAAGGACCCTTCCAACTCTCCTTGTTCCACCAAGAGGGTGTGTGTGTGTGTGTGTGTGTGTGTCTGTCTGTCTGTCTGACAGGACTTGCTTTTCAAAGATTAAGAGCTCAGGCTACTCTGATGTGGTACAGATCTGGTAGCTAATCCCAGCTCCTCCATTTCCGGGCTGTATCACCTTGACCAAGTCACTTAACTGTTCTGGTCCTTAGTTTCCTTAGGTATAACATGGGGATTGAAACAGTCCCTACTGTGCAGAGCACAGATGAAGAACAAATGAGATGGTGCGTGTAAAACACAGCATAGTGTAGGGGATGTACTAAGAGCTCAGTGAATAGTGATGCTGGTTATTACTCTTAAAAATGCCCTCTTTTTTTAAAAGATCCCCTAGGATTGATAGGGGCTCCCTGAGCCTTTTGGGGAGGACTTGGAGATAAAAATGAGAGGGTCTCTTTCTGGAGCTCAGCCCTGGCAGAGCAATGGCAGAACAACCCATCCTTTGGCCTGAGCCCACCACTTCCGTGTAGGACTCCTCTCGGGGAAAGCCCCACCCATGAGGAAAGTCACAGAGGACCCTATGATAAAGCAGCCTGAGGTTTGGTCAGATTACCCCAGCTTCAAAACCTGCTAGTTGCTAGTTACCAGCTCTGTAGCCCTGGGCAAATCACAAAGCCTCTGGAGTTTCCGTATGAGATAATGTCTGCCTCATAGATTTAGTGGAAGAATAAACAAGAAATATAAACTGCTTAGCATGCTTCCTTAGCAGAACCCATTCAAGAAACAGTTGCTCTGCATATTGTCATTTTTATGGATAGAGATCAAGAAGGTAGCATAGTGATGTAGTTAAAGAGTGTGGGATTTAGAACGAGACTGTTTGGATTCAAATCCTCTTATTAGTATTCATGAGTTTTGTGACCCTGGGCAAACCAACCTTTCTGTCCTTCACTTTTCTTTTCTGTAAAATGGGAGTAGTAATAGTACCCACTTCATGGAGTTATTGGAAGGACTTAATACATGTAAAGTGCTTACAGCTATGTCAGAACAGAGTATGTGCTCAATAAATGATCATCATCACTGATATAGAAGGACTTACTCCCAGAGTGCCTGCCCTGTTAACAGAGCACTTGGCCAGGAATGTAGTCCTTGGGCCCGCCCCCAGCATCAGTTCCTCTTTCCCAGGGATCTTGCTTGTTGCTCAGGTTCTAGTGCGACTTCCTCTTCTGAGTATCCTGTGGGATCTCAGCCCTTCCCATCACGTTCCAGTCTGTCCCACTGCCTGTCCTAGTACAGGTCACTGTCTGGGATCCCTCTCTGCTTATTCCACTTGTAGACCTGATCTTGAACGAGGCTCCAGAGCCTCACCTCAGCTGCATTCCTCCTCTGCCCTCCTCCACCACCTCCCCCGGCCCATATGGCTTCAAGGTGGAGTCCCTGGAGGCATTGTTACTCCAGGTCTTGCCACGGCCTGTTTTGGCCCCCACCCTGATACAAACAGAGGTTTGGAAAACATACTCAAAGATGAGTAGATAATGAAATTCCTAGTATAGCCAGGGCACATACATGTGTGACTGATTTCCTTTAATAGTCCCATCATAAGGCTGAAGACTAGGGCTTGGCCAGAAAACCTAGTATCCAAGTATCTGGGTCATCCTAGCAGATAAATAGTAGGTTATCTTGTTTTGGTAAAAGTCCCTGTCCTCTTGGCGTAGCTCCTCCTGGTTAGATGAGTGGGATCCCCTAGCTCTGGTCGAGATAAAGCTGCAGTTTTAGGCATTATTTGACACGTCATGTCTAGGTCCTGCCGGTCAATGCTTTGGGATGATTGTGCAATCTCCTGCCTGACACCTACCTGTCTGCATGCTAAGACATCGTAGATGACAGCTTTTCATTTGAAGTGTATCTAAGATATATACAGAAAGTACACAAATTGCTAGTGTTCAGTTCCATGAATTTTCACAAAACGATGAGTAATCAGCATTCAGATTAAGGAACAGAATGTTACCAACATCCACAAGAGTCTCTTTTGTGCCCTTTCCCAGTCATTCCTCCCTACTCTTGCCCTGTTTTTGCCCATCGAGCTAATTATAGCCCCCCTCTTCCCTATGCACTCACTGTTCCCTAGGACTGCTGGGCCTCGTCTATCATTGTTCAAAACTTAGGTGTCAGCTTCCCCTGATGGGCTAGCTTCATCCTTACCTCCCTCCGTATTTTGCCCTTGGTTACTGGGTGCTCCCTGAGGCTGAAGCTATCTCAGTTACCAGTCTTCCTGGCACCCAGCTCAGGTTGGCATAGAGCAGGCACTCCAGACAGGTTTGCACATTGCACAGTTTATCTAAAATATTTGAAGTCACCTTTTACTTTTCTCCCTCTTTTATTTTTTTTTCTTTAAGTAGGCTTCACGCCCAGCATGGGGCTTGAACTCACGACCCTGAGATTAAGGGTCGCTTGCTCTACCAACTGAGCCAGGCAGGTGCCCTGCCTTTTACTTTTCTTTGTCTTTCTTGACCTTGCTGCAAGCACGTATCATCATCCCTTTGCCTTCCTAATCCATTCATCCTGACCCTTCTAGCTTTTTTCAAAACAATATGAGCCCTGTCTGAGTATCTTGTGCGTCTCCATATGCCCCCTCACTTTGTGCACACACACCATCCACACTGGGCCCAGCATCCCACAACCAGGCTCCTGCCTGTCGGAGAACCGCATTTCTGCTGCTGGACCGCAGGCCTCTGCCCTCCAGTAGGTTACCCCACAGAGAGCCTTCTCTGGTCCCAGCCCCCTGCCACAAGTCCTCAGCTTCTAGTCAGCAGGCTCAGTTGTGTTCAAGAGTCAGATTTCTTTTGTGTTTTGCCCATGTTTCATTACCTGTTTTTTTTGTTTTTGTTTTTGTTTTTTTTTAAGATTTTACTTATTTATTTGACAGACAGAGATCACAAGTAGGCAGACAGGTAGGCAGAGAGAGAGGGGAGGAAATAGGCTCTCTGCTGAGCAGAGAGCCTGAAGCGGGGCTCGATCCCGGGACCCTGGGATCATGACCTGAGCCGAAGGCTGAGGCCTTAACCCACTGAGCCACCCAAGTGCCCCCATTACCTGTGTTTTAACACTTGCTAAGTTTTCCTTCCTCAAGAATTTGGTTTCAACTAGACTGATGGTGGTATCAAATCATTATGCTGTGCACCTGAAACTGATACGATATTATATGTCAGTTATATCTCAGTAAAAAAGAAACACTGGTTTTCTTTAACGTGCCAGGATTTGTCAAAGGGATTTATTCATATGTATCAGTGAATGATATTCATTCATCAGGTTTGCCAGGCACTGTGCTAGGTGCTGGAGGTTTAGAGTGAAGAGAGATTTATTGCCCTGGAGAAAGTTACAAACAGATGGGGAGAGAGAGCACCATTAGCAAATTATTATGAGACAATCTCAGCATTGAATGAGGGTATTGAATAAAGTAAGAGAATGGGCACTGGAATCATGAGTGATTCCATTACTTAAGACGATACATTATTTAACCTTCTGTTTTTGTACCTTGGTTTCTTTACCTGTAAAATGGGTAGAATAAAAATGGGTAGAAAAATAGAGCTTTCACAAGGTGCTTGTGACATTTACTGAGGGCTTTTTTTTTTTTTTTTAAGTCCAGCATTGTTCTGGATGTAGAGGATAGGCGCCTGGCCTATCCTATAAGTGACCACCATTAGCTATAATCACTATTGTTATCCTCTCTGCTTAGGCTTCATAGGGGAAGTGACAATTCAATTGGCCACTGGAGGATGGGTCTCCCTCAGAGGGGCAAGGAAGGACAACTTGGGCAGAAGGAATAGGCTGAGAACAGAATGAAACAGACACAGGAATGAAAGGGCATGGTGTTTTCAGAAGCTAGGGAAAGGGCCAGAGTAGCTGGAGGATGGGATGAGTGTAGGAGAGCAGTGAGAGGCGAAGCTGGAGAATTAACACCCAGAGAGCGAAGCCTTGTTTGCGGCCAAAGTTTGGACTTAATCCACTAGATGAAATGGAAGCATCAGAAGCATTTAAAGAGGGGTTTGTCACAATGTAATCTATGTTTTAGAAGGATCCTTCTGGCACTTCTCTGGAGAACTAGATGAGAGGAGACGGGGAGAGCACTGAGGAAAGAAGCAACAGGTGATGAGAGCAGGGACTGCCTCGGTGGGTGTTCCAGAGGTCCATCAGCAGGCTGTGATGACTGCTGGAGAGAGTGTGGGGGCCAGGGCAACGTTGATGCCACTTACAGTAGAGAATGGCAGAAGGAACAGGTTTTTCCTTCCAAATGATTTCATCTAAAGAAGGAAGACTGCTTCTTCCCGACCTTGGGAGGAGGTGTTCTGAAACTCCCAAGTCCGTTCTATGATGCCATGAGCCGTTTCTTCTCTCTTGGGCCTTATAGATAGTCAGCTGCTCCAGACAATAATTACTGATCTGAGGCAATTAAGGTGGCTGTGGTTTTTTGGCTCCCTGGTGTCTCCGGGAGAGAGAGAGGGGTGAAAGTCACGTGTTTGTTTTCCGTACATTTGTAAGAATGGATGGAGTTGGACCGTTAGCCTCCCTCCTCTGCTAAAGGGCCTCTTCTCTCTCCCATCCCAGTCTCTGCAGAAAGTCATGCTAAATTGAAAAGTTCCCTCCCTTAGCTGGGTTTCCTACAAAATATCATTCAGATTTTTGGCCAAATCAGGGAACCCTGAACCCACCATAGCTGTTAAACTCCAGAACAGTACCTTCCCCACCACTTCCATCTCCCTGGCTCAGAATTGACCTGTCCTGGTTCTAGGCATCTGCAGCTCCACAGGGATGTGGGGTCCTCCGCTGGTGGGCCTGCTTGGCTGGGTGTGATCGTGCCCCCCGTTCACGTGTGTTTACGGGGACTCTGCATACAGGGAATCATGCCTGGCACTGATAAACATGGCGAAACAGCCCACCCCATAGAATTCTGTCCCTGGTCTTTTACTTCCAGCTTTTGCTCCTTTTCCTGCCAGCCTTCCCTTTTCCTTCAACCAGGAATTGTTCTCAGTGGGTGGCTGCTGAGTTCCCGTGGTTTGAGGGGTAGAATCCTCAAAGTTCTTTTCTCTCCACTCAGTCTCCTATAAAGTAGTCACATTTGTAACCCTCCTCTTCCAAGGTGACTCTCAGGTGTTTCAAGGGCAAAGACTACTTTGGTCAGCAAAAATCCCAGGGGATCATTTCCTTCTGTTTGTTTCTGTAGCTGAGTTGGGAGAGGGTCAAACCCTTCAGGCTGAGTGGAGTGACTAGTCCCTCCTTTACTGAAATACCATTGAGAGGCTATCTGTTATTCCCAGTGAACAGTTAACCCCACACTAATGGGAGTGACCATGAGTCCTGTCATTTTATGAAACATAATCATTGCAAGATACCAGCCTTGGACCATCAATCACACCCTCTTGATTTCTGGGCCACTTTGAAACCTCTGTTGGAAATTTGGGTTCTCTAGCCTTGGTTTTAGGGTACTGTGTGGTCTAAAACCATCTGAAAGAGAATAGCTATTTAGTTTTTTAGAAAATAAATCCATTTTGGCCTGCTTGGGTGGCTTAGTCGGTTGAGCACCTGACTCTTGGTTTCTGCTTAGGTTGTGGTCTCGGTATCATGAGATCAAGCCTGGTGTCACCCAGGCTCCAAGCTCAGTGGGGAGTCCACTTAAGAGTCTCTCTCTCGGGGCGCCTGGGTGGCTCAGTGGGTTAAAGCCTCTGCCTTCTGCTCGGGTCGTGGTCCCAGGGTCCTGGGATCAAGCCCCACGTCGGGCTCTCTGCTCAGCAGGGAGCCTGCTTCCTCCTCTCTCTCTCTGCCTGCCTCTCTGCCTACTTGTGATCTCTGTCTGTAAAATGAATAAATAAAATCCTTAAAAAAAAAAAAAAGAGTCTCTTTCTCCCTCTGCCCCTTTCCCTGTTTTCCCACCCCGACTCGTGCAGGCATGCACGTGCTCTCTCTCAATCTCTCTCTAAAGTAAATAAGCCTTTTGAAAAAGATTTTATTTATTTATTTGACAGAGAGAGCGCAAGCTGGGAAGCTGCAGCAGGAGGGGAAGAACCAGGCCCCCACTGAGCAGGGAGACCCATGTGGGGCTTAATCCTAGGACCCTGGGATCATGACCTAAGTCAGACGCTTAACCAACTGAGCCACCTAGGGGCCCCAATATATGAGCCTTTAGAAAAAAGGAAATCCGTTTTTTCTTATGATGGAAACAAAACATGTGCATTATAGAAAGTTTAGAAAACATAGAGAAGCAAAAATTTTTTTTTAAAAATCTGTAACTCAACCACCTAGAGAAAATCACTGTGAACTTTGGGCCTAGTCTTTTAGTCTTTTTAAAAAAGTATTTACTATGGACATTGGGGAGAGTACGCGATGTGGTGAGTGCTGTGAAGTGTGTAAACCTGGCGATTCACAGATCTGTACCCCTGGAGCTAATAATACATTGTATGTTTATAAAAAAATAAAAAAAATTTTTTTAAAGTATTTACTTAACGCATTTTTTATAAAGAGGTCATAGTATATATCTTTTTTTGTAAATTTCAGTTACTAGGATGTTATAAATATCTTTCCATGTCATTGCAAATTTGTTATAACATCATGTTTAATAATTCCACAGTGGTCTATTTTATATAGGAAATGGGAACATTATTAATAAAAATTAATATACTTTAATAATAAACACATGCTCTGAAGCTATTACATAAGGAAAGGGTATTATAAAATAGGGATGGGTTTCTTAGCTCTGAATCTCTTAAACAGTAATTATGGTCTTCATTGGTAAGTTAGACAGGACATAGCTGTTAATAGACTTGATCCCTTTATTCATCTTTAGGCCAAAGTTTTTTTGTTTTTTCTTTTTTTTAAAAAGATTTTATTTACTTATTTGACAGACAGAGATCACAAGTAGGCAGAGAGGCAGGTGGGGTGCGGTGGGGGGAGTAGGCTCCCCGCTGAGCAGAGACCCCCCCAATGCGGGGCTTGATCCCAGGACCCTGGGATCATGACCTGAGCCGAAGGCAGAGGCTTTAACCCACTGAGCCACCCAGGTGCTCCTAGGCCAAAGTTTTATGAAATCTTTCTTGGTCTGAAAATTTAAAGGAAACATAATTGAGGTGTCTTAGGTTGCTAAAGGTGAATAGTTTTGACTTCCTCAGATTCCTTTCATGGGAAATCAAACAGAGAAGCTCTCAATGTGTGAGTTTGCATAGTGTCTTGTACACAAGGAGACACATGACAAGAACTTATTTGACCAGTTACGGAAAGTTTCTCGTTTGGGGGACTTGCCAAGTCTAATCCTGATTGCTAAGGCTGAATTATTGCCTATATCTATTTCTTTTTACAGGTAGTGCCTTCCTCAGTGCTATTTTTCTTGCATTAGCAACATACCAGTCTCTATACCCACTCACCTTGTTTGTTCCAGGACTCCTCTATCTCCTCCAGGTAAGCACTTGCTGGTCAGAAGTCAGCACTCAAGTGACATTTAATACCTCCCCTGGTCACTGCCTGCGGGAAGGAAGGGCATGGCTCAGTTAAAGCAGTGGGACTGGGTCCCTATCTCACATTTACTTGCTTCTACTTGAAAACATGAACAAAGATACTTGACTAACTTGAAACAAAACAGGCCTCGTGACCATTAAGTTCCAATTATGCATATCATTGCCAAGGTCTGAGCGTATTTCATTTTACATGTTTGTAGTTGGGATCTACCAACCATCTTGCATTCTCCTTCTCTCCTCTAATATTTATAGACCCCTCTCTGAGCTCATTTTTTTAAATTAACATAAAATGTATTATTTGCCCCAGGGAGACATGTCCACGAATCATCAGTCTTACACAATTCATGGTGCTCACCATAGCACATGCCCTCCCCAATGTCCATCACCCAGCCACTCCATCCCTCACCCCCCACCCCCCAGCAACCCTCATGAGATCTTTTTGTTTGTTTGTTTGTTTGTTTTAAACTTCTGTATAACGACACTCACCTTGTAAGGTTTTTCTAGGGATTAAATGTAGTGGGTGTCCCTCATGCAGTGCTAATAAGACCATGGTGGGTGATCAGTACATAGTAATTGAAGAATACAGGTTGCTGACGTTTACTGAGAACCCACTGTGTCTGGTACTGTACTGAGCACTCTGCAGGCATCATTTCATTTCAGCCTCATAAGAACTTTACGGGGCAGGTCATATTATTAGGCCTGCGTTCATCTAATATTAGCCATATTAGACGCATGAATTGCAACTGAAGTGTTGGGCAATGTAGTCACTTGCCTAAGGTGACATGGCTGGCAAGTGACAGTGCTGAGATATGAACTCGGACAGCCCGATGCAAGAGCCTGCCATCGGTCTCTCTTATCCATGCCACTGAGAACACACGCGTCTCCTCAAGAGCAAGTGACCACTTGCAGGTCCTGCGTGGTCCAAGTTCATTCTTTTTTTTTTTTTTAAACTTTTTTTTTTTTAAGATTTTATTTATCTATTTGATAGAGAGAGAGAGATCACAAGTAGGCAGAGAGGCAGACAGAGAGAGAGGGGAGAGAGAGGGGGAAGCAGGCTACCCGCTGAGCAGAGAGCCAGATGCGGGGCTGGATCCCACGACCTTGGGATCATGACCCAAGCCGAAGGCAGAGGCTTTAACCCACTGAGCCACCCAGGTGCCCCCCAAGTTCATTCTTTTTTTTTTTTTTTGACAGAGAGAAATCACAAGTAGGCAGAGAGGCAGGCAGAGAGAGAGGAGGAAGCAGGCTCCCTGCTGAGCAGGGAGTCCTATACCAGGACCCTGGGATCATGACCTGAGCCGAAGGCAGAGGCTTTAACCCGCTGAGCCACCCAGGAGCCCCCGTTTTTTTCCTGAAGATTTTATTTATTTATTTGACAGAGACAGAGATCACAAGTAGGCAGAGAGGCAGGCAGAGAGAGAGCAGGGCAGAGCCTTTGTTCTTAATTATAAACACGGTTGCTAAAACTGAGTATATACCTTCATTTATTGAAATAGGCTATCTACTTGTCATTTTAAGTGACATATAATATGTTTTTGTGTTGATGTACACAGTGATACATGATTAGCTTGTTCTTTGTCCTGTTTTGGGAATTCGAGATGTGCTCTGGTTATCACTGGTATAAATAGTATAGTAATTTGGTTTTCTTTAAGTTATTTCCTTAAGGTGTATCCTCTAGCTGACTCATTGGACCCAAAAGTGTGAGAAGTTTCATAGTCCTTATTACATAAGATTGGAATGTTCGCCAGAAAGCCTGAGCCAATCTGTAGTGCTACCATCAGCGTCTAGAGTGCAGTGAATCAGGGGCACCTGCCTGGTACAGTAGGTAGGGCGTGACTCTTGATCTCTGGGTTGTAAGTTCAAGCCCCATGTTGGGTGTAGAGATTACTTAAAAATAAAATCTTAAAAAAAATGAAATGAAATGCAGTGAACCATTTCCTCTCAGGTTGCCAGCACTGGCTTTTCAAATTTGACTTATGATTGCTAGTCTACTAGATGTATCATTGCACTGTGAAGTTTTGCTCTGTTCTCTTTCTTGATTCTGTTGAATCCAAGAATTTTTCCACATAACAATATGCTGTTTGCATTTCCTTTATTCATATTTACAGTTCATTCTTTACAAAGTCTGAGCCCTAAGAGGAATGCATATAACCAGAATTTTTGTGCCACTATTTATCAAATAAATACTATTAAAAATATATTTATTTGTATGCATGAACTGACTAAAAATTTAAAAAAAATTTTTTTAAGATTTTATTTATTTATTTGACACAGAGAGACAGCGAAAGAGGGAACACAAGCAGGGGGAGTAGGAGAGGGAGAAGCAGGCTTCCTAGCAAGCAGGGAGCCCGATGCAGGGCTCGATCCCAGGACCCTGGGATCATGACCTGAGCCGAAGGCAGACACTTAACGACTGAGCCACCCAGGTGCCCCTTAAAATGGTTTGTTAAGCCAATTTCTAAATATTGCCTTTTGTAAAATCATTTTTGTTTAAAACTCATATTTCCTCCTGACATCAATAGTCAGTACAGCTGAGTCATGGAATTGAGTCAGTCATCTTATTCAGTCCCTTCTCTGTGCCTCAGAATGGGGATAATATAATACTAGTTACTGCAGAGGGTTAACACGTCAAGTAGTAAAACAGAGTGTAAGAGTTCATGGAAAGGACATGGTCATCAGTCTGAGGGTATGTGGGGTGATGAGGGAGGGAAAGAAAATAATTCATTTTCTAGAGTCAAAGGAACTATAAAAACTAGTTTGTACTTCTTCCTTTGATACTATAAACCTACCTCCATTCTTCTGGTGGAAATCTCTAGAGGGTACAGAAGGCAGGTTTCAGACAAGCTAATGTCTGATCAGTGCCAGAGGCAAAGTTGTTTTTCTCTTCCCAGGAAGAGACCCAGGAAGGCTTCAGGGTCAAAGGCAGGGGATGCTACATCCGGATCCCTGGTGGGTCACTTATGAGAATGGTAGTTTAAGCTCATCTCATCCCCTACCCGCAACTTTATTTCTGACCTTGGCTTATGGCCCAGTTTCAAAATGGAGAGAAGCTAAACTGTTATGATTTGATAGCATTCAGAATAAAATAGAGAGTCACTTTAGGGCACATCACCTAGAGGCTACAGTGAAGGATATGCCAAATGCATAGGACCTCCAGGCTGAAGCTATGGGGCTGGCAGTGGGAGGCTGATGGTGCAGTCGGGAAGTTTCTCGTTCCTTCCTTCCTTTTGCTTGGGATTCCTAAGTCTTGGGCCCCCCCGCTTCAATGGCTTGAGGTTCTTACTTTGTTTGAAAGAAAGTAATAGAAACCAGGAGGAAATACCTCGTGAGTGTTCTTATGGTTTGTGCTTTAACCCAATCTGACTTTCTTTTGTCTGAACTGTGTCAGAAGTCCTGTGATTTCTATACTTTCTGGAGCCTGGAGCAGCAGGTCACATGATATTAACTTGCACCAAAGGAGCCAGACCCAACCAGGACTTCTTTTCTTTTCTCTTCCGTCCTTTCTTTTCCTTTCTTTCCTTTTTTTCTTTTCTTTTCTTTCTTTCCTTCCTTCTTTCTTTTTTTCTTGGTTCCTTTCTTTTTCCTCTCTCTCTCCCTCTCTCTTTTAATGTTTTGTTTATTTACCTGAGGGACAGAGTGTGGGTGTGCACTGGAGCACAGGCAGGAGGAGGTAAGGAGGTGGGAAGAGAGGGGCAAAGGGAGAGAGAGAATCCCAAGTAGACTCCACGCTGTGAGCTGAGCCGAATGCAGGACCCCATCCCATGATCCTGAGATCACAACCTGAGCTGGAATCAAGAACCAGACGCCCAACTGGCTGAGCCACCTGGGTGCCCCCCAACCAGCTCTTTCTTGATAACTGTGTCCTTCCCCAAGCCTTCTTTGGGACCTTATCTGGAATTTTTACATCTTACTCTCTCTCCCCAGCAACATCCTATTGTCTCTGCTGCTTCCAGGAGGGACCAAGGCAAAGGTGGCAATGCTGTTAGCTTCCTTTCTCTTTAGAACAGATGACAATGAGTGTGCGTGCATGACCATGCAATTGCAATGAACTTTTCCACCAGCTTTGTTGCCTCTAATATACCTATCATATAAAATACATCTCTTGGGTCTCCTCCTGTTAGTCCAAGAACTTAGGTATAAAAACTTTGGTTAGGTTTCAACCTCCTTAAGAGTTTTGAATTTTTTTTCCTGCTAACTGACTTTTTGCCTTTTTCACCATATCTGAGAAAGAAATGGTTTCTGTATAGAAAATGCTTTTCTTTTTTCTTTTTTCTTTTTTTAAGATTTATTATTTATTTGAGAGAGAGCATGAACAGGAGAGGTAGGGGGAGAGGAAGAAAGAATCTGAAACAGACTAGGCGTAGAGCACAGAGCCCGATGCAAGGCTGAATCTCACGACCCATGAGATCACAACCTGAGCCGAAACCAAGAGTCGGATGTTCAACCAGTTGCATCACCCAGGCACCCCTAGATAGTGCTTTTCTTCCTAGTGCCTTAGAGAGTTGGGGGAGGGAGATAATTACACATTTCTCCCCTTTCTTGTTATAGTTAGGCTTTTCTTAAGCAGTCTGAGAACTCTCTTACTTCCCTAAATTTCTTTATACATTAGCAACCATAAAACTTCTGGGACATAACTACAGGTTATATTTTTCAGGTTGAGAGGATACAGACTATGGACCCCATCTGGCCCACAGAGGTGTTTTATTTGACCATGCTGTTTAATTATTTAAATTAGTTGTCAGCATTTTTAAAATTCATGTTAAAAATTTATATTTCTGGGGGCTCCTGGGTGGCTC
This sequence comes from Lutra lutra, assembly GCF_902655055.1. Lineage (NCBI taxonomy): Eukaryota > Metazoa > Chordata > Mammalia > Carnivora > Mustelidae > Lutra > Lutra lutra. Next base: position 120,052,447 of record NC_062286.1, on the reverse strand, counting down.
AGTGGGTTAAGCCGCTGCCTTCGGCTCAGGTCATGATCTCAGGGTCCTGGGATCGAGCCCCGCGTCGGGCTCTCTGCTCAGCGGGGAGCCTGCTTCCTCCTCTCTCTCTGCCTGCCTCTCTGCCTGCTTGTGCTCTCTCTCTGTCAAATAAATAAATAAAAAATCTTTAAAAAAAAATTTATATTTCTGGCTTCTTTTAGAAAATTGGGAGATCTGTCTCCTTTAGAAAAGGTATGCCCTCTTCACAGTTAGGCATAGGCCCTATGCTTCATTTCTATTACCCTTCACTCGTTTGTTACCTGCATGGCTCCCTTAGGAGTTTGAATGTGTGTGTGTGTGTGTGTGTGTGTGTGTTTATGTCCTCTAAAAGGTTTAGAAACAATGACTAACCCAGTATCAATGGGTATCCTTGGGGTTCAGATTGTGACCTTACAATATCATTTTTACCCATTATAAGAAATGAGTTTCTCAAAGAAATGGCTGATTCTGTGTTAGGGCAGGAAATGTACAGGATAATCCTAGACCATTGTAAGACCAGATAATAAGGAAGCTGTGAAAGGCTGCTGGGGTCATCTCAAAAGAACTCAGGATCCAGCTTGAAGAGGCTCCCGCTGATCAAAGATGGACAGTTTGAGTTTCATTAGGATTAGAAGTGCAGTGGATTGAAATCCATAATTATACTTAAATCCAGATATTCATAGTGATATTAAAAAGGTCAATTGGCAATTGGTCAAATTAGGAGAATTGATAGAGAACCAATTCATTACCTTTCTGAAAACTGAAACGAAAAGGAAAAAATTCAGCATTTATCCTGTCTTTCATATACCATTAGGCAACCATATAGTAGGTGAGCTACTGTATATTTCGGAGCTTGCAAATGAAGACAGATTGATAGGATAGCATCATTTTCCAACACCAGTGGATCTAGGCATTGAGTGTTAATAGCTACTAACATGAAAAACAAACAAAAATCAGGCCTCCCGAGAAAAGAACTCACCACCACCAGGGTTTTGCCAAGGGGATAAAATCTGAAATTGATCATGCCTCAGGATCCAGCTGCCAATTTGCAAGAAATACTGAAGACAAAGTATGTAATTAGCAAAAACCAGACTGTGGGAAGTTCTACAGGTTAAATGTAGGTTAAATACAGGTTCTTCAACCTATGAATTGTAGAGGGGCATGAGTGGAATGAGTTGGAGGACCTGTAAATTAAGAGACTTAAAAGTTGGGACACCTGGGTGGCTCTGTCGGTTAAGTGGCTGTTTTCGGCTCAGGTCATGATCCCAGGGTCCTGGGATCAAGTCCCACATTGGGCTCCTTGCTCAGCGGGGAGCCTGCTTCTCCCTCTGCCTCTGCCTGCCACTCTGCCTGCTTGTGCTCTTTCTGACAAATAAATTTAAAAAAGAGAGAGAGAGACTTAAAAAGTTGTATTAAATTTTTAAAAAATAGACAAGGGGGGGCGCCTCGGTGGCTCAGTGGGTTAAAGCCTCTGCCTTCGGCCCAGGTCATGATCCCAGGGTCCTGGGATCAAGCCCCACATCAGGCTGTCTGCTCCGCAGGGAGCCTGCTTCATCTTCTCTCTCTCTCTCTCTGCCTGCCTCTCTGCCTACTTGTGATCTCTGTCTGTCAAATAAATAAATAAAATCTTTAAAAATAAATAAATAAATAAATAAAAAATAGACAAAGGATGCACATTTTGATAGAAAACCATTAAGAAATGCAAGGAAGTGAGTACTCTACAAGCCAGGATCAGTCGTGACTTTGGAGGAAGGAAGAGACTATGTTTGGGATGGGGCACCAGAGAGAGAGTTGGAGAGTGGCAGGATAGTTCTTTGTTGTAACGGTATGGATGTTTGTCTCATTCACTAGGTTATGTATTTGTTTTACGTGGTTTTCTGTATTTTGTATTTTATTTTACAATGAAACGATTTTAAAAAATTGATCCGAATGTTTAAGGCACCATTCTCCCAACTCTTCAACTTACTCATTTCATTTTAAGTCAGCATTTGCTATTGAGAAAAAGAGGTGGGGAAAATGAATGCTTATCTGCTCACTGGGAAATGTGCAATGTGGACTTCTAGATTAAGTTTGGCTCCAGGGTTTATAAATAACAAGCCATCAAAAGAAGGATCACTTGAGTTTCTTTTTTAAGCATTTCAGGCGTGCCTCACTTGGTGTAATGGGAGTGGTCCTGAAAGATTACTTAATCTTTAATCAGACCCAGGTTTTATAAGTAGATTCAGGAAACATTCCACATGACATTATATTCTCTGTTTCATAAAGCAAACCTGACCCATAGACCAAGTCTTAACAAAAATTATACCTAAAATTTAATGCCTAAAATATGTGAAATGTAAAAATTATACATAAATTTAATTTGTCCATCACAGATTTGCCAGGAAAAAAAATCGTTTGCCACTCAAGCATCGACAGTAACACTTTAGGTCCAATAAAGCCCTGAGAACATGGCAGCAAACCAAAATTTGGGGGCTGCTAATGGATTTGTGAAAAGTGAAACCTTGTCTTCTGGGTCTGTGCTTAGGACTCTCCTCAGAGAGTGGCTTTTAACAGTCTACCTGATCAGCTCTTCATGGCTGTCTTTTTCACTTCCCACCTCCCTTCTTCTTAAATACCATTTAGCAGGGAAGAAGGGAAAAACAAACCAAAAGAACATTTTCACTTTTATTTTTATTTATTTATTTATTTTTAAAGATTTTATTTATTTATTTGACAGACAGAGATCACAAGTAGGCAGAGAGGCAGGCAGAGAGAGGGGGGGAAGCAGGCTCCCTGCTGAGCAGAGAGCTCGATGTGGGGCTTGATCCCAGGACCCTGAGATCATGACCTGAGCCGAAGGCAGAGGCTTTAACTGACTGAGTCACCCAGGCGCCCTGAACATCTTCACTTTTGAGGGTTTTTTTTTCCCTCCATCCCTGGGCTGTGGTTTCCTCCCTCCCTCTCTTCCTCCCTTCCCTCTATGCTAGATGGCAGTATTTTTCAGGAAGAAAGGATGAAGATGATCCCCTCTACAGGGAACTCAGAACCTTAAGTGCCTTCTTTGACTTTATCTGTGGATGCCTCCCCTTTGTGGAATCATTTTCCATCCCCAGAAATACAATATTCTCTTGAAACTTTGCTGTTTTAGAGCAGCATTGTCAATAGAACTTCTTGGGATGCTGGAAATGTTCTGTATATGTATATTGTCAATTGTCAAAATATAAATAAACTTAAAAAAAAGAAGTAGGTGCAGTTGAAGTATTCAAAAGAAATGGAATTGAGGGGCGCCTGGGTGGCTCAGTGGGTTAAGCCTCTTCCTCCAGCTCAGGTCATGATCTCAGGGACCTGGGATCGAGCCCCGCATCGGCATCGGGCTCTCTGCTCAGCAGGGAGCCTGCCCTTTTCTCTCTGCCTGCCTCTGCCTGCTTGTGATCTCTCTATGTCAAAGAAATAAATAAAATCTTTTTAAAAAAAGAAATGGAATTGATTGAACTATTTTTTTTTTAAGATTTTATTTTGGCGCCTCTGATTAAACTATTTTAGAGATGCTTATTGTACTTGCACGAAAGGGGTATAAGAATCTAGGAAGGCCTATAACTTCTTCCCTTGGACATGGTACCCGAGGCTTCATTCCTAATCCATCCTCTAACCTTGGGAGGATTTCTGGTTGCCTGGTGTGACTCCAAGGACAACAGATCCTCGCCTCTGGGATGTTATCATACTGTCATTTCTGCCTTGAGTGAAGCTTTTTTTTTTTTTAAGTTTATTATTATTAATTTTAGTGATCTCTACACCCAACAAGGGGCTGTACACCCAACGTGGGGTTCACAACCCCCAGATCAAGAGTCACATGTTCTTCCAGCTGAGCCAGACTGGCACCCCAAATGAAGCTTTTTTACAGTAGGTAACTGAAACAGCTAAAAGGGGAGAGAGCTGGGACTTAATGGACCTTCTAGAATGATTTGTGTGAAGTGCTTTGTGCCTACTTGCTGATGAATATTTGTTTAATAAATGTTAAGTATACCAGAATCTGGTCTAGAACTTGCTTTCTTTGCAGCCAGAGTGTAGAGCGGGAGCTGACCCTCATCCACCTCAAACTTATTTCATGGCAACCGTTAAAGCAACTGAACTGCATACTTCCAAATACTTAAATGTATGTTGTGTGACTTTGACCCCCCCAAAAAAAATCCAGTACTAATATTAGCCCATTGCTCACAGTTTTCTGGCTTTGACTTAGAAAAAGGGGCTTCTTTAAATCAGTTCTTGTTGGGTGCCTGGGTAGCTCAGTGGGTTAAGCCTCTGCCTTCGGCTTAGGTAGTGAACTCAGGGTCCTGGGATCGAGTTCTGCATTGGGCTCTCTGCTCGGTGGGGAGCCTGCTTCCTCCTCCTCTCTCTCTCTGCCTGCCTCTCTGCCTACTTGTGATCTCTGTCAAATAAATTAATAAAATCTTAAAAAAAAATAATAAATCAGCTGTTGTGTTCTTTTGACAAGCCTCATCTTTTTGAGCCTTTCCTTCCTTTCTTTCTGGTACCACAAGACCTCCTAGGCTCATCTTGTATTTTCCCTGCCCCAGCCTTGGAATCAACTACTTCTTCAGGGACTCCTGGTTCCTTTTATTGGTGGATGCTACTTAGAAACCCAAGGTTATAGGTATACTTCTGGCAGACAGAGCTATGAAATACATGCATGTACACTAACTGTCCCCCCAACATGTCTGTAATTCTTTATCTCTCTGTCTCTTTGTACCACTATCTGTTTCTACTGATACCTGTGATTCTGTCCAACACCACAGGGTTCACTTTAGTGTCTTCCTTTTCCTTGTGTATAATTTCTTTCTCTAATGCTTAGAAGCCCAACTTTCATTATTTGCAGTTCATTTGCTAGTATGTTCAGTTCTAGAACACATGCAAAGTTGTTCTAGAATTGCTGTGAGAAATACCCATATCAGAGATATATCTCCTGACTTGATTATAACATGTACGTATGGTCCTTTCTGTCGTTAGCATGACAGTGTTCTGTCAGGTTACTGTTTCTCAAAGTCACTCACTAAGGTTAGTTGTTTTCTTCTCCTGTGTGGTCCTTCAGCATAGTTATCTAATTTGTGATATAGTTAAGCTCTTGTATTACTGTTTGTATGATTTTGTATTTCCCCTACACCTTGGTTAGTTTTAATTTTTTATTATGGGGTATGTGAAAGGACTAAGAAATTGCTATAGTTCTAAGAATCAACTACACAAAAAACATATTCAGAGAAATATCACCCTATCTTCATCCCTGCTATCTTGTTCTTTTCTTTTTCCTTCTTTCTCTTTCACCCTAAGTAACTGTTTTTAGTTTCTGGTTTATCCTTCCTGTGTTTCTTTTGCACAAATGATCAGGTATATATGTGTATTTCCTTCTTTTAAGAAGGCTAGAATACTATAGAGACTCTAGAAAACATACCCTTTTGTGCTTTGCTTTTTTTGCTCTTATTTCCTGAAAGTCACTGCAGATTGATACATAGAGATCTTCATTCTTTTTTACAGCAGCGTAATACTCCATTGTATGGACATACCTTAGTTTGTTCAGCTTTTTCCCTTTGGGAATTTAGATTGTTTCTACTATTTTACAATCACAGTTAATGCTTTATTTTTATTATTTTTTTACAATTAATGCTTTAATGAGTAACCTTGTGTGTATGTATTTTCATATTGTCAGAAAGGTATCTTCAAGGTAGATTTCTAGTAGAATTACTGATCCATAGGTAAGTATATATGTAGGGTTTTTTTAGGTGTTTTCACATTTCCGTCCACAGGGGTAGTACAAATTTTTTATTCCCACCAATAATGTGGGATAGTGCCTGTTTTTCCACAGCCTTGCTAATAGAATGTGTTGTCACATTACAAAATTTTTGCCATCTAATTATGAGAAATGGCATCTCAGTGTTGTTTTAATTTGCATTTCTCTAAGTAGGAGTAAGTTGGAACATTTTATCATGTTTGTGGGTTATCTCTTCATTTTTTTTCTCATTTTTCTGTTGGATTTAAGTCTCTTTTCCCTCAATTTTTAAGAATCCTTTATATATTATAACCCTTTGTCTGCAAATATTTTCTTCCAGTTTCTCATTTGTCTTTTTACTTATCTATGGTGTTTTTCTTTTAACAGCTTTTATTTTTATCAAGATACAATTTACATAGCATACAACTTACCTACTTTAAATATATAATTCAGTGATTTCTGGATAGTCACAAAGTTGTGCAGCCATTACCACAATCAGTTCTAGAACATTTTTATCACCCAAAAAGAAACCTCATGCCCATTAAGCAGTCACTCTGTTTTTCCCCAATGCCTCTTCCCCCTCTAGCCGTAAGCAATCAATATTCTGTTTTTTGTCTTTATAGGAAATTTCATATAAAAGGAATCATACAATATGTGGTCTTTTTTACTGATTTCTTTCACTTAGCATGAGGTTTTCAAGGTTCATCCCTGTTATAACGTGTATTAGTACTTCATTCCTTGCATGTTTGTATTTCTATATGAACTTTAATCTTGTATAATTCCATAAATAGCTTGTCAACATTTTTATTGGTATTGCATTATTACATTGAATTTATAAACTAAATTTGGAAGAACTGCCCTCTTTATAATATTAAGTCATCCTAAACAAGGACAGGGAATATCTGTCCATCTGTTTAAGTCTACCTTAGTGTCTTTCAGTAGTGTTTTAAAATTTTCCACGAATCGGTTTTACACATTTCCTGTTAAGCTTAATTCTAAGTTCTCTTTTCCTTGGTGTTATTGTAAATGTGGTTTTCCTTATCATTGTGTCCTCTAATTGTTTATTATTAGTGCAGATAAAGGTTATTTGTATGTTAATTTTGTACTCTGCTCCTTCACTGAATTCTTTCATTGCTTGTTATTTTTGTCATAAGTTGTTGTTGCATATATCTAGACAGTGATATGATTTCTTATTTTTAACCAGTCTGTGTTACATATATTAATAGCTTTTCTTATGTTGAATTAACCCTGAGTTTTTGGAATAAATCCTGGTCATAACCCAACTTTATCATGTTTTGCTGAATTGTGTTAGATAATATTTCATTTAGCATTTTTGTATTTGTGTTGATAAAGGGTTTTGGTATAAAGCTTATGATATTTGCTGTGAAAGAGTTAATGTAAGATTAGGATAACCTGCTTCTTGAATGTTGGTAGAACTTTCCTGTAAAACTGGCTGGGCCTGCTCTTTTCTTTATGGGAGAATTTTTCATTACTAATTCAATTCCTTAAATGTTTATAGGACCATTCTAATTTTCTGTTTCTTGAATTAGTTTTTCCATAATCTTTTATTTCATGCTTTAGAAAAGTTAAAAACTAATATAATGAGTTCCTTTTATTTAGATGACCCAGTTGCCATTTTGCCACGTTTTCTTTATGTAGATATATAGACTTTTTTTCTTTTTTTCTTTACTGACTCATTTTCAGGGAAGTTACAAATTTATTAAAAATGTGCTATTCCTATTTCCTACTTGGTTACTGATTTTTTCTGATCTACCAGTTACCTACTGATGATGGTTATGTCTATTTTTCCTTTGAAGACCTGTCCATGTTTGTTTTATATATTTTTAGATGTGTTATTAGGTACATACAAGTTTAGAGCTGTTACATCTTTCTGATGAAACTTTCATCACTATGGAACATCTTTATTTTTGCAGTTCTTTATACATTAAAGTTTGTTTTATCTGGTAACAGTATAACTAGACTAGTTTTCTTTTGGTTAGTATTTACCTAGCATAAGTAAATCCTTTTCAGTCCTTTTTTTTTTTTTTAAGATTTTTTTATTTATTTGTTTAACAGAGAGAGAGACAGTGAGAGAGGGAATACAAGCAGGGAGAGAGGGAGAGGGACAAGCAGGCTTCCCGCTGAACAAGGAGCCCGATGCAGGGCTTGACCCCAGAATCCCGGGAGCATGACCTGAGCTGAAGGCAGATGCTTAATGACTGAGCCACCCAGGCACCCCCCCTTTTCAGTCCTTTGATTTTCACAATTTTTCTGTGTCCTGTGCTTTGCAGAAGGGATCTTGAAGTTTAAGCTGATATTTTCCTTCTGCCCTTGACATCCCTAAATAGACCATTTTGCCTTCTCTCCTAGCGGCAGTACATACCTGTGAAAGTGAAGAGCAAAGCCTTCTGGATCTTCTCTTGGGAATATGCCATGATGTACGTGGGAAGTCTAGTGGTAATCATTTGCCTCTCCTTCTTCCTTCTCAGCTCCTGGGATTTCATCCCTGCAGTCTACGGCTTCATGTAAGTAATGACTTCATTAGAAAACTCTAGAAGCTAATTTGTTTTTCTCAGCTCCAGCTGGAGTCAGAGGGTGAGCAACCACAGGGAGCATCTCAACACAGTGGTCCTCGGACTTCAGCGTGCACTGGAATCACCTGCAGGGCTTCTTAACTCCAGATTTCTGAGCCCAAACTCTAGAGGTTCTGATTAAGTAAATTTGGGATAGGAACCAAGAATTTACATTTCTGACTAGTTTTCAGGTGATGTTAATGCTGGAACACACTTCGAGAACCACCTTCAATCTAGTAAGATTAAAGATCACTCTCTAGCCACATCTGAAGCAACGACCAGCCTCTGCCTGGAAGGTTTTGGTTCAGTCCCCAACAGGAATGGATGGATGTATTCCTCTCCTGCAAGAGGGTCTCTTAACAGTTTTAAAATAAAGCCACCTCCCATATACCAAACTTGTAGAGAAAATCAGAATGAAGTATGAATTCTGCAGTCATTTCCCAGTGCTCTCTGTATGGTATGCTGAGGAGGATGGTCGCTGCCCAGACCTCAGGGAACTCACAGCCCAGTGAGGTGTTAGACAGTTAAACCTGTCAGGGTGCGGAAGGGATATGGAGTGGCAGACTCTGCTTTGGGATTCTGGACTGCTAATTTGTGTTAAATCCTGGCTGAGCATGACTGTTAGCTCTCCATGCTATTCCTTAGATAGGAATTTGTATTGCTGGTAAAAAGCTTTCCCTGGTTTTTTGCTGACCCATAAACGGTGTTTTTTTTGTTTTTTTTTGTTTTTTTTTTTTGGACTGTATTCTTTATTTCATTTTATAGAAAAGGAAATGTAGTCAGAGCAGGAGGCAAAGACTTGCCTTGGGTGGAGGCCTTGGGGTCAGTGAACTCTGACCGTGAGCCAGGGCATATTTCTCCCTTCTCTGTGCTCCATTTGTTGCCCTTTTAAAATTGTGAATTAACCTCAGTTTCAGCTCTGTTTTTTAAAATAAAACATATCATGTAAATTTTTAGAAGAGCCAGAATGGCATCCAGTCTTTATCTGATATAACTAGACAAAAAGTTTTCCAGTGAAACCCTTATTTCTCAAATGAGATCTGGGATCCTAGCTGGAACCTGCTGACGCTTCTGCAAGGCCCCAGAAGTCACTGCGGTGTCAGGCCCTCGGTTTCTGGCTCCTGCCATGCGGCTGCAGAGCAAAAATGGGGAGCAGCAGGGTCTTGAGCTTGCTCCTGTAGGGAAGTCTCTGGAATGCCCCCAAATAGAGATTGTTTGCTTAAAACCCATTCCTCTTTTGTTACAGTCCTGAATATCTCCTAAATTTAAACATATGTATTTTAGGCCCTAAAAGGAGGACTGGTCTTTTGAGTTCTAGCCTGAATGCTGCCTCATTTCAGATCTTTGATGCACACCAGAGTTTGGTTCAGCTGATATTTGTTAAGGGTTATCATTTTCTGTTTCTCTGCCTCTTGTTTTTATTAATTACCTATATCCAGGGTGCCTAAAGAGCCCCTCACATCCTGATCTCAGTGGGGACAGAGTCATCCTTGGCTGCCCAGTGGTGACCAAAATCTTTAGAAGACCAGGTCAAAGCAAACCATTTACAATTTGGCTCTCTTTTTTTCTCTCCCTTTGTTTTCTTCATTCCAGACTTTCTGTTCCAGATCTCACTCCAAACATTGGTCTTTTTTGGTACTTCTTTGCGGAGATGTTTGAGCACTTCAGCCTCTTCTTTGTATGTGTGTTCCAGATCAACGTCTTCTTCTACACCATCCCCTTAGCCATAAAGCTAAAGTAAGTGGTCAGACCTGCTGCTGCTTTGTCCATGAGCCATTGGTAGTCTTTTATTTTTTTAAAAGATTTTATTTATTATTTATTTGACAGAGAGAGATCACAAGTAGACAGAGAGGCAGGCAGAGAGAGAGAGAGAGAGAGAGAGAGAGGGAAGCAGGCTCCCTGTCGAGCAGAGAGCCCGATGCGGGACTCGATCCCAGGACCCTGAGATCATTACCTGAGCCGAAGGCAGCGGCTTAACCCACTGAGCCACCCAGGCGCCCGAGCCATTGGTAGTCTTACCAGTGCCTTTCTAACCGGGAACATCTGCTGTCAGGTTTATGCCATCTCTGCCCAGGGAACCCTGCCCTTAATGGGCCCCGGTTCCCGTAGCCATAGCCAGCAGTAGAGCCACACACAAGTGCAGGCCACAGGAAGGATGCCTTGTAGCACCCTGGTGTTTCCCCGGGCTTCACTCTGAGCCCACATGCTACTGAGCCCACTCCTTATTTTGGATAAGAGGAAGGGTTTGGTGTTGGAAGGTGTCTTTGGAAAACATGGATCTTGTTGGGTGTCCTCCATCGGTATCCCAGGGACAGTGGGGACTCAGGATGTATTACCTGCAGCTCTGTTTAATCTTCTGATCAATGTCCTTCAAAAGGCTTGTCTGTGGAGCTCTCTTCTGTAGTGTAAGAAAGCTAACATGTACTGAGCCTGGCTCCAGCCCAGGCCTTTTTAGGCTTTTTTTTTTTTTTTGAAGGTTTTTATTTATTTGACACAGAGATAAAGAGTACAAGTACAAGTGCAAAAGCAGCAGGCAGAGGGAGAGAGAGAAGCAGGCTCTCCGCTGAGCAGGGAGCCCAATGCGGGGCTCCATCCCAGGACCCTGGGAGCACGACCTGAGGTGAAGGCAGTGGGCCAAGCGACTAAGCCACCCAGGCGCCCCCTTTTTAGGCTTTCTGAAAAGTGTTCATACCTCACCCTTCCAGCATTTCTTGGAAGCAGGCATCATTTTATTATCATCACTTCCATTTTATAGTTGAAAAATGGACATTCAGAGAAGTGGAACAATTTTCCCAGAGTCACACTGCTAGTAAGTAGTGGAGCTGGGATTCAGACCTACGTTTGTTTATCTCCAAACTCTATACTCATCCCCCTGCACCATGCCAAACTCCTGAAAGAGATCACTTAGCATCTGGAAATTGCTATTTTTTTTTTAAGATTTTTATTTATTTAACAGAGATCACAAGTAGGCAGAGAAGCAGGCGGAGAGAGGGAGGAGGATGCAGGCTCCCCGCTAAGCAGAGAGCCCGACGCAGGGCTTGATCCCAGGACCCTGGGATCATGACCTAAGCCGAAGGCAGAGGCTTTAACCCACCGAGCCACCCAGGCGCCCCTGGAAATTGCTCTATTATCCTGGCTTCAGAGAAGGGAAAACAGGCGTTGACACATGGTCCAGATGATGGTCCTGGGTGCCTGAAGAGCTCCTCACATCTGATCTCAGTTGGGGCAGTCGTCCTTGGCTCCTGGTCCAGGGAACCTGGAAGGGAATTTGGTTTAGAGTTCAAGAGCCTGAGTTCTCTGTTCTAACCTTCCTGCCAGTCTTCTTGGCCAGTGTACCAGTGCACATGGCTCCCATTCTATAAAAGCTCAGAGCTCATGCCTCCTTCCTGTAGCATAGCCTTGGCCTGGCATCTGACAGAAAACCTTCCTTGGCCTTGCAGTTTCCAGAATTCTGGCAGCCTTGCCGAGCCAAGCTCGCCAGCCGTCTGTTGTCCCCAGTCCCTGCCTTTGTTTTGGTCAGGCCTAGCCGCTGGGCTGAGAGAAGCAAGGAGCCCGGAACACTTCTCCTCACTCTGTGTAGCCCGTTTCATTGTCTGCATGTGAAAGCCACAGGTGGCTCCTGGGTAGACAACCGGACCACTGGCATGTGACCCCCACCCCAACCCGCCCCTGGCCAGGGCTTCAAGGGTGTAGGGACAGACAGAAGGTATGAAGTGACCTCCCCTGTTGTCGCCCTCCTGAGCCTGGATCGGAAGCTCCACTAACTCTCCAGCCCCCTGTGGTAGTTGCTTCCAGTGCCAGCCTTGGGGAGCAGACCCCTTCTGGCCGCCTCTCTGCAGACAATCCTGTGGGAGGTTTGGGTCTCCGTATTTCTTGTCACTGTATTTTCACGGGTCCTTTCATAGGAATGTTGCAGTTCTTTCTTACCAGCTATCTAAAAAGTCCACAGCCAGTGATTTGGCTTATCTGTAGGAAGATGCTCACTGAGCTAGCTGGACCCTTCTAGAGCCTACCGGACTGTGAGACTTCGCCAAGCTGAGTCTGAGGCATTTGCTGTGTGAAACTGCTCAAGTGTTTAGGGTGTGTACATGTTTGTCTCCACATCTCAGACTGACACCCACTGAGTCACCCTGACCTTTGACCTGCAAGACAAGAATACCATTAATCTCTGAAGAAAACCTTAATGAGCTGGATGCCCAGGTACTGCACAGAAGCAGGCCATATGCAGGTTGTTCAGGTACAGCTGAGGAGGGTATAGATCTGGCCTCTTCTGTTGGCTTCCTGTTAGCACTTGGTCAGCTCTCGGAGGAACATTGGAGATGGAGCTCTGTCCCCACCCTTCCTGTCGAGAGCTGTGATTGGCTAGGCACTCAGGAGAACAGTACTGGTGATGCTTAAGAGTTCTGGAGATAGGGGCGCCTGGGTGGCTCAGTGGGTTAAAGCCTCTGTCTTCGGCTCAGGTCATGATCCCAGGGTCCTGGGATCGAGCCCCACATCGGGCTCTCTGCTCAGCAGGGAACCTGCTTCCTCCTCTCTCTCTCTGCCTGTCTCGCTGCCTACCTGTGATCTCTGTCTGTCAAATAAAAAAATAAAAATCTTAAAAAAAAAAAAAAGTTCTGGAGATAAACAGCCCCACTGCTTACTAACTCCCCTATTCTCGGAACTTCCGTTTCCTCGTCTGCCAAGTGTGGGTGATGGTACTGCCTACTTCGAGGAGTAGCGGATGCACAATAGGGATCACATGTGATGGCACAAGGGAAGGGCCCCCGGGACAGAACTTGGCAGAGTGAGGGTTTAGGAAATGGTAGCCATTTTTGTTAGCTTAAGGTAGCAAGATCTTCCGGCACCTAAGGGCTGAAAAGCTGCCTGTAGCAATCAGTTCTCTTTCTGGAAGGGAGTTCTTCATAGCTAAGGGTCTGGAGACTAGACTGATGGTACTGTCAGAGGAGAAGAGCGTCAGCAAGGAGGCACATCCTGCCCTGGGTCCGGTTGTCAGAGAAGCCTGTGGCGAGGGAGGCTGCTGGATGACTCTGACAAGCAGCCATTAGAGCCTAGTAATGAAGCTGACTTCATTTGTTTTCTTCCTCAGTGGCTCCTGGGGGAAGGCCCGGAGCTGGGATGGGGGTTGGAGGATGATGGGCTGTTTCTCTAGTGTTTGCTGGGCCCTCCTCACCCCCACCTCTGGACATCTTTGGGCCCCCACGGTTTTCTGCTGTACTACTCAGTCTGGCCCCCATATCTTGTGGGCAGCAGAGCCAGCCCTAGCCTGAAGTTCCCTGGAGAGTATTTTTGGGTTCAAGGGATGGGGTTACGAGTCCCTGGGGTGGACCTGGTCCCTGACTGATCTCTCCCTCTCTCTCTGCCTGCCCTGCCCCTCCCCAGGGAGCACCCTATCTTCTTCATGTTCATCCAGATTGCTATCATCTCCATCTTCAAGTCCTACCCAACGGTGGGGGACGTGGCCCTCTACATGGCCTTCTTCCCCGTGTGGAACCATCTCTACAGATGTGAGTACTCCCACCTCCAAACCTCTGGTGGCAGATTTGTGTCAGCCTGGTCCCTGGATGAAACGGCCAGGGAAAAAGAAATTGATAGGCATTTGCTTAGCATCTACTATGCTAGCAGCCCCGGGAGAGAGACAGTGACCTGAGTATCTGCCTGCTAGGTACGATAGACTAGTGTTGGTAATAATAGTAAGCAGCATTTCGGGGGTGCCTGAGTGGCTCAGTCAGTTAGCAGCTGCTTTCAGCTCAGGTCAGGTGATGATCTCCAGGTCCTGGGATTGGCCAGGTCAGCTCCCTGCTCAGCAGAGAGTCTGCTTCTCTCCCTCTGCTCGTGCTCACTCATGCTCACTCTCTCTCTCTCAAATAAATAAATCCTTTTTATTTATTTTTTAAAATTTTTAAAAAAGATTTTATTTATTAGACAGAGATCACAAGTAGGCAGACAGGCAGGCAGAGAGAAAGAGTGGAGGAAGCAGACTCCCCGCTGAGCAGAGAGCCCAATGCAGGGCTCAATCCCAGGACCCTGAGATCTTGACCTGAGCCGAAGGCAGAGGCTTTAACCCACTGAGCCACCCAGGCACCCCTCTCAAATAAATAAATCCTTTTAAAAATGCTGCTTATTTTATTTCTAAAAATATTAATTTGAGAAAGAGAGAGAGCGGGGGGAGGAGAGGCAGAGGGAGAGAATCTTAAGCAGACTCCATGCTGAGTACAGAGCCTGTCAAAGACTGGGGGGCTCTATTCCACAACCTATAAGATAATGATTTGAGCGGAAGAGCTGAAACCAAGAGTCCAATGTTTAACTGACTGAGCCAGCCAGGCACCCCAAAATAACGACCATTTTTTGAGCACTTACTTGGTACCCAGCTGGCCACTGTGGTTCTAAGAGTGTTACGTGCATTAGGTCAATTCATCTTCACACCAGCCTTGGCGGGAAAATATCGTCACTTGTTCAAGGGTACGTGATAGGAAAGTGGAAGGGCTGGCTATGAGTCTCTAGCTAGTCCTGTCCAGTAGGACTTTCTGTGATGATGGAAACGTCCTGTATCTGCACAGTCCAATAGAACAGCCACTGGTGTGACTCAGAAACCCAATTTTTGATTGAAATTTATTTAAATTTAAGAAGTCACACATGGCTGGTAGCTACTGTATTGGATTGTGGAACACTAGATCTTGGGCTTTGAACCATTTCCCAGCACTGCATCTAAACGTCCACGAAAGACAATGGCAACACTACCCATCTGCCTGCTCTGAAGACTTGTTTGACTCTAGCCATCCCCTACCCCAAAGAGGGCGTGCAGTGAGCTACTCCTGCTCCCTAGACCCCAAGTATTTTCCTCATTTGGACTCTTTTTTTTTTTTTTAAGATTTTATTTATTTATTTATTTAACAGAGAGAGACACAGTGAGAGAGGGAGCACAGACAGGGGGAGTGGGAGAGGGAGAAGCTGGCTTCCCGCTGAGCAGGGAACCTGATGCAGGGCTCGATGCCAGGACCCTGGGATCATGATCTGAGCCAAAGGCAGACGCTTAATGACTATGCCACCCAGGTGCTCCCTGCAGTTGGATTCTTAGACCTCTGTGAAGGTTCTTTTCAGTGTAATGAGCTTCCTGAGGGTAGGCTTATGATTCACTCTACTCTGTGTCCCCAGCCCCCGGGATCCTGACCCACACAGCTCAGCAGGTGTATCTGGATGGGTTTTTAGGCCCCCCTAATAAAGAAGCAGTATCAGTGGCCCAACGCCACTTGATTCTCTAAACTAAAATGGGAGGGGAGCTGTGGGATTTTCCTTGCCTTTAGTGGGTACACAGCAAGATGTCAAGAATGAACTTGGGGAGGGCTGGCTTCAGAGGAAGTAAATCTTCCTTGTTATTTGGGGCTGTCTCGGTGTCAACCAGGAAGTGAAACCAACCAACTGCTAGAAAGAAACCTACCTGTAAGTCGGGGCCTCTGAGCGAAGGTAAACAGCAGAGTGGGCGGGCTAAGCCTGGGCTGCCCTTGCAGGTGGTGATCTGTGGGGCGGTGACCAGTCTGGACTGACCGGGAGAAGGAAGTGGCATCTTCTGCCTGTGACATCCTCATTGCACAGATAAGAATCATCCAGTCCGATGGGCTCAGAGTCAGCCTGGTGCCCCTCAGCAGAGTGGCCAGTGACAAGTCATGAGGCCACCAAACATGTCAACATGCCCCAGATTGTGACAGGGTGGGTCTTGGGTACATTGATCCTCTTTCCCCAAAAGTAGAGTCCTTGTTTTCTTAGCTGTCTGTCCCACACGGGACACTTCTTGCCCTTGGTCAACCCTTCATTCCTTATTCCCGAACACAGCCTGCAGCCAGAAAGACTTGAATCTGGATCCCGGTTTTCGCATTACTAGCTCTCTGTTTTTAGGAAAATCACCTAACCTTTCTGAGTCTCTTGGTTCTTTTATCTGTCAGATAGGGAGAATATCTTCCATGGGTGTTTTAAGTTTGAGAAAGGATATATGTACAGAGCACTCCGGTTATCTCCGGTAATAATCATGCAGGGCCCCCCGCGTAGTTCCATGATCAAAGCTTCGAGCTAAGTAGTCAGAGTCATTCCGAGTCATTGGAATAAACATATTTTTTCAAAACTTGAAATAAGCTATTTTATGCCCCTCGGGGTTGAGGCAGAGAAAATAAGGATGAGGTTTCTAGAAACCTAGATGATCTAATCACTGCTGTAGCTGGCTGGTTGGGCAAGCAGTCTCCAGTTAGCTTGATAGAAGGTCCTGCACAGAGCACTGGCTGCCCGCCTCGATGGCTGGCCCATGTGGCAGGGAAAACTTGTGCTCAGGGAATCCGTGTGGGGCAGGACGGCCGTGTGCCTTGCATTCAGCCCGGAGCACCGCCAGCCGAGTCCTCCAGACCTGTGTGCAGAGACTCGGAGCAGTCTCTAAGTCTAGGCTGGATATATTCAGACTTGCAGTGTGGTTAAAATTCAGTTAAAACATTAGTTGCCAGTGCTAACATGCCTGCTCACACATACAACTTTTTGTTTTCATATCCCAGCCAGTAGGAGGAGAAGAGGTGTGTGGGCCCTGCCTGGAATGGAGGCCCCAGAGGCTGGGACTCTGGTGCTTGGGGCAAGATGAGTCATATGGACACACAATCGTGGTGTCAGGGAGCAGCCTGCTGGCAGAGCCCATGCTGGCCTGCAATGGTCCGGCTCAAAGAGCCGGTTACCAGAGCTCTGTGTGTGTGTGTGTGTGTGTGTGTGTGTGTGTGTGTGTTTTGTTTTTATTAACTTTTGTATAAAGATAAAAGAATATGGATAAAAAAAACATACAAATCTAGAGAATAATAATACAATAAGCACCTTTGAAGCTCCCAGGTCCCTTCTGTGCTCCTCCCAGTGGTATTGGATTCAACTGGAATTTTTTTTGTTAGATTTTATTTATTTATTTATTTATTTATTTATTTATTTGAGAGAGGAGAGAGAGAATGAGTGAGCACTATCGGGGGGCAGTGGTGTCGTAGGTAGAGGGAGAGGGAGAAGCAGACTCCCTGCTGAGTCTGACAAGGGCCTCCATCCGAGGACCCTAAGATCATGACTTGAGCCGAAGGCAGCCGCTTAACCCACTGAGCCCTAGAATTTTATTCCGGAACGCCTGAGGCTCAGAGAGGGAAGGGGACTTGCCTGAAGTTTCAGTTTGCCAGTAACAGAGGCAGAGACTGGATAAGCCACCCTGCAAGTGTGGGGAGGACTCAGATTCCATCTGACCCCATAAGTCCAATGAAGGGTGAGCCTTCCATCTCATTAGGCCCAGGTCATCTCTGACATCTCTGACACCTTGTGCCTGGAACAAGCTGTCCTGTGCCCCAGGCCCCCAGCACCGTGTGCTCTGGCGTATGGCTTTAATCCTCTGGCCTGTCAGCCAGCAAGAGTGAGTAGCAGCTCCCTGTTCCTGCAAAGGTCACCACAGGGCAGAAGCCAGCTGGATGCTGGTGACAGTTCCTCCAGGCACATGGGAATGTATCTTTGCAGCTGTCTGTAATTGCAGCCAGGAGCTGCATGGGAGCCTCTCCCAGACTCTGTGCACTTTGTCACCTTCTCGTTGCCCTGTCTGAAATCCAGAGTGGCTAGAGGCAAGGAATGTTGACCTACCTGGGCTGTCAGGCCACAGGAGTTTTGTTTGAGGAGTAATATATATCTTTTTCAGCAAACTAATTTCCAGGGGGTCAGAAAGAACCGATGAAAGGGGCATCTGACTCTTGGTTTCAGCTCAGGTTGTGATCTCAGGGTTGTGGGATCAAGCCCTGCCTTGGGCTCCACACTCATAATGGAGTCTGCTTAACACTCTCTACCAGGGCACTTGGGTGGCTCAGTTGGTTAAGCATCTGCCTTCAGCTCGGGGCTTGATCCTGGGATCCTTCTGATGGAGCTCTGGGCTCTCTGCTCTGCAAGGGCCCTTCTTCCTCTCCCTCAGCCTGCTTGTGTACTCTCTGTCAAATAAATAAAATCATTAAAAAAAAAAAAAAACCAAAACCAAAAAACCTCTGCTTAGCCCTCTCCCCTAAAATAAATAAATAAATCTTAAAAAAAAAAAAAAAAAGAACCTCTAAGAACTGTACATAGTGATGTGGGAGTAGGGGAATGGCAAAAAGGTTTGTTCTCCTTTCTTGAGGTTGTAACGTGTTTACTAATAGTAATTCTCAATGCAAGTATCCCTTTTCCCAGACTTCCCAATGGGAGCAAATAAGTCTCAGGAAGGCTTGAGTCAGGGCTTTACCCTCTCAGCTTTGAAAACCCAGAATCATGGAAATTTCAGGGCAGAGAAGAGGACCCCACAAGCCCTCCAGGCCAGTGTTTTCAAATTGTGGGAGTTCACAGACCACTAATACTTCTTTTAAAAACTCCAGAGTTGCCAACTTCTTATTTTGCTGAAGACATTAAAATAGTCAACTGCCAGCCATTCATCCCCATTTCACAAAAGAAAAGACTTTTTCCACAACAACAACAACCAGCAACAAAGAATTACCTGTCACTTCTCATGAATCTTGAGTTCGAAACATTCACCTTTAACAAGAACTCTGAACTACTTAGTTCTGGTTATCATCACCATGACACAGACCAGTGAAATCTCTGTTGCAGACTGGTCTGGGCCTCTTACTTGCCAAGGGTCTGCAGCTGTAATCCTGGGGTTTGAAGCCTTGGCTGCATATTGGAATCACAGGGAAGCTGTTACAAAGGACTATGGATGCCCAGGCCCCACCCCTAGAGACTCTGATTGAGTGAGACCAGGTGGGGCTCCCCCGTGATCTTATTTTGCAGCCAGAATTGAGCCTTGCATGTGTAATCCAGTCCCCCTTCCGATGCATGAACCCCTGGTATAGCAGTTCTACCAAGTGTCTGTACAACCAAGACAAACAACCTAAATGTTCTGGGAGGTTCTCCATCTCTGAAATCTCCCCAAACTCTGATTTGGAAGAAGGGATTTCCTGAAGGTCAGGATCAGAGAGGGGAAGGGAACTTCTGTACATTAAGTGCCTGCTGGGATACAGATCCATTGGTAAGTTTGTATTTGTTTGTTTTAGAGGCATTCTTTTGGTTAGTTTAAGTAACACTAGTTTCTTTAAAAATACAATAACGTGTAAAGAAAAAGATAAACAGGGGCACCTAGGTGGCTCAGTGGGTTGGGACCTCTGCCTTCGGCTCGGGTCATGATCTCAGAGTCTTGGGGTCAAGCCCCACATCGGGCTCTCTGCTCAGCAGGGAGCCTGCTTCCTCCTCTCTCTGCCTGCGTCTCTCTGCCTACTTGTAATCTCTGTCTGTCAAATAAATAAAATCTTAAAAAAAAAAAAGATAAACATAGCATATAATCCTACTGTTAGATTCCCCTTAATGAGTTAAAGGGTGGAGAACCCAGCACGACAGGCAGATTAATGCTCCCCTCCCCACAAAGATATCCACATCGTCCCCAGAACCTGTGAATATATTACTTTATGTGGCAAAAGGATTTAAAGTTAAGGATGTTCAGATGGGGAGATTAGCCTGGAGGCTTATCTGCAGGGAGGCCCAGTGTAATCCACAAGGGCCCTTAAAAAGTAGAAGGGCTTGGAGGCAGGGGGCACGTGGTGGGGATCTCTTCCACAGTTTTGCTGTGAACCTAAAACTGCTCCAAAAACTAAAGTCTATTTTCCCAAAAAAAGTGGAAGAGGGAAGCAAAAGAGGTCATCGTGCTGTGGCAGAGGAAGGACTGACTCTGGCCTTGCTGGGTGAAGTGGGAATGGGGTTGTGAGGCTAGAATGCAGGCAGCCCCTCCTCGCTGCGCAGGCCCGCGGATGGCTTCTCCCCTGGAGCCTCCAAGAGGGCCCAGGGCCCTGCGGGTGCCTTGAATTTAGCCTATGAGACCCATCTTGGACTTCTGACCTCCAGAACTGTAAGATAAACTATACAGTGTTTTGTTTTGTTTTTTTAATTTTTTAATAATCTCTGTACTGAACGTGGGGCTCAAACTCAACCCCAACTGTATACTGTTTAAGCCACTTAGGTCGTGGTGATTTGTTACAGCAGCCATAGAAAATACTCAGGAATACATCTGCGCTGGGTTTTCCGCACATCTTGTTCAGTCTCTGTAAGCCACTGAGGGTAGGCGTTTTAGCCCTACTCTGGAGATGGGGAAACTGAGGCTCAGAGAGTCTTGGTGTCCGAGCAAGGATTTTAACCAAGGTCTTTGTCTTTTAAGGCCAAGTTCGGGCATGCTGCCCTGCTCCTTCGCCTCCACCTGCGGGTACCAGCGGGAGGGTCAGTCCTCCCTGGGGCCTCTCAGAGAGCTTCCTCCCTGCTGGGAATTCTGTAATCCCTCTGGGGGTGTGGGGGGACCAAGTCAGACAGAGAGGGTGTCAGAAGAGTTTTTCAAATCATGTAAGGAAAAGTGAAGGACATTTGAAGAGAATAGCAGGGAACCTAAGACGTGAATTAAGGAAAATGGAAAAACACACGTTTTCCTAAGACCCAGGGCTGTGGCACCGTAGAGATGCTCCGGGAGGCAGCGAGGTGCTCTAATTTCCATGCGTTCCCGCTGCTGTTTCATCTGTGATCCCATAAGGACAGACAGCACCCTGCTTCGGTGGAGGGAAGCAATTACCCTTGGACTCCCAGAGTGGGGGGGTAGAGGGCATTGTCGCGCTGAATTGCCCCAGTTGAGGTCTCCAGACGCCCTCACAGACTAACGGACTCTAGCCATCCAGGCCCATCTAGCCCTCTGCACCAGTGGAAGGTGCAGAGACCAAACCTAGGACTTCCTACTGGCTTTGGGCCTGGGAAGCCATTGACTCAAGGGTCTAAAGCTTGCCTCTTGGCACCCCAGAGCCTCTGAGTCTGGGCCGGGGAGGGGGGGTTGGAGAGATTTCTGCCTCTGAGCTACACCAGGCTCTGCCTGGGGCCTCTCTGTCCTGTGGGGCCATCCCCCCAAGAAAGGGTGCCAAGAAGAATCGGCATTGGGCTAACTGTGACTGTCTGTCTTTGCAGTCCTGAGAAACATCTTTGTCCTTGCCTGCATCATTATCGTCTGCTCCCTGCTCTTCCCTGTCCTGTGGCACCTCTGGATTTATGCAGGAAGTGCCAACTCTAATTTCTTTTATGCCATCACGCTGACCTTCAACGTTGGGCAGGTAAGAGAGTCCAGCGCTGCACGGGGACGGGGATTCATTTTGTAGCTTCAGACATACAACAAAGGCTGTGGGTTCTGCAAACTAGGCATTTGGACGTGAGTGAGAGGACCTTTCTTCCCCTGAATTAGCTCCTGGTCCAGTAGAAAAGATTAAAGAAGAGAGCAGTAGGGGGCGCCTGGGTGGCTCATTCGATTAAGAGTCTGCCTTCAGCTCAGGTCATGATCCCAGGATCCTGGGATGGAACCCCCAGTTGTCAGGCTCCCTGCTCGGCTTCTCCCTCTCCCTCTGCCCCTCCCCCTGCTTGTGTGCATGCTCTCTCTGTCTCTCACTCTCTATCAAATAAATAACTGAAATCTTAAAAAAAAAAAAAAGAGAGAGAGAGAGAACAGTAGAAAAGCTGAATTCAGCCAGCATTTATTGGGCCCCGTGCTGAGCCATCACCCCTGTGAATTCTCCCAGCAAACCTGTGAGATAGTGTTATCACAACTTTACAAACAGCAACCTAGGCTCACTCACACAGGTTGTCTCTTGCCCAAGGTCGTTGGAGGAGTCAAGAACCAAATTTAGGGAAGTCTCCATTTATGAGGCTACCCTCTTTCTGTAATCACACCTGAGCTGCGTGGCACTGTAGGGGGAGTGCGCTCGGAGGGGAAGTGGGAGGAGGAGGAGAGACTTTCCAGACTGGGACAGCAGGAGCAAAGGCAGGGAGATGAGAACTAGTTCGGTCTAGCTGTTGGGTCAGAGCACAAATTGTGGGGCTGGGAGTAGTGGGTGAAGTGGCAGCAGGTGTCAGAGAAGGAGAGGTACCAGCTAGGAGCTCCGATTTTCCTCTAACCCAGGGGCTTCCTCCCTGGGGAGCACAGAGCAGTGGTTCTGAGCATCAGGGTGAAGGGGAAGTTGTTAAGAGTGCAGATGCCCTGGGTGCCTGGGTGGTTCAGTGGGTTGAGCTGCTGCCTTCGGCTCAGGTCATGATCTCAGGGTCCTGGGATCGAGTCCCACATCGGCAGAGAGCCTGCTTCCCTCTCTCTCTCTGTCTGCCTCTCTGCCTACTTGTGATTTCTGTCTGTCAAATAAATAAATTAAAAAAAAAAAAAAGAGTGCAGATGCCCTGTTAATGTTTAAATCCTGTAGTTAGGTTGTGACTATCACAATTATGTGGCTTTGTCCAAAAAAACCAACCAGATTCCCTGACCCCCATCCCAAGAATGTTGAGCAAACAGATATGGAAAACAGGGTCAGGAGTTTGTTTTAATAAGTTTCCACGGTGATTCTGCTACAGGTGGCCCAGCAAATTTCCCTGAAGTCCCCTTAGGTCAGCTCCATATTCCATGTGGGGTCTTATGAGAATCAGTTGTACCATTTACCATTTCAATTGCCGTTGGCACAGCGAGGCATTTCCTGTGCTTGATGGACCGGATGGGAAGCCAGGCGAGCTGGAGAGACTAATGATGCCAGTGACTGGTCCCCAGGGAAAGCCTTGCCTCCAAGGTTAGCTGCTGAGAAAGAAGAGGGGAGGAGTTTGGGCTGTCGCAGTGAGTGATGGGTCTGGTATTTCCTGCACAGACCTTTCTGGACAATTAATGTTCAGCCTGGCTATTTATCCTGGTTTGTGAACAGCAGGAAGGGAGATGGGGGGCCCTGTACCCTGGGAGGGACTGTCCTAGAGGATCCATCCTATCTGTCACACACGGGTTATTCGTGGTGGACGCTCAGCTCCTCCTGTGTCCTGTGGAAACGGAAATGCGCAGGATTCAACTTAATACTCGAGAAAATCCAAAAAGTTGTTCTCGCCCTTCCTTCTTGCTGAAATATCTTTAATTATCCTTGGAAAGTGATGGCTGGCATGTGAGGGCATCGGTTCTGCCCTGGGCCCCTATGGGGTTTGGCAAAAGCTCCCCTGAGATGGTTCACAGCTTGTCATCAGGTCATGAGTGTCAGGTGTGGGTCAGGGATATAGCTGCAGTGATTCTGAGGTATTCCTGGAACTTACCAGATAACAGCTGCTTTCCCTGTGGTTGCCTGTGTGAGGGAAGGGTCTCCATCGATGGGAGGGGAGACGTTTGCAAGTGCTCAGGGGCCGTCGGAGGGACGAGAGACTGGGCTGTTGGAAAACGGGGCTGGGGGTGGGAACGAAAGGCCAGCTAGATGGAGTGTGCTAGTTGGTGGCTGAGCTGTGGAGGAAAACCAGGCTGAGTCCTTGGTGTTGTCTTTTTACCTTTTAGTCTCTTTTTAAAATATACTTTTAATCAGACAAGTAATAAATGAATTCATTATTGCTAGGAAAAGAAATCAATATAAAAGTGTACGGAGTGAAAAGGGCTACCAGGGTCCCCGTCTCTTCCCACCCCAGGGCAGACGTCATGACTGGGATCAATGTGGGGTGTCTTTGCAGATGTTGTCTGTGCATTTACCATGGCTGTCAGTACGCATGCATGCACCCCTAGCTTGCTCATATAGATGGAGAAATGGCCTCCTACTCTGGCCACTGCTCTGGGACTCGCAGTGTTTCCTTGACGATCTCCTCTTGCTGCTGGTTCTGAGAGCCTGTGGCAGGAGGAACTTGATTGATTTGACTAGGTAGGCCCCCACTGATGGACATTGAGGCTGCTTCTGGCAGTTCTGCTGTAAGAGGAAGAGCCCTGGGTGTCCCTCTGCATAACCTCGTACACACAGGCCAGCGTTTTCTCAGGACAGACTCCTGGTGGTGAGATTGATTGGGTCAGAGGACATGGCCTTGTGCATTTTGGCAGCAATATTATTGCCACATCGCCCTTTAGGCAGGTCCTACCAACCTCCAGGTCTCCCAGCTGTGGCCCAAGTGCCTGTCAGCTGATGCAGACATCACACACCTGTGTCATCGGCCACCTCGTGTCTGGACTCGAGTCAGACAGCTTTGTCGGGTCAGATGTTTTCGGGGACTGCTGGCTTTGTTTGGGCTCTGTGGTGGCTGCTGCCAGATTACTGAAGGGATATGTCACACGGGGTCACTTACTCACCAAGGCAGTCGCTCAGGTCCTGTCACTGTCCCAGAGCGTTGACTGAGGCAGAAACGCACCCGTCATGAGGTTAGACACACCTGCCTCAGGCAGTTGTGAGCCAGGGTGCGAATATGAGATAGTTCGAATTTTGGTAACTGCTAAGTGTCCCCTCCCTAAAAAGGCCTTCCATGAGGTTCCCTGCTCCCCTGTCTCCTCCTTAGCCGGTTTGTTTCCCTCCTAACACTCACCCAGTTTGTATCTTTCTCTGCCTCCCCCACTAGCCTGGGCACTTCATGCAAGCAGAGATCGGCCCGTCCTTCCCACTGCGGGGGCCCCAGCTACCAGCTTTGTGCTTGGCATAGGGCAGTTGTACAGTTGCTGAATGAATGAAGGAACCAGAGATGGCCAGGGAGAACATGGTGTGATGAAGGGCCCAATGTGCAGAGTAACCACTGGAAGAATCTCGTGGGAACAAGATGGCCTTTCCTGTTGTGAGTGGTCAGGGAAAGCCCTGGGGAGCAAGGAGGAACAGCTGGGCCTTCCAAACTTGGAGAACGAGAGGTCGGGGGGTGGGCAGGTGGGGGCCCAAGTTGTCCCCACCAGCCGAGGTTAGTGGGTCACAGCTCTCTCCCTCACCCTTCTCTGGCTTCTGTCAGAGCCTGGTCTCTGTAGCTCCACAGAGTGTCCTCCCCAGATCAAGCCAGCCGCTGCCTCCATCTGACCTGCAGTCAGTGCTCTCATGGCGATGTGTGGCATTTGGGGACCTGTCTTCAGCTCCCGGCTGGCTTTTCCCAGCTCTTCTAGCTGGGACAATACCCCAGTACCCCAGTACTCCTTCTCCCCTCTGTGAGCAGGACAGACCAGAGCTGTCCTGGGGACCAGATAAGCATGGATTTGCAGGAGGCCTCCAAAGCCTGGTCTGTTGCTGTGAGCACGGAACTGAGCATGGAGAACATCTTGATCCACAGATTTTAAGTCCTGCTCTGAGTCAGTCAGTGCCGCACTCTGTGAAAGGACAAACTACTGATAAAGTCTTAGTGTACTGGCAGGTAAACCAGTGACTTATACCCCATCCTTTCCCCCGGGGCCACTAAGTAGTTTGCTGCTTGTGGCGTGGATCATTTGTTAATTATAATTGTGCCTCAGAGTCAGGAACCAGGAAATGACAACAGTAAAACATCCATGGGTGTGTGTGTGTGTGCACACGTGCATGCATGTGCACTGAAAGGCTGGGAAGAAGGAGGGATTGTTATAGATTGGTTAGTTGAGGTCCTTTTTTACTTCCTCTCTATGTGACCTTCAGCAAGTGACTTCTCTGAGTTGCAATTTTCTTAAAACCAGGCTTGATAACCCTCCCTGGGTGTTGAAAGAACTGGGCATGTGTGGGTCCTGTTGCTATTACCCATATGTTGCTATGAAAAGTAGTGCCAGTGACCTGCTCTTCAGATAGCCAGAGCAAATCCGCAGGGAAACATTCAGACCGATCAGCGGAAGGAAGGAGATCAAACTTCTTCCTTTTTTAAAACTCTTTTCTCCTGCAAGTCAGTGACCAGCAGAAGAAAAATAGTCTTTAAGGATTACATATAAACCAAAAGTAATATGTTGAGGGGCACGTAGGTGGCTCAGTTGGTTAAGCATCTGATTCCTGATCTCAGCTCAGGTCTTGATCTTAGGGTTGTGAGTTCAGGCCCCATGTTGGGCTTCATGCTGGGTGTGGAGCCGACTTTAACAAACAAACAAAAAAGTAAGGTTGTTTAAATTGAGCTTTTTTAAAAGAGTAAGATCCAACATCCCACTCACTCCCCTTTATCTTAAAAATAGGGAACACGAGGAAATCTCTTCCTAAAATTATAATTAATAGTGGCTCATGTTTACAGAGTGCCTGCTAGGGGCCAGGCCCATATGATCCCTTTAATCTTCTAGATCATGTGCTTGTGTGGCCTTCTGAACCTTTCCCTATGCGTTCGTGTGTACTTGTATGCTCCTGGAAAACAGGTTTATTTGTGTGTGTTTTATTACTGGCATCATGATGAGAATAGGACTTTTTCCATTTAATAAAACATCTGGGTGATCTTTCCCTGTTTGTGTAAGGAGGCTCCTCACCACAGTTGACGCAGCTGCCCCCTCCTGAGGGCCCTATAAGCTTCTTCCCTTGTTTTTATCACAAGGAATTCACTTAGTCCTCTTAACAGCCCTTTGAAGGAGGCACTAGTATTCTCCTCTCCCGGTACCAATGAGGAAGCGGAGGCCTGGACATCCCCAAGCTCTGAGGGGGTGTTTTTTCATGCGCTTGTTTCTCATGTCCTCTTACTAGACGGCGGGCTCCATGAGAGCAGCCCCGGGTCTCTCGTGCTCAGGACTGTATCCCCAGCACCAAGAACGTTCAGTGATTGTTCATTGATGAATAATGGAATGAGCTGGGATCCAGAGCTGCATTTTGTGACCTGTGATCCCATATAATCCTGTGTACCCTAACCTCCCAGTTCTAGCATCTGTTAGGACAGAGCTACGCCCGTGCCAGGTCCTGCTGGATTCCTAGGGGGTCAGAGCCAGAGCCCCCTTCCTGTCTTCCCCTGTAGCTGACCCTGAGAGCCCCACTCCTATTCTATGTCTGTGTCTAAAATAGATTCCATACTGTCCAAAACAGTGTCCCAGCTGTGTCTGGAACATTCCATGAGTTGCTACCTCCTCACCGGGAGGTGCCAGCTCTGATCCCTTCTCCTTGTAGGGCAGATCCTATAGATCCAAGCTGGCCTTGCTTTGGCCATTCTGCTTTCGGTCTCCAGGGAGCCCTGGAGCCCTGGGGTCTGGGCGCCAGCCTCTCGAGTTGGGTCCTGCTCAAGACTTGCTTCTTTACTCCACACATGAATGCATAGTCCTGTCTCCTGAAATTGCCTTCCAGTTGGTCTGATAGGTCATTCTGGGGAATGGGACACTGAGGAAGTAAATGTATGGGGACATGTGGGGCAGATCATCAATGGTGAGGGGGTGCGTATCCACCGTTTCTGGATAGCCAGGGCGCATTTCAAGCTTAATGCCATGTGGGAAGAGGTGTGCGCCGGCAGCCCAGGCTGGAGCCCTTGCCCACGTCCAGCTGCCTGGGCTCTGCCTTCCGCACTGATGGCATTTGGCCAGGTCTTCGTTCATTCCTTTGTCCCTCCTATCCTCAGACTTTGAGCTCGGTACTCAGCATCCCAAGCGTGGCTCTCACGGGCTCTTCCCTGCCTGCAACCAGAGTGACAGGAGAAGCCTGAGCTAAATATAGGGAGGCAAGGCCAGCAGAAAGCCTGGGCTTTGGAGGCCCGGCCTCCATCTCTCCCAGCCCCATCTCTCCTAGCTCGCTGGCCTTAGGCAAGTCTCCTAACTCCTTGGGCCTAATTGATTTATTTACAGTATTGGGCGCTTGCTGATGTGCCAGGCACTCTGCTAGCAGTGAAGGAGAAACAGCCCTGCTTCCTAGGAGCCCATGGTCTGAGGGAGAGAAAGGAAAGGAACCCGGCAGGGCCGGGGCAGCCCGGGGGTGCTGTGAATGGGGTAATAAGGCTGGGGCACTCGGAGTTGCCGTGGGTAAGGGCAACTTGCCTTTGTGGGGAGGCAGCCCGTACACAGGGTGCCTCGGGGCCGGGGGAGCTGACTGGGCTCTCTGGGGTGACACCTGTGGGGAGGAAAGCGGGAGCGAGTGGGTGCGGAGGCCGTCCCACAGGCCTGCCATGCGCCGCTGGAGAACAGGAGCCCTGTCACGCTGAGGACAAGACTGAGGATAACTGTGATCCCATTCCTGCTTGGAAAACCTCATGCCAGGAGGGGAAAAGGTGAGGGGTATGAGCCAGAATCTGGAGCACAGGAAGGCTGTTGAAAGCTGGCGAGAGGTGCTGGTGGCTTCTGTTTCCTCCGCCTCGAAGGATGGCTGTGAGGACTCAGTAAGGAATTGGGGGGACAAAGCGTCTGTGAATTGAAAAGTGCTACATAGGTGACAGTTACCATCAAACCGACCTGGATCTTACATTGTGACCTCCAGACCCTGAGAGGAGGTCCAGTGATTTTCCCACTGTTTTGTGTCTTTAGAGCTAGAGGGTGGAGCTCGGTTTCTCCACCATCACCTCCCACACGCACCATTCAGGCCGGAGCTGGGTCACGCCAAAGCCGGTCGCGCTCCACAGGTCAGCCATCAGCCCCTCCTGCTCCCATATTCCGAGATCCGAGGCGGGCAGAGGGTGCCGTGCTCTGCTTTCTCATGGTGACGACCACGTGAGCTCCGCCAACTGCAGCTGTGCTGTCGAGGGTCCGCATCTCCAGCCCCAGCAAGAGACCTGGGAACTGGGGCACGCCTACGGTGAGAGCACCTGCTTCTCTGGGAGGCTGCTGCAGCCCAGGGGCCTGTGTCGGCTGTGGCTGCTGTTCTGAGACCCCCAGCTTCTAGACACACTGAATCGGCAGCCTACGTTGGCTCGGAGGTCCCTCATGCTTATTTTGCCTTTTCCCAAAAAACTCAGTCTTCTTGGCTAAGTGACAGGGCTGTCATTGTGGGCCGCGGGTTAGCATGGGCCCATAACAGGACCCACATGTGTGGGTGCAGTCCTTTCACCCCCTCCCAGGATCCTTAACTGGGGGTGGGGGCTGTGTGGGCAATGGAGAACTCCGGTTTGGGCCTCAGGCAGGGCTAGCATTACAGCCTAAAGCTTCCCTTACCCGCCCCACACCGTGACCCTGAGCAAGACCCTTGATCTTGAAGTTCGCTCATCTTCATCTGTAAGTGGGGCTTGTAAACCACACCCCAGAATGTTGTGAAGATTCAGCGATACACCTTTTTTCTTTTAAATTGAGGTATAGTTGACACAGGGTCACGTTGGTTTCAGGTGTGCAGTGTGACAGGCCGGATCTGTTGTGCTGTGCCCACTACCAGGGCATCTGGCATCTGTCCCTGCACAGCGCTCCTGCAGTACCACCAGTGGGGGTGGGGGGGCGGCACCCTTCATGACCTGCTCCCAGAGGGAGGCCTGTGCCTGCCCCCTCCCCTACACCCGTTCTGTCCATCCCTTATCCCCCTCATGATGTTTTTTTGCTAAAGGGCCAGGCCAGGGCAGCTACCCAGAAGTTGTTGCTTTCCCAGTCTCTCTGCTTTTCCAGCCCCTGATGGAGCACGTTCTGGCCCTTTTACTCCATGTGTGAAGCAGCCCTCCCTGTCCCTGACCGTCCTTTTATCCGCTGCCTCGTTACATCTTCATTGTGGCCCAGAAAGTAGTCCTGCAACCCTCACGGCCGCCAGTGAGAGGAGGGCGGTCTGCTCAGCCCCTACTGGGGTCACGCCGAGGGCGTGGGGACCCGCAGGCCACTCCCAGAGCGCCAGCCCTTGGCCGGGTCCAGGGTCCCAGAGGTAGAGCAGGTGCCGCCCCATCTGGACGTGAGGCCAGCAGGAAGTGACTTCATCCCACGCATGGCATGACTGAGCATGGGATGAGGGAAGACTGGGGCAGGGGACGCAGAGGATCCCTCTCCAGGGATAAGCAGGAGCTCTGGTGGGAGGGGCTGAGCAGGGGCAGAGGCGGTGAGGCTGGCCCTGCGCTGTCTGCAGGACAGGGTGTCAGGCTCCTGGGGTGTGTGGGGGGCCTGCGGGCGTGCAGGGCAGCGTGTGGCAGTGGAGGCTTCTGAGCAGTCAAGTGAAGGGTTCGTGTGTGTGTGTGTGTGTGTGTGTGTGTGAGAGAGAGAGAGAGAGACGTAAGAGACTCCCAGAGAGAGACCAAGAGATTGAGAGAGACAGACACCGAGAGGTCAAGAGAAGCCAGGGTGGTGAGGGGGCCTTCCAGCGAGAGCTGGCAGTGGGAAGGAGACGAGGAGTTGGAAGTCTGAGGAAGGGGATTGGCAGGACTCGGTGATTGATGGCAGGAGAGTGGCTGAGGAGTCCAGTCATAGTTCTTGGGGGGCAGCTTAAAGAATGCACTGCCTGGGGCACCTGGGGGGCTCAGTTGGTGAAGGGGCTCTGTGTCCACACCTGTTCTGTTGCCTGAATCTCAGGGCCTCTGGGAAACCCCTTCTCAGCCCAGATGGAAAGCCTCTAGGTCAGAAGAGGTTGTCTCGGCCAGCCTGATACCAGCTTGGGGGCATCTCTCTGAAAGGGCCAAGCCTCCAGGCCAACCTGGTGTCCACAGGATGCCTTCCCTGTGGGGGCAGGGCACCCAGTCAGGTCTAGTGACTTTGGTTCCACACAGACCAAGCCCCACACAGGGCATAGGGCTCTTTCCCTCCATGCCATCCTCCCCCAACACTTCATCATGAAAATTTTCACAGACACAGCAAAGTGGAAAGACTGAACATTGAACACAAACATACCTACCACCTAGACTCTACCATTAACATTGTACTATACTTTGGTAATCACAAATTATCCATTCCTCAGTCCATCTTATTTTTAAAATATATTTCAAAGTGAAGTACAGATATCACTACGTTTCCTACTAAACATCTCAGCATGTATATCATTAACCGTGTTCAATATTTACTTATATTTTTCTTATGAAATTTACATACAGTGCAACACGACTCTTAACATGTCCATTTTCTAAAGCTGCCTTTCATTCAGCAACATATTTTTTGAGGTTCATTTATATCGTTGCAAATAACAATAGTAGATTGGTTTTTTAAATTTTCTTTTTTTTTTTTTTTTTTTGAAGTAGACTCCATGCCCAGAGTGGACCCCAGTGTGGGGCTTGAACTCGCAACCCTGAGATGAAGACCTGAACTGAGATCAAGAGTTAAATGTTTAACCAACTGAGCCACCCAAGCACTCTAGTACACTGCTTTTTTAAAATAAACTTAAAAAAAAAAAAAGATTTTATTGGGCAGAGAGCACAAACTGGGGGCTGGGGGTAGGCAGAGGGAGAGGGAGAAGCAGACTCCCCCTGAGCAGGGAGCCCAGTGAGGGGCTTGATCCCAGGACCCCAGGATCATGACCTGAGCTGAAGGCAGACGCTTAACAGACTGAGCCACCCAGGTGCCCCTTAAATAAACTTCTAAATTTCAGATTAACTTTAGATACAGAAAGTTCCTATGTGCCCCACACCCAGGATCCAAGCCGGGGGACCATATTAAAGTGTCCTGTCTCCCATGTCCTCTGCCCACTTGTTTACTCTGTCCTAATTTCTCATGACCTGGATAATCTTGAGGAGCACCGGCCAAGTAGCCCGTAGAGTGTCCCCACTTTGGGTTTGCCAAATGCTTTTCCCATCATAAGACTGGGGTTAGGATTTTTGGAATGCTCAGGTAGTACATGCTAGCCACCGGATCTCATACGGATGTTACCCTTCGTCATTTGCTCAAGACAGTGTTTGCGGGGCTTCTGCAGTGTAAATTACTATTCTCTCTTTCCCTGCACTGTTCTTTGGAAGTGACATTCTGCATCTGGCCCACCCACCAGCGTGCGGGGCGTGCGGTGGAGGGGAGGGGAGGCAGGCAAGAATTAAGCTCCAACTCCTGGAGGAGGGAAAGTCTGTGTATGTTATTTGGAATTATTCTGTAAGGATTCCAAAAGGAATTCCTCATTTATTTATTTACTCATTTATTGGCTGGTTTTTTAAAATTGATATTTTAATCAATAGAATACTTATACATACTTCACAATGTTAAGGATTATAAGGAACAAGAATAGCTCCCTAAGGCCTTATATTTATTTGTTCTGGTTCTTCTAAATACCACGTGTACTCTACTCCACGTGTATTTGACTTTTTTTCCATTTTATATTAGATTGAACCGTATGAAATTTTCAGTATCCAGCCGTTTTTGATCTGCAGAAATGGCCATTTCATAGGGTTTGACCTAATACCTAGTATTTGGATTTTCTAATCCTTAACGCAGGTGACCATGACATTGGAGTTGGTTCCTTTCGTTTTATTGTGAATTGTGATTTTATATTTGATCCTCATCAGACCTGGGTTGGGGGTCAGCCCCCACCGGCTCAGCCACAGAACCAGGCTCTCCATCCCCAGGCCGGGCACCTTGGGCCTGTGTGAGCAAGGGGCTGCACAATGTGAGATCAGCCTTTGCTCTGGTGACTGCCCCCAACCTGTGGCTGTG
This sequence comes from Lutra lutra, assembly GCF_902655055.1. NCBI lineage: Eukaryota > Metazoa > Chordata > Mammalia > Carnivora > Mustelidae > Lutra > Lutra lutra. The sequence goes on along the minus strand of NC_062286.1, from coordinate 120,019,935 downwards.
GGGCAAGGCCTCCGGGGCTCCCTGCACTGTCTGCTCCACTGATACCCTCAGCTGCAAGTTCTGTGTCCCATGGCAGACTGGGCCCCAAGGGCGTCTCCTTGCAGGGCCATGGCCACTAGGCCAGCTCTCCTGGTGTAGCCTTAGGCTGTTACACCCTTTGTGCCTCAGTTTCCTTATTTATAAGATGGAGACCATCAGCCTTCTAGATGGAGTCTTCCAGATGGTGATAAAATGGCAGGACCTTGTCCTGAGGCTAGCCTCGGTATTGGTCCTCAGCTCTTCCTTCAGGCCCCTCCGTGTTCTTCCTGCCCACAGTATGAGGCTGCCCAGGACAGGGGTCTCTGAGGGTCAAAGGTCAAGATCCCAGAATCAGCTCAGCCACTCATCTGCTCTGTAGACCCTAGCCCGGTGCTCCCCCTGCTCTGGGCTTCCATCTTCTCATCTGTGCCAACAAGTGGTTGGTGCTGATGGTCTAATAGGCCTCTAAGTGCCTGAGACCTGGGGTTATGACCCCCTCTGCCTTCCTCCTGCCCTTCCTGTCCTGGGAGGTAATGGGATTACTGTAAGGCGGTGCAAGTCCTTATTCCTCTCTGGGCCTTCCTGAGGGGGAAGGTATCCTGAGCTTCTAGGGCCCTTTTGATTTTGTGGCCCATACAGGAAAGGCAGACTGAGCTGGGCATGGGTACCAGGGTGACAGAACCCCTTGGGGACCCTTCCCAGCCCAGGGGAGGAAGCCACAGTCACCAGGCAGTCACACAGATGAAAAACTAATTTGGATGAATTTATGTTAAGAAATAGAGGTTAATTGGGGGCCAAGACCCAACCTGGGGGAGCTTCTCTAAGGAAGTGATCCTTCCTGAGACCTGAAGGGGTAAGGAGATGTTGACTATCAGGTGAAAGGGAAGAGAACATTTTAGGCAGAGGGTACTGCAGAGACCCTGCAGCAGGAGGAAGGAGGCCAGTGTGGCTGGAGCTGAGTGAGGTGGAGCAGGAGAGACGGTGAGGCACGCACATGTGCAGGGACCAGGCACAAGGCCTTGGAGCTCCAGAGTTTGATCTTCACCTAAGAGCCCTAGGAAGCCTTTAGAGTACCTTTCGGGTGGGAAATAACAGGACCAGATTTGTTCTGAAAAGCAAACTCTGGCTGCTAGGGAGAATGGGCTGGGAGGGTGCGGGGGTGTGGGAGGGTTGCAGCGGGGCTGGAGGCTTTGGACCAGGGAGCCTGAAGAGGAGACTGCTGTTGTTTAGGTGACATTGGCTGTGTCCAGGGTGGCAGCTCTAAGGACAAGCAGACATGGGTGGATCCGAGAGAGTCTGGGAGAGAGAACCGCCAGGACTTAGCCGCCTGTCTGGCAGGCTAAGTATCGGGTGATTCTATGGCCTCAGCACCCGGAAGGAAGACGGGGGACATGGGCTCCCAGTGGGGGCGGCAGCTTTGATGGAGGCTCGGCTGTACCGTGGAGGAGCCGGAGGGCACCCAAGCGGTGAGGTGGAGGAGAGGCCTCTGGCTGCAAAAGGACCAGGTTCTGGGGTTCTGAGCCCAGAGCTTGGGAAGGGGACAGAAAGCCAAGGGGTGGGGGGGGAGGGGATGGAACAGTCCAGACAGCTTCTGAAGTGCAAGACCTTGCAGGGGCTCCCCCACACCTGCCTAGCCCCTCAGCGACCCAGGACTCGGGGCGGTTCCTCAGCACTGCTCACCCCTCTGTCTCCCCACAGATCCTGCTCATCTCGGATTACTTCTATGCCTTCCTGCGGCGGGAGTACTACCTCACCCATGGGCTCTACTTGACTGCCAAGGATGGCACAGAGGCCATGCTCGTGCTCAAGTAGGCCAGGCTGGGCACAGGGCTGCATGGACTTCAGGGGATGCAAGGGCCGGAAGCTGGGCCCAGCCCTCTAGCCAGAACTGCCAGCAGAGGAGTCCTCAGGCAAACGAGGTTCAAGTCCAGGGTTACGAATCCCTGGCACCAGAGGGGAACCATGGCTGGCAGCAAGTCCTGTGGGGAATAGCCAGGAGCACCTCCCCCTGGACCCCCACTTTTTGGCTCTGCATACCAGGGAGCCCCCTCCAATGATGGAGAGGGGAAGAAGCAGGGGAGCAGGATTTGTTAAGCTGTGGTTACTTAATAAATGTTTTTTGTTATGAAGAAATCGGTCCTGGGCGCACACTGAACTCCTGGAAAGGGTGGGCTTGGCCTCAGACATCCTCCCCTCACCACACACCTCACCCCGGGTATACTACACACTGCTGTGGGTTTCCAGAATGAGCCCAGGTCCACAGCACGCAAATCTGTTCCCTGGTGAGCTGAGACGTGTGAGACAGCCCCACCAGCAGCCCTCCCCATGCCCAAGTAGCTGGAGGCAAAGGGCCAGGCAGGCCTGAGCAATCTTTATTCTGCAGAGGGACAAGGACCACAGATCCATACACCATGTCAAGACCAGGTGAGCCAGGGGCCAGTCCTTCAGGGGTGGGCAGGTCCAGGCGGAGGGGCAGCGCCTCAGGTGAGGGAGGGGCAGATGGGCAGGGGCCTAAAAAAAAAGACAAATCACAGGGAGCAGGGGTGCTGGGGGCTGTTCCCTACCCTCCCCCATCCCAGCCAGCACCCTGGAGGGGGGGGGCAACCCTAACAATGGCTGGCACGCATCCACCAGGGGCAGAGTAGGTGTGCCCCCTGACTAGGGGGGGTGGCCTCCCTGCCTAGCCCATCCTGGGCAGAGGCAGTTCAGTCCAGGAGCCAGGAGCTCCCTGGGCATAGCCTGACAGGGCCCCCCCACTCCCAGGCCAACCCCCCCCTACTGCTGGCTCAGAAGCCGAAGGTTTCCTGGGAGGCGTAGACCATGTAGAGGAAGCCATCGTCGTCCTTCTCCTGCTCATAGATGTCCGCAATGGGTGTGGACACGCTCACCATGCTGTGCTGGTTCACCAGCAGGAAGAAGGCCTGAGTGGGGTTCAGCTGCAGGCGGCGCCTGGGGTGGGCAGAAGAGCAAACTGATGGTGAGGGGGCCTGGCTGCTGGGTGGGTGGAGCCCTGAGCCCCACCTACCGCTCTCCAAAAGGATTCTGAGGCCGCTTTACACCCATCCCAGACCCTCCTAGAAGGCCTCACCTCTGACCTGACACCGACCCCAGCCCTGACCTTGACTTTTCCCAGCCTCCCTAGAACAGGGATTCAGCCCAGCCTGGCAAAGGCCCCACCCTCCCCAAACGGACCCAAGTCCCCTCTGCTTCTGCCCACGCACCGGATGATCTTGACCAACTCGCTCATGTTGACATGGTCTGGGACCAGGAACTTGGTCTTGTCCAGGACCGGCAGCTGTTTCTCACCCTTGTAGCGCTCGATGATCACCTAGGGGTGGGGGGGGGGGGGGGGCGAATGCGTGAGTGGTGCGGCGCCTGGGGCCGCGGGGATGGGAGGGGGCGGCGGGACTCACCGGGATCTTGCTGGGGTGCTGGTCGCGGATCTGCTGCACCTCCTTACAGCGGTCGGCTGCGGACAGCGGGCGGGCAGTGAGGCCAAGAGAGGTCCCGCTCGGCGTTCGCCCCGCCTGTCCCCGGCCCCGCCCCCCCGAGCCCCCGCCCCCAGGGCCGTCAGGCCCCAGGGCCTGGCACCTACCCGGCTGGGAGGCGAGGCCCGGGCCCAGGCCTGAACCTGCCTCCCGGACCGGGGGTCTAGCCCGAGTCTGACGTCACGGGGCTGACGTGGCCTGCGGCAGTCAGGGTCAGTCGCAGCGTCCCCACCCAGCGCCCGCTGACCGCCCGCCGGGCCTCACCGAAGGTCCGCCGCTGCTTGAAAGGCCGGTCCGAGGGCATCGCGCCGGCCCGGCGGGGCGCGCAGGCCGGGGCTCCGGGGCGCGCGGCTTGGGGCTCTGAGGTTCGGGGGCTCCGCGCCTCGCGCTCAAGGGCTCCGGGGCTGTGAGCTGAGCCTGGCGGCGGTGGCTCGGGGAGGTAACTCGCCCGGGTGACGTCAGGTCACAACATTCCTTAAAGGGGAGGCCGGCTCGTCGCTCCCATTGGGCCGACGCAAAACCCGCCCGCCCGAACCCGTGACGTCACGGCGCAGAGAGCTGGATTCCGAGCCAACGCCGCGAAGGGGCGGGGCTTCCCGGCGCGTCACAGTCCTGTGACGTCACGGGCCGCCGGTCCCTCTCCTCGAGGTCGGGGCTGAGAGACTGGCAGGCCTGCAGGCAGTTGAGCGGGCCGAATCGCTGCGCGTGGGCCAGTCCCGGGCTCAGCATCTTTCTGTTCCCACTGGTGCTGTCATCCCACAGCACACTCGGAGTCTGCTCCTTTCCAGCGATGGTGCGAGGCACTGGGTCGGGGCGGGGGGGGGGGGGGCGGGCGGGTAATGTGACAGCAGTGAACCTAAAGACCTCCTCACCTTCGTGGAGCTTATGGTTAGAGGGAGAAGAAGGCTGGGGGCAGGGATCAAAACGTGAGAGCAAGACGCTAAAAAGGAACACGGGTTTTGAAAGGAATTCTAGAAGAAAAAACATTGAAATTCAGGTCTCAAAGGATGAGACAAAGTAGATTAGACACAGCAGAAGATAAGTCACTGACCTGGAGGAAAGATCAGAAGCAGCTCACCAGAGAAACAAGGTGATGGATAATGTACAAGGGGAAGGGACAGGACTGGTGAAGAGAGAGGAATTACAGGTTCAGTCAGAATTCCAGAAGGAGAGGAAAAAAGTGGGAGAAGCAGTTCCTGAAGAAGAGCTTCCAAACTTGATTAAAGACCAGGATCCTCACATAAAATGCAGAGCAGTATAAAAGTAGCATCTTGGCACATTGTAAAAAATTTGCAGAACTCTAAAGAGAAGATAAGAAAATGGTGACCAGTGCAACTGGTAAATGTGTTAGTAGATCTAAAACAGGCAGAACATGAACAGTGATCAATTTGTGAAGTACAAAACAAGGAGGAGAGAACACAGCAACATGTCAGGCTGAAGAGGGTAATCATTTCAAGTGCACCGAGGCTTGACATACTTAAGGGGAGCAGGATAAAGATACTGGTAATTGTCCAGCTTTGTAAATCCAAGTGTGTATTTCAGACACTTACAAGGGATCATTAAAAGAATGGAAAGTGAACCTGCCAATGCAGAAAAGGAGAAAATGGTAGTAAAAAGAATGGTGTATGATACAAAACCAGAGGTAAAAAAGGTTTGACCTTAACCTATTAAAACAGATGATCAGACTGGCCAAGAACAACAAAATGCAGCTCTACATCCTGTTTACAAGAGGACATTTACAATGTAAGTGCACCAACAGTAAAATGATGGGGAAAGGTCTACTAGAGAAAACTGAACCAGAAGGTGTATCTATAGCAAAATCAGACAAAATAAGCTTAAAGCCAGAAGACATTATTAGAGATAAAGAGGGTGACCACAAAATGAGGAAAAGTACAACTTTTAAGAAGATATAACATTTCTTATAAAAAATATAAGTTAGAGGTTTAAAAGGCTAAAAATGTATAAAACAAAAGGGATAAGATACAATGAGAAATTGCCCAATCTTCCATCATAGTGAGAGATGAAAGACCTCTTTCAATAGCTGATATGCCCAACAGCCAAAAAAAGGGGGTATCGAAGATATTAACAAATGAAACTGATAGAATCCTGAACCCAATATTGTTACTTTAAACCACACAAGAAACATTTACCAAAAAATGACCTGAAAAATGGTGAATCTCAAAGGTATCAAGTAGTCCATCCATTTAATACAGACCATATTTCTGTGACCAGATCCAAGTAAACTCCAAATGCTTGGATGTTTAAACATCTAAAAAGCTTTTTACTCAAAGATGAAATTATATTCTATAGAAATGAAAACTATTTAGATCAAAAAATGAAATATATATAAAAACACATGATAGGGGAAAGGCAACTAAAGCAGCATTTGGCAGATTTATAGTCTTATTAGAGTAGGCAAGCAATACAGAAAATTTACAAGCAGAGATTAAGGAATTTTGTTTTAAAGATTTTATTTATTTGACAGAGATCACAAGTAGGCAGAGAGGCAGGCAGAGAGCAGGAAGCAGGCTCCCCGCTGAGCAGAGAGCCTGATGCGGGGCTCTATCCCAGGACCCTGAGATCATGACCTGAGCCAAAGGCAGAGGCTTTAACCCACTGAGCCACCCAGGTACCCCTTAAGGAATTAAAAAAATATATATATTTATTAGGGGCACCTGGGGCACTCAGCCGGTTAAGTGTTCAACTCTTGATTTCAGCTCAGGTCATGATCTTGGGGTCATGGGATTGAGCCCTACGTCAAGTCCACACTGGGTGCAGTCTGCTTGTGATTCTCTGTCCCTCTGACCATCCCCCTGCTAGCACACTCTCTCAAATGAATAAAATCTAAAAAAAAAAAAAAAAAAAAAAAAAAAAGATTTATTTATTAGAGGGGCACCTGGGTGGCTGAGTGGGTTAAGCAGCTGACTATCGGTTTCAGCTCAGGCCGTCCTGCTCTCTCAGGGTCCTGCTACTGGGCCCTGTGTTGGGCTCTGTGCACAGCAGGGAGTCTGCTGGAGATTCATATTCTCTCTCCCCCTCCCTTTTTTCCTCTCCCCTCTTCCTCTGTCTGCTCCTCCCCCTGCTCATGCACACACACACACATAGTCTCAAATAAATCAAAAGATGTATTTATTAGAGGTGGAGTGTAGGGGCGGGGAGGGAGATAGAGAATCTCCAGCTGACTCCCAGCTGAGCACAGAGCCTGACGAGAGCTGATCTCATGACCCTGAAAGCATGACCTGAGCTGAAATCAAGACTCAGATGCTTCATGGACTGAGCCACATGAGGCCCCAGGAGCACCAGGAGTAAGGTGCCCCTAAATGATTTTTAAAAGGAGTAATAGTGTCAACCCAAAGAGAGTGGAAAGAAGATAATAATGACGAGCATAAATTGAAATAGAACACAAAAGCACTAGGATGAACCACAAAACAAAGTGGGATCTTTGAAGAGACCAATAAAATGAACATTAATGTGCAAAAGGAACATAACTATTGTTTCTAGCAGAAATGATAAAAATAAGAATGTTACAAACTTTATGCCTATTTAAAACTTAGATGAAATGGGCAATTTCCTAGAAAAAGGTAACTTGCCAAGACTAATTCAAAAAGAAATAGACAAAATGAGTAGCCATGATCTTCAAAAATCTAATCCAGATGGTTTTCTCCCCCACCCCACACTCACACACAAAACACCCTGCAGCAAACATCATACTTAATGTTTGTACTTAGATACTATATGGTAAAGTGTTAAGCGTTATTCCCTTTAAAGCCAGGAACAAAATTCTGAATTTTTTCATTAAATACATAGCAACATTGTATCAAGGTCCCAGCCAGAGCCCCAGGCCAAGAAAAAGAAAGGAGAAACATAACGATCACTCATAGCCAGAAGATTTAGAGAATCCATTAACGATAGAAGACTGGTAACTCATATGAACTAATATCATACCATGTCTTAGAAGAAGATGGGGAAATAGGAACTCTCCACACTGCTGATGCGAGTGTAAATCTTTTCAGCCACACTAAAAAGCAATTTGGCAAAATCTACTGAAATGGAAGATGCCTGTGTCCTCCAGACCAGGAATGCCACTTGCGTGTACCATATGAACTCAAGGGAACATAGCTAAGTATGTTTATTGGAGCATTTTCACAATAGCAGAAAATTGGGACCATCTAACTGTCCTACTGAACGTCTTGGGTATTCCTTTAACAGAGCAACGTACGGTGAGAGAGAAGGGGTCAGCAAACTTCCTCTTGAGCGGCCAGATAGATAGGTGTGGGTTTGCAGGCCATTTGATTCCCAGCAGCTGCTCAATTCTGTTGGGAGTGTGGAAACAGCCTTAGGCCCTGAATGGGCATGGTTGTGTCCCAATAAAACTTTGTTAAAGTAGATCTGGCCTCAGGTCTTATTAGTTCACTGACTCTTGATCTACAGCAGTGTCAAAATGGACACTTCTCACCAAGTTACAGGATAGTTGGTCAGAACTACTAAGTGCGGCTCAAAGAACTAGGTTGGCCATGGCCTTGGGGAAATGGTTACACCTCTCTTTCGTCTGACTAGCCCTAGATTGAGGCTACAGTTGGGGAGGTGCCCATCCCCCAAATCCCAGGATCTGTGCTCCCTCTTCCTCTTACCTGACCTGTCAGCAGGACGGACGCTCCCTCCTCTGGTCCTCTGGTTTTTCTCCCCAGGACGTCATCCTCTCCCCCATCTCCCTCGAATCCAAAGGTCTGGCCTACCCCATGTCTCTACTTGAAAGCCCAGCAGACATCTCAAATTTAACCTCCCCTAAATGAACCTATGTTCTTCCTCTAAAATGTGTTCCCCTTGTAATCGTCCCTGTCTCCATCTGTCATCTTTGTCTCCTTCCTTTCTTTCACTACCCACACACCCAACCCACACCCAAACCCTGCTGTCCAACATTTCAAAATAGCTCCAGAATCTGACCACTTCTCACCACTTCCACCACAACCCTCAGGCCAGAGCCGCCATCTTCGCTTGCCTGACCATCGCTGACAGCTCCCCTCTGGTCTCCTGTCTTTGGTTTTGCGAACCCCCGTTTGGTCTCCATACAGGGACAGCAGCTTTCCTGCGTGCACAGGACTGGGGTCAGTGGTTTGTGGACCCCACTCATTCAGAGCAAAAGTCAAAGCCGAACAGTGCCCCACGAGGCCCATGGGACCTCCCTTCCTGCTACCCTCACCTTCACCCCTTGGCTTTGGCTACACTGGCCACCTCGCTGTTCCGGGAGGCCCAGACATACTTGAGCCCCTGGGCTTTTCTGTACTTGCTGTTCCCTTTGCCCAGAACATTCTTCCCCAGGATTTCTGCATCTCACTCATTTCCCAGGATTCCTCAGGGAGGATTTCCTGAATGACTTTATTTAATGTTGCGGCCCCCACCCCAGTCACTCCCTATACTCCCTCCAAATGCCTTGCTTAATATTTTGCCAGAACAGTTATCACCTTCTAATAGGCTACGGAATTTTTCTAAGCATTGTGAAAGCTTTCAGGTACACAGAACACCTGAAGTCATTGTCCAGCGATCACTGATATACCCACCAGTTACATTCTACGCTTAACGCTGGTTCTGTTTGCCTTATCTGTACATCCATCCATCTACCCGATCCTTTTTATGCATTTCAGAGTAAGCTGTGATCCAACATCCATTTATGATAAACACACTCAACAAAGTGGTTATAGGGGAAACATATCTCAACATAATAAAGGCTACATTTATGACAAGCTAACACCTAACATACTCAACAGTAAAAAGTTGAAAGCTTCTTCAAGATCAGGAACAAGACAAAGATGCCTACTCTTACCACCTTTATTCAACACCATCTTGGAAGTTCTAGCCAGAGCAATTAGGCAAGAAATAAAAGGTATCTAAATCAGAAAGGAAGACATAAAACTGTCACTATTTATAGATGACAGGATATTATTTTTCAGGATTTTATATATTTGACAGAGAGCACAAGCAGGGGGAGCAGCGAGCAGAGGGAGAGGGAGAAGCAGGCTCCCCATTAGGAAGGGAGCCCGATGTGGGGCTCAATCCCAGGACCCTGGGATCATGACCTGAGCCAAAGGCAGATACTTAACTGAGCCACCCAGGTGCCCCTGATGATAGGATATTATATATATAGAAAGTTCTGAAGACTCTACCCAAAAACTGTTAGAACCCATACATTTAGTCAAGTCGCAAGATACAGAATCAATATATAAAAAATCTGTTGCAAAATGTCCACAATAGGGGCGCCTGGGTGGCTCAGTTGGTTGAGCGACTGCCTTCGGCTCAGGTCATGATCCCGGACTTCCAGGATCGAGTCCCGCATCGGGCTCCCAGCTCCTTGGGGAGTCTGCTTCTCCCTCTGACCTTCTCCTCTCTCATGTTCTCTCTCACTCATTCTCTCTCAAATAAATAAATAAAATATTTAAAAAAAATGTCCACAATAGCCAAGCTATGGAAAGAATCTAGATGTCCATCAACAGATGAATGGACAAAGAAGATGTGGTATATATACACAATGGAATACTATGCAGCCATCAAAAGAAATGAAGTCCTGCCATTTGTGATGATGTGGATGAAACTAGAGGGTGTTATGCTGAGCGAAATAAGGCAATTAGAGAAAGATAGTTATGATCTCCCTGATATGAGGAAGTTGAGAGGCAACATGGGGGGCTTGGTGGGTAGGAAAGGAATAAATGAAACAAGATGGGATTGGGAGAGAGACAAACCATAAAAGACTCTCAATCTCACAAAACAAACTGAGGGTTGCCGTGGGGAGGACGGTAGGGAGAGGGTGGTTGGGTTATGAACAATGGGGAAGGTAAAATGTGCTATGGTGAGTGCTGTGAAGTGTGTAAACCTGGTGATTTACAGACCTGTACCCCTGAGGCTAATAATACATTATATGTTAATAAAAAAATAAATAAAAATCTGTTGTCTCTATATGCTAATAATGAACTATCAGAAAGAGAAATTAAGAAAAAATCCCATTTAAAATTGCATCAAAAAGAATAAAATACCTAGGAATAAATTTAACAAAGGAGGTGAAAGACTTGTATACTAAAAACCATAGAACATTGATGAAAGAAATCAAAGACATGAATAAATGGATATTCTATACTCACTGATTAGAAAAATATTAAAATGTCTATACTGAAAGCAACCTGCAGATTTAATGCAATCCTTATTAAAATTCCAATGGCATTTTTCACAGAAATAGAACAAACAATCCTAAAATTTTTATGGAACCACAAAAGATCCTGAATGGCCAAAGCGGTCTTGGAAAAGAACAGCAAAGCTGGAGACCTCACACTTCCTGATTTCAAACTATATTACAAAGCTACAGTAATCAAAACAGTATGGTATTGGCATTCAAAACACATAAATCAGTGGAGTAGAACAGAGATTCCAGAAATAAGCCCATGCATATATGATCAATGAAATGATAAGAAGCCAAGAATGCACATGGAGGAAAGGACAGTCTCTTTAGTAAATGAGGGGAAAACTGGACCACTACTTGCACTGCGATGACCACTAATTCAAAATGAATTAAAGACTTAAATGTAAGACCTGAAACCATAAAACCATAAGAAAGCATAGGTGGTAAGCTCCTTGACACTGGTTTTGGTGACGATTTTGGGATTTGATACCAAAAGCAAAGGCAACAACAGCAAAAATAAGTGGGACTACATCAAACTAAAAAGCTTCTGCACAGCAAAGGAAACCATCAACACAATAAAAAGACAATCTACTACTGAACAGAAAACATTTGCAGGACCCCTGGGTGCCTCAGTCGGTTAAGCATCTGCCTTCAGCTCAGGTCATGGTCCCAGGGTCCTGGGATCGAGTCCTGCATCAGGCTCCTTGCAGAGGAAGCCTATTTCTCCCTCTGCTCCCCCTGCTTGAATTCTGACAAATAAAATCTTTTTTTTTTTTTTTGAAAAAAAATTTTTTTTTAAAGATTTTTATTTATTTATTTGACAGAGAGAGATCACAAGCAGGCAGAGAGGCAGGCAGAGAGAGAGGAGGAAGCAGGCTCCCTGCTGAGCAGAGAGCCCGATGCGGGACTCGATCCCAGGACCCCGAGACCACGACCTGAGCCGAAGGCAGCGGCTTAACCCACTGAGCCACCCAGGTGCCCCGTGACAAATAAAATCTTAAAGAAGAAGAAGAAAAGAAAAAGAAAATATTTTCAAGTCATATATTTGATAAGGGGTTAAAATCCCAAGTATATAAAGAACTCACACAAGTCAATAGCAAACAAAACAAAACAAACAGAAAAAAAACCAATCTGATTAAAAAATCATTAGAGGACCTGAATAGACACTTTTCCAAAGAAGATATGCAGAAGGCCAATAGACACATGAAAAGATGTTCAATATCACTGATCAGCAGGGAAATGCAAATCAAAACCACAATGAGATACCACCTCACGCTTGACTACCTACCATGAACATGCCAAGAAACAACAAATATTGGCAAGGATATGGAGAAAAGGGGACACTTGTGCACTGTTGGTGGGAAGGTAAATTTGTGCAGTCACTGTGGAAAACAGTACGGAATTTCCTCAAAAAATTAAAAATAAGAATCTAGCAATTCCACCTCTGAGTGTTTATCTGAAGGAAAATGAAAATCTCCAGAAAAGATACATGTATGTATCCCTATGTTTATTGCAGCATTATTTACAATAGCCAAAATAGGGAAACAAACTGAGTGTCCATTGACAGATGAATGGATAAAGAAAATGTGGCGCACACACAAGAATATTATTACTCCATAAAAAAGAATGAAATCTTGCCATTTGTGACAACATTGATGGACCGTGGTCTCACTGATATGTGGAATCTTTAAAAAGGAACAAGTTCATAGATGCAGAGAATAGATTGATGGTTGTTGGGGCACCTGGGTGGCTCAGTGGGTTAAGCCTCTGCCTTCGGCCCAAGTCATGCTCTCAGGGTCCTGGAATCGAGCCCTGCGTCGGGCTCTCTCCTCAGCGGGGAGCCTGCTTCCCCCTCTCTCTCTGCCTGCTTCTCTGCCTACTTGTGATCTCTCTCTCTCTGTGTCAAATAAATAAATAAAATCTTAAAGAAAAAAAAAAGATTCTCTTCTAAAAAAAATAGATTGATCGTTGTCATAGGCTAGAGAGCGGGGGGTGGCGTGCAAAATGAGTGAAAGGGGTCAAAGACACACACTTTCAGTTATTAATAAGGGGGGCCACCTGGGTGGCTCAGTTGGTTGGGGGTCCAATTCTTTTTTTTTTTTTTAAGATTTTATTTATTTATGACAGAGAGAGAGATCACAAGAAGGCAGAGAGGCAGGCAGAGGTGGGGTGGGGAGGCAGGCTCCCTGCTGAGCAGAGACCCCCCCTATGCGGGGCTCGATGTGGGGCTCGATCCCAGGACCCTGAGATCATGACCTGAGCCGAAGGCAGAGGCTTAACCCACTGAGCCGCCCAGGTGCCCCAGGGGGTCTGATTCTTGATCTCAGCTCAGGTCATGATCTCAGGGTCATGAGATTGAGCCACAAATATGCAGTGGGGGCAGGCGGGGTGGGGAGGCAAGGGGATGTAATGTACAGCATGGTGACTGTGGTTAGTAATGTATATTTGTGTGTATCTGAAAGTTGCTAAAGAATAGGTCTTAAAAGTTCCCATCACAAGAAAAAAAAAAATTATTGTAACTATGTATGCTAATAGTTGTTAACCAAACTTACTGTGGTGATCATTTCACAATATACACAAATATTGAATCATTTTGTTGTTCACCAGAAAGTAATAGAAATGTTATATGTCAATTATGTCTCAATAGAGAAAAGGAAAAACCCCAGTAAGTTACAGTTCAGCTCACTTTATCCCTAAACCCTTTACATCCATATCAATGTGTGGTTTTGTTTTGTTTTTGTTTTCATTACAGGTATAAAATTTACATACAACTAAGCACAGATTTTAAGTGTGTGTTTGGGGAGCTTTGGCACCTGTACCACCCAAACTCCTGCAGAGACATAACACTACCATCACCTCTTTAGAAAAGATTAGTCTGGGCTGATCTAGAACTTCACATAAACAGAACCACACAGTGCAAGCTTCTGTATCTGGCTTCTTTACCTCAGTAGAAACATTTGGAGGTTCCTGTCGCCGCAGACACCAGTAGACCATGTCTTTATATTGCAGTGTAGTTTCCATCGTATGGATGCACCTGGTTTGGTTATCCATTCTCCTACAGATGGACACCCGGACTGTCCAGCTTCTGGCGATTGTAATAAAGATGCTACGAACATTCCTGTAAGAGTCTTTGCATGGACATACTCATTTTATTTCATTTGGACAAAGATCTGGGAGTGGAATTGCTGGCTTATGGGGTAGGCGTGTGTTTATAAGAAGTTACCAGATCTTTTTCTAAAGCTGTGGTTCCACCTTAGATTCCTATCCACATGGTATGGGAATTCTAGCAGCTCTGCATCCTCGCCAACACTCGGTGTGGCCAGTTGTGTTAAGTCTAGCCACGCTGGTGGGTGAGCAGTGGTATCTCATTGTGGGTTTAAGTTTAATATGGCGTAAAATTATCACAAAAATTACTTTATTTCTCCCTCCCACTAACATTCAAGTCCCTTAAGGGTAGCACTTTCTGTGTGTTTGGTTCCTGCTCTATTCCAGCACCCACACAGAGCGTAGAAGGGTGAGGACTGGGTGAGGACCTCTCCTTCACATGCCATTTCTCCAGGTCTGGGGGTCTGTCTCCCCTCGAGACCACATGCAGGGACGGGATCTGGGCCAAGCTCTGCTGTTGGGTGCAGAGGAGATGCGAAAGGACTGTTTGGGGTGGTTGGGGGAAACGGTCAGCTCAGGGTCAGTGTCTCACCCGTAGTGAGGCTCACGTTCTCCACTGCCCCGGCTTCCTGCTGTTTTGATGCTTCTGCCCAGGACTCCTGGGCCTGAGAAAAGGCAGAGTGGCTGACCGCGGCCGGCCCATCCCACCGGAGGGGAGCAGCCCAGCCGGTGGCCACCAGTTCCTGTGTGAGCAGGCACATTTGTCTTGGAGCTTCTGTCTGCTCCTTTACAGGAGAGACATGGGTCCAAAGTAGCTTTGCCTCTTACTTGAGCACATTCGTTCCCCCTGGAGCCTCAATTTCTTCCCCTGGAGACGCTAACAGAACGTACCTCTGAGGCCAAGGGGCAGTACTCGTGAGTGAGCAGGAGGGCGCGGAGCTCTGGGGAAACAGGGCGGGGAGTCAGCTGGACCGACTTCCGCACCCACTGCCGTGTTAGCTTATTCAAGGCGACGAACTCACTTATAAAATGGGCCTCAATTTGGGAGGATCCAGGAGGACGGAGGTCTGTGAGTCAGAGTCGTTATCTCTGAGCGAGGATTGGCTGTTCCTGTTTATAGACTCCAAGTGGAATTTTCCAGAGATTGGAGGGAATGAAACCTGCCCAGGAGTGCCCAGGCTGGGGCTGTGCTACCCTCACTCCTCGAAGTCTCTCTGGCCTCACTGGGAAGTAGAGGCCATGACCACCAGTCCCACTGCCCACATGGGACCTCGTTCTCTATGTCCCCCCCTTTCCCTCCAGCCAGGGGCACACTCAGCCCTCACCCTCCCTCCCTGAATGACAGGGCCTGGGTTGCAACTCTTATCCTCCCCTCCTATGTCCTCACAGTCCCTGTCCTCCCCACACACTGGCCTCCAGAGCTGGCCAGTCCCCTGGTGAGCTTTCCTCCGCTTGGCCTTTCTGCACCTAAGAGATCGCATCTGCCGTGGCCCTCATCTCTCCTCAGCCCGCCCAAGTCATCTTGGGGCCCCTTCCATTCACAACCGTCAGTGCGTTCAACATGACAATGACGCCCAGATCCCTACTCCCAACCCTGACTTTCCCTCAGAGCCTCAGATCTGGGGCCTGCTTCCTGAGCAAAGGTTGTCTCAGAAGGTTTAGGCTTCTCAAGGTCAACACATCCTAGTGAAGCCACGATCTTCCCCAACATCCACGCCTCCCGCTTATCCCCACCTGCCCTCCCATCCCATCGCCCCAGCCTGACCCGGGTCTCAGCTGGGCTCTCCCCTTCAGTCACCAATCCAGTCACTCTCGAATCCTCTCAGACCCATCTTGTCCCCTCCCAACCCTCCCCAGTGTCACTCCACCGGTCAGCTTGGGCCCCCATTTCCCAGGTCTCAGCCAAGACCACACACTTCACCACCGGCCTCCGAACAGACAAGATGAATCTACTTCACCTCTATCCCTCACTTCCCTCCCTGCCTCCACTTTCTCTCGCCCGGGCACACGTTCCACAGCCCGTCCCGCTTGTTATTTCCCAAAGGCCGGAAGTCCTCCATTCTGCTGAGTTACCCAGGAACACCCTGGTCCTGGCCGGAGCCCCAGAGAGCTTGTCGCACAGCCGCGCCCCTGGCGGCAGCAGATGAGGCACGGTTGTTGACTGCGGCACCGCTCAGCTGGGCGGTGAGTTCGAGTCCTCCTCCCCCTGCAGCTCCAGCCCTCCTGCTGGCACCCCCTTTCCGCAGAGACCTCCCGGCCCTCTGTGCCCTCGCTCTGCCTCCCCTCAGGTGCAGTGGCCTAGCTGTCCCTGTTCTTGCCTAGGCCAGCCCTTCCCCCTGGGACCCCAGGGTCATCCTTCTCTTGGAGGCCCCTCTCTGTCTCTCACCTGCAAACAGACTTGTTCCCGGAACGCACACACCCCTCGGCTCCCCTCCCAACCACTGTCAGGACTCCTCTCTCTCTGTTTTTTTTTTTTTTAAAGATTTCATTTATTTATTTGACAGAGATCACAAGTAGGCAGAGAGGCAGGCAGAGAGAGAGAGAGAGAGGTGGAGGCAGGCTCCCTGTGGAGCAGAGAGCCTGATGCGGGGCTCGATCCCAGGACCCTGAGATCATGACCTGAGCTGAAGGCAGAGGCTTAACCCACTGAGCCACCCAGGCACCCCTCTCTCTCTACTTGTGATCTCTCTGTCAAATAAATAAAATCTTAAAAGCAGTAGGAGACTTAAAAGATAATTTATGCTTGGAACAGATTCTTTTTGATCTACCCCTCCAGATTCCCCCTGGAGTTCTAGAAAACTCTCCTGATTCTTCAGTTATTTCACTGGAAAAGGGCTAGAAGCACTAACATATTATAAGCATAGCTTTAGCTTAGGGCAAACTCTCAAAAATTTAACTTTGACCCAAATAATACTGGGAATATACAAATAATATACAAATAATACTGGGAATATAATACTGGGAATATACAAAAGTCAAATAAAAATTTAACTACTTATTGCTGTTTCTTTTAATTAACATATAATGTATTATTAGCCCCAGGGGTACAGGTCTGTGAATCGCCAGGTTTACACACTTCACAGCACTCATCATAGCACATACCCTCCCCAATGTCCATAACACAACCACACTCTCCCTGCCCCCCTCCACCCCCCACCGCCCCCAGCAACCCTGCTGTTTTTTGATATTAACCTTCATGCTTTTTTCTGAAAGAGGGAGAATCTTAAGCAGACTCCATGCCCAGCACAGAGCCCCAGACTGTTTGAGGTCACAACACTGAGATCATGACCTGAGCTGAAATCAAGAGTCAGATGCTTACCC
Organism: Lutra lutra; assembly: GCF_902655055.1. Classification (NCBI taxonomy): domain Eukaryota; kingdom Metazoa; phylum Chordata; class Mammalia; order Carnivora; family Mustelidae; genus Lutra; species Lutra lutra. The sequence goes on along the minus strand of NC_062286.1, from coordinate 120,002,838 downwards.
AGCTGAGCTTACCTGCGTGTTTCTAAGCACTGTAGTTCTCATTACTTTAGTCCTTACGTTGGAAGGGGATTTGACCCTTGGCCATCATCACCCTTCCCATCCCCAGCAGCTGTAGCACCATTCAGGGTTTATAGTATTTTGCCTCCATAACTATGCACAGCTGAGCCACATGATATGTCCTAGATTTGCTTTGTATTGTACAGTTTTATATTTCCTGGAATTTGGGTTTACTTTTTCTTTTTGTTTTGTTTTCCATGCCCCAAAATTAAATTATCCTTAAATTTGTTGCAGAACTAAGAATCTCTCTGAAACGATTCAAATACATCAAATAATCTATCAGCTTTTTCTTCTTGGGAACATCCCTGTTCCCTGTTTAGGACTTTTCTCTAGGTTTACTGCCCTGGGCCCTTCGCCATCATCCTGAGCTGTTCCTCTTGTCTCTCTTGTGTTGGAGTCTCACATTGCCTGAACCCCACGTCTTAATTTTCTTGGCTTCATGCCCTAATTTTGATGTATATTCTTCACTAGCTTCCTGAAAACGATTCAGGGCAGATAAATACATTGATCTCATATGCCTGAAAATATTTACTCTCACACTTAACTAATAGTTCAGCAGGGAACAGAATGCTGGCTTGTAAATAATTTTTCAATCAGAATTTTGAGGGCATCGCGCCACTCTTTTTGTTTCTAGTGATGCCGTTGTTCTAATGTTGTTGTCATTTCTAATCCTTGGCACCTGTTTTCCTTTCTCCCCCTGGATTATGTCTGTTCAGTGTTCTGAGATGTCGTGATGATGGGACCTGGTGTGGGTCATTTTAATTTTATTTTTAAAAAATTACTTAAATTCAATTTAGTTAACATATGCTGTATTATTTCAGTTATTGGGGTAGAATTTAGTGATTCATCAGTTGCTGTTGGATGTTAACCCAGTGCTCCTACATCTAGTGCCCTCCTTAATGGCCATTGCCCAGTTACCCCATCCCCCCACCCACCTTCCCTCCAGCAGCCCTCAGTTTGCTTCCTAGAGTTCAGCATCTCTTATGGTTTGTCTCTGTATTTTCATCTTATTTTTCCTTCCCTTCCCATATGTTCATGTCTTGTTTCTTAAATTCCACACGAGTGAAATCATACGGTATATCTTTCTTAAACTTATGTCACTTAGCATAATACCCTCTAGTTCCATCCACATCCTTGCAAATGGCAAGATTTCATTCTTTTTTTATGGCTGAGTAATATTCCATTGTATATACGTACCACATCATCTTTATCCATTCATCTGTCGATGGACATCTGGGCTCTTTCCATATCTTGGCTATTGTGGACATGCTCCTATAAACATTGGGGTGCCATGGGTCTTTTAAAAATTATTTGCTCTGGTCACTCAGTTGTTTTGATCTGGAAACTTAGTTCTGGAAAATTTCTCGTAGTCTCTTGATAATTTTCTACCCTCCGTTTTCTCTTCCTGGAACTTCTGCTAATCAGATGTTGAATATCCCAGATGGATCCCTCAATTTTCTTAACTTTTCCATTTTTCTCTTCCTTTTTTTCCACTTGGGGAGATTTTCTCAACATTATCTTGCAGTTCATCTGATAAAATTATTCCCTTCATATTTAAAAAAAATTTTTTAAGGTTTAATTTATTTATTTGACAGAGAGAGAAATCACAAGTAGTCACAGAGGCAGGCAGACAGAGGCAGAAGCAGGCTCCCCGCTGAACAGAGAGCCCGATGTGGGGCTCGATTCCAGGACCTGAGATCATGACCTGAGCCGAAGGCAGAGGCTCAGCCCACTGAGCCACCCAGGCACCCCTCCCTTCATATTTTTAATCTTTCAAGAGTTTTTATCTCTGAATATTGTTTAGTCTCTTACACTCACAACCATGGCTAGTGTGTAAGGCTTTATTGGTGCCCATGGTTCTCAACTCTAGGTGCATGTCACAAAAACCTGGGAAGCTTTTACAAACTAATGATGCTCAAGGATTATGATTTAATTGGTCCAAGATGGGTCCCAAGCATAGTTTTATTTTTCTTAACTGTTGTCTCATCTCCATTAGAAATAAGCTCGTGTTCCCATTCCTTTATGTCCAGACATGGGCCTGGTGCGTAGTTAGGCAGGCACTAAGTAACTGTTGAACGAATCAATGAACAAAGCACTGCTTTGTAAAGATTGTAGAATAAGAGCAAGTTACAGGCACTACGTCTCTTTTATCCATAATGTTTTCTCTAAATATATTTGAAAACTTAATAGTACCTGAAAGTCAAACAAGTCTTGTATGTCAAAAAAGTATTTAAAACCCAGATTTTTTTTTTTTTTTTAAATCATGAGCTCCTATTTCATCTTGCCTTTAAGGCAAGTTTTTAACAACATATGTCTTGCAAACTAGGAAGTTAAAGTCTAGTAATTTTCATTCCAGTTTCTGCAGAAGCTCCAAGGCAGGAGTGGCCGCATCCTGAGAGGAGCGGGAGGAACGCAGGACTGCAGCACAAGGTGGCCCAAAGCAAGTCCAGACTTCTGCCTGCTCACTAGCCCGTGCAAGAGGTGGAAGCTAGAGGATGAGATCTTTAAAAGCTGTTGAAACGCTTTGAGTCTCCACCCAGGGAGGGAAGGGGTGGATGATTCTGTTCCACCTCAAATTGACAGCAGCAGAGCGTGTAGAGGCCAAACTGAATTTAAGACAGAGCGCGAGCACCGGAGGCCAAAAGGCAAGTTGTCAGGGGCCAGCAGGGAGCCTGCAGCATCCAAAGTAAGGGAGTGGCAGGTGGGACGCAGACAGGTCTTGAAAACATTCATGAAAGAAGGACCAGAAGGACAAGTTCCAGTTTTAAACATGTCGGGCTTAGAGAGCCAGAACCAAGTTCACAGCAGCCATCAGTGAAGTATGCACTTTCCTCTCCATCTCACTCCTCTCTTAGCAACACTGGGGGCCAAAGAGGTGGCAGCACAGTAGGAAACAGGGCCAAGCACTTGCTGCCTACCCTGCGTCCCCCACCACACAGGGCAGGGCTGGCAGTGGGCTGAAGGTGGGTAAGGGGCAGTCTCCGTCTCCAAATCCAGTTAAAGGTTTTGTTGTTACACTGGACTGGACACATCACCTGCCAATGGGAGGGCCTTTGGTACCCAAAGGTGATGGGAGAAGCCTTAGGACTCGTCAGACCTTCTATCCAGGGGCAGGGGAACAAGCCTCAGAGAATAAATTGAAAAACTGTGGGAAACTATAATAAAGTTGACTTTTGATCACATCGAGCGTGTTTAACACAACAGTTGAACTAGCACTTTGCATCCTGTTTTCCTTTGCCACTGAATGCAATTTTTCAGCTTAAGTTCATTGATACTGGATTGTGGCTCTACTGATTTGAGGTGTGGGCAAATTCATAATTTCTACCTGCTGCAATAAGTCTACGGGATCGCCATTTCTTTTTCCTCCTGGTAATTCACCAGAACCTGAATTTGGTGTGGAAAGATGGGATTCTGAATGAAAAAAATGTACAGAATTATAGTTGGTTTGAGTCAAACATACACAAAAGGAGAAAGCCTATAATTCCTGCAGTGGGTTTTTTTTTTTTAAGATTTTATTTATTCGAGAGCAGAGAGAGTGACATGAGGGGGAGGATGGGCAGAGAGAGAGGGAGAAACAGACTCCCCCATGGGCAGGGAGTCTGATGCAGGGCTCAAACCCAGGACCCTGGGACATGACCTGAGCTTAAGGCAGACGCTTAACAGATTTGAGCCACCCAGATGCCCACCCCCCTGCAGTGTTTTAAAGATTTATTTTTTTGGAGAGAGAGAGAGAGAACACGTGCAGGCACATGAGCAAGAGCAAGGGGAGGGGCAGAAATCTTAGGCAGACCCTGCTGAGCACAGAGCCTAACCAGGGCTCAATCTCAGGACTCTGCTGATCATGACCTGAGTTGAAATCAAGAGTTGGACGCTTAACCGAGTCACCCAGGCGCCCCTGTAATTCCTGCAGTTTTAAAAACACGTTTTTGGAGAAAGGCAATACCAGCTCACAGAGGAACAGAATTCCCAGACACACTGGCAAGTGCTGACGTGGATGCTTGAATGATGGAGCTGCACTTTGGAGGGAATCTAAACAAGGGCTGTCTTTGGTGGGTGGTGGGGTGGGGTGGATACTGGCTGGGAAGCAGAATTTTCTGGGGTGATGTGATCTTGAAAGGGGACTCAGTCGGCTGGTTGTAAGCACTTGTCACCTAAGTGGCACACTTAAGATTTGTGCATTCACTGTACATAAATTTCATCCACCCTCCAAAAAAGGTAAATTAGCTCATAACATGCCTGTTGAAGTGTTTAGGAGTGTGTACTGTCTGCAACTGTCCTTCAAAATGTATCAAAACCAGGATGGATGAAGGAACGGTTAGTAGCATGATAAAGAAATGTAGCAGAATGTTAACTATAGAATTAAATGGAGGATATGTAAATATTTTAACTTCTCTGTAAACATTCACAATGCTGGCAACCTTATATGATATTGGCAGATGTACTTCTGAAACCCAGAAGCCATGCCCTTCCCTCCATGCCCAGGACAGTTGTCAGCTTCTAACTTTAGTGGGTACTATATTGCCATATACTTGCTACTTTTAAGTACAGAGACCCTAGGGTATTTGCAGGTGTTCTACCATCATTTAAACTTTTAAATGTAAAAAAATGTAAAAAAAACCCTGTTTTTACATCTTTTTTTTTTTTTTTAAGTTTTTACACCTTAAGATGACTCCAGCAAGTTTTATACATTGTATTACCAACTGGAATGCATCCAAAGTGGGCTTCCCATGTGTGAAGAAATCCCATAGCCCAGGGGACTTGGAGACAGAATATATGTTCAGCAGTCATCTTGTTTTCCCCAAAGCCAGACTAAGCCTAAACCCTTACTTAGGACCTGGAAGGAAAGTTTTAGGAATTTTAAGGTGAACGAGGGCGTTGGAGGACTAAGGGAAGAAAGGAGAGTGAGGTCTTCAAGCTCTTGCTCTGGAGCCAGACCACCTCCTTTCCTAGGGACAGAGCCCCTCTCCTCCTTTAGAAACCCGACTTTGCAACCAGGTAACTTATGTTGACCAGACCTTCTTTCCCCATTATCCCTCTTGGAGGAACTCAAGCCAGAAGGACACAGGAACCTCAGACTTAGATCCCGGCTTCCAGAAGCCTCTGAGAACAAAGAAGATGCCAGTGGCCATACTCACTTTCTTTTAAAACTGAATCTCTGAGATCATTACTGATCCAGGGTCATTCGGCTCTGGTCCTCCAATCCCTCCTTCCTCAGCTATGCTTCCTGAGCCCACTGGGACAGGGCAAACCTGCAATGTTTTCCCAGAGAATCAGTTTTCCTTGGTGATTTGGGGAAAATTATTTGAAAGTATTACTGCTATATTAAAACAAGCGTGGATATATTATGGAGTGGAAAATCCCTATTATCTTCCACTAAAAAGGGAGATTCTGAAAAGATTTTGCTCAGGCCTTATAAACTACACCCCCACGCTCCCAAGGGTGCCTCTTTTACTCCCCTGATACCATTAAGGAAACTTCACTGGAAAATTTCAAGAAGTATTTTTGCTAGATGGAAGAACTCACTGTAGACAAAGGTTACTTCTGGCGAATGAAGGATAATGAAGTTTTGAATCTTTTTCCCTCTATAACAAGAAACAAAAGACAAAAAGAAAAACCTAATACAAAAAATAAATACATATGGTTCCTGGGAGAAAAATCCCAGAGTGCTACGGGATGACAGGTGGCCTACAGCCTCACAGAGTAGCAGTTATGTTCTGGGACCACCTACCTTGAGTCTAAGGGAAGGAAGGCACACGTTTACCTGTTTATGAGCTCACTCATAAATGGGACCATCGGGGAATTCCGAGAAGAAGGTGCAGAAAAAAAGAGCTTCTGGAATCACAGACTGCCACAGTTGTGAAACTTTGGGCAAGTCATTCTCTAGACCTGTTTCCTCATCTTTAATACGGCTTTAACACTGTCTTCAGGGTACTGTGAGGATGATATGAGTCAAGGTATATAACACGCTGGTGTATTCTGGGTACTCAACAAATATCACACCTTTCCTATCCCTGGTACAGTGTAGCAGAGAAAAAAAAAAAATCTTTCAAAACACTGGCAGGAGTGGGAAACGATAAGAGCGGTGGCTAGGGACTAGAGGCCCAGAAACCAGGGTACCGATTATAAACCGGACTCTGCTCCACAAGTGTGGCCACAGGTGCAGTAGGAAGCAGGCCTCTCTGAACCGCAAATACAATCTGCCATGCGGGCTGGAGGCAGCAGCGGGGCTCAGCCTTTAGACCACGTGATTACACAGGAAGAGAGGGAGGCAGAGAGGCCTTTTCAACCTAGTATTTAAAGACACACAGCAGGATAAGCATTTCAGTTATTTTTAGTTAAACAAAAACAGCCTTTTCCAAAGGTGATAAAGTGAACTGAAGGTCAGAAGGAAGCAGGGTGTGGGCTGCTCAAAGCTCTTGCTCCAAAATCTGGACGTGAGGAAAGAAGGCCCTCCCAAGAATTCAAGGGTGACTGGCCAGCAGAGGGATGACTTTGATGACTGGTCACTGGAGCATCCTCTAAGGAGGCCCTAAGGTGATTTCCACCTGCCAGTCGGTTGACATGATTAACATTATTATTCTTGGGGACTATTAAATTAAGGAATGACGCAGGAAGCCAAGAGAGTGGCTTATTCAGTTGGATTCTGAATCACAATCAGGAAATAGTCTTTATCTGCAAAAGAGAAAAATGAAAAAATAAACCATTAAATCATTAAAATTAAAATTAAAAT